>NC_064762.1:24468616-24839866 GCF_011397635.1 Epinephelus fuscoguttatus
GCAGGAATGTTGTTGAATCTTGTCTTGTCTGACCTATGAATGATCCCGTAGGCTACGTCACTGTCACTCGCTCTGCCCCAACTTGTTGCAAGATGGAACTCGCTAAGGCCAAAGACCAAACTTTGCTGGGCCCTCTAAACGGACAGTTTACATTTAAAAAACTCAGAGACGGGGGGTGTCGGTGGCTTAGTGGTTGAGCAGGCGCCCCATGTACAAGGCTGTTGCTGCAGCGGCCCGGGTTCGACTCCAGCCTGTGGCCCTTTGCTGCATGTCACTCCCCCTCTCTCTCCCCCCCTTCACACTTGTCTGTCCTATCCATTAAAGGCTAAAAATGCCCAAAAAATATCTTAAATAAAAAAAAAAAAAAAAAAACAACAACTCAGAGACAGGACAGTTAAGAAGGCCATGGTCATATGCAATGTCTGCAAGAAAGAATTTTCATACCATCGGAGCACTTCTAGTCTAACGTATCATCTCAATGCAAAAGATGTTAAGAGCTCCACAGCTGTCGGTCCCAGTAGTGTCGCTGTTAGTACTTGTGTGCTTCGCCAAACCACGCTTACCGAGGGAAAGCGCCTGAGCAAGAATACCTCTGAAAAGCTGACAAACGCCATTGTAAAATGGATTGCTGTCGACTGCAGGCTGATTTCTACTGTGGTGGGCTTATTTATTTCGTAGCCTCAGGTATAGGCTTATTTAGCGTATTTATTTTTTTTAGCCAAAGCGATGGGCTTATTTATTTTGTAGCCTCAGGTATAGGCTTATTTAACTTTTTTTTTTTTTTTTTAGCCTAAGCGATGGGCTTATTTATTTTGTAGCCTAGTAGAGAGGCATGTTATTTATTTTATGTTGGACATGATAGTCTGATAGCCTAAAATGTTGAATTAATATAATATTGACTTCTAAAGCCACCTTTTCTTAGGTATTCAATTATTTACTCAATAAGCCATAATAATGTAATGTGTTTGAATTGAAATATCTTCATTTGGGGCTTTTCCCAGCAAAAAAATGGGTATAAAATGAATTTGCGATTAGATTAATTAATCACAGATCCTGTAATTAATGAGATTAATTTTTTTGCTCGTTTGACAGCCCTAATTAAAATCAAACAATTAATACAATTTTTCAGTTGTAAAAGGCATGATGGCAAGCTAGCAGCGAGCACCTGTCAACTGTCAAAAACCTGAAGTCTCACCTTTTTGAAAATGTACATCTTTTACAGCCCATCAGGCCACCATCAATGCACCTGAGCTCATGTAGTTCTAAGCAGCTTAGCTTATGTGAGGTCAGATTTCTGACAGTAAAATTCAAAAGAATGAACTCAAGTTAGGTTAAATTATAGGAACACTGCAGCTTTTGAAAATATAAATGGCTCATAAGATGTGGTTAATGATGAACAGGGAGGTCATCTGATCAACAATGTTGAAAAGCCTTTGTCTGAAACCACACTTTTGCCATTAATCTTCCAAAAATCTACACATTCCTCTTGTGGCAAACTCAGAAAATAAGCAACTTAAGAGGCAAAAGTTACATCCAACAAATAACGCTGAGGGCAAAATGACAAAAATATTTCAGGTCTGAGTGTGACGTCAGACATCAAAAATCACAAGAATGAACTCAAGTTAGGGTAAACTATAGGAACACTGCAGCTTTTGAAAATATAAATGGCTCATAACGTGGTTAATGATGAACAGTGCTGTTATCTGATCAACTTTGTTGAAAACCCTTTGTCTGAAATCATCTGAGCAACTATGTTGAGCAGCACCCTGTCTGAAACCACACTTGGGCCATTAATCTTCCAAAAATCTACACACTCCTCTTTTAGCCGTTAGCCGTTTTTCTTCAAATACTCTGCTACATATGCTTCAGTCTGTGCAAGACACAGGAAGTAAAGAAGTAAAGCAATGGTTAAAATTACATCATACAGAGGAGGCTTCAGGCTTTGTGAAAAAAGTACTTGAGATCTGAGTTCAGAAATTTACCACAATCAATAATTATAACTTTAAAGTTTTAAAAAGGCATGATGGCAAGCTAGCAGCAAGCACCTGTCAACTGTTAAAAATGCAAGTTTCACATTTCTCTTACAACCCACTGGGTCACCATCAATGCACCTGAACTCATGTAGTTCTAAGCAGCTTAGCATCACAGATTAAACTGTTACACCTCATGTCTAAACTGCTACATGCAACACATTGTTAGCTCACTTACGTTTTCCATAATCCAATCCTTCAGTTCATTTTACAGAAACCTTGAGGACAAAAGTATACTTCATTCCTATTTACCGCCATATTTCAGTTGTGCTCAATAATCAATCATAATTCTCCCTGATGATCACGACTATTTAAGTGCAAAAATTCCTACACAGTTTAGCCTTCAGCTTTTCTAGCAATGTATTTCAGCTCCCATCTTCCTTAAGTAATGCAGTTCAGCTTCCCGCACTGCCAGCTTTACAATTCAAGTTTTACATTTTTCATCAATGCAGGATAACTTACCTGCACTTCAGGTTTCTGTATTTGCTGTGACGCTTTGCAATTTCAGCTGTCAACATTTACCAGCATGATGAACAAGAGAAATGGGAGCAAAAAAGGCAACGCCCTACCTCTGAAGCGGTCTGAAAGTCTGAGTATGTCTCCACTCCAAAACGTGTTTCAGGGTCAATGTGACTGAACATGGTTGAGATAGCCACAAATCCTTCAGTCTGTGTGAGACACAGGGAACAGGTCATATTAGCACACATTTTGGTCTTTGCACTGTGATGTCAGAATTCTGAGTTCCATGACAGAATTCTGACTGACTGTGTTACGGAATGTTCATAGGTAAAGTGGGTGACATCATAGCTGGGGGGATTGTGGGATCTTTTTTTTTTCTCGTTTTTAAAATTCTTGAAAACTCCCTCCCATTTTAACAATTTTTACTCTTCATAGACAATTTAAACATAAAAATGTCAACAGTTGTCTTATTTTTTAAAATAATTACCCATTTAAACAATAGGACTTACACTTTTTGAATTAATACATCAAAGCAACCAGAGCAAGCAACCTCCATTCCTTTCTGCCTGTTTGATTAATGCATATGCTCTGTGGTTTGACAAACTATGTTGAGGAGCCAACCGTCTGAAACCACACTTTAGCTGTTTTTTTTTTCAAATACTCTACTACATATACTTTGTTCTGTGCAAGACACAGGGAAGAAGTAAAGCATCAGTAAAAATTAAATCATACAGAGGAGGCTTCGAGCTATGTGAAAAAATTACTTGAGATCCGAGTCTAAAATTAGAATATCAAATTGATAAATACAATTTTTCAGTTTTAAAAGGCATGATGGCAAGCTAGCAGCAAGCACCTGTCAACTGTCAAAAACCTCAAGTCTCACCTTTTAGAAAATGTACATCTTTTACAGCCACCCCCCAAAAAATTGGTCCACGCTTTTGTTACCTCTAAACTGGATTACTGTTATTCCCTATTATCCAGTCGCTCTAATAAGTCTTTGAAAATTCTCCAGCCAATCCATAATGCAGCGACACGTGTACTGACAGGAACTAAGAAATAAGATCACATTTCTCCTGTTTTAGCCTCTCTGCACTGGCTCCCTGTGAAATACAGAATTTAATTTAAAATCCCTCTCATAACTTACAAAGCTCTATGGTCAGGCTTCGTCATATCTTAGAGAGCTCATAGTGCCATATTATCCCAGCAGAACACTGCACTCTGAGAATGCAGGGTTACTTGAGCTTCCTCAAGTCTTCAAAAGTAGAACAGGAGCCAGAGCCTTCAGCTATAAGGCACCTCTTCTGTGGAATCATCTTCCTGTTTTGGTCCAAGAGGCCGACACTATCTCCACATTTAAGACTAGACTGAAGACTTTCCTCTTTGATAAAGCTTATAGTTAGGGCCAGCTCAGGCTTGCCTTGGACCAGCCCCTAGTTAGGCTGATTTAGGCCCAGTCTGCCGGGGGACCTCCTATAATAGACCGAGCACCTTCTCTCTTTCTCTCTCCTTTGCTAACATTTATGTCCTGTTACTGCATCTCGTTAATTCTGCTCTACTGCATGTCACTAATTCGGCTTCTTCTCCGGAGCCTTTCTGCTCCACTGTGTGGCAGGTTACCTCGTATCGCAGCTGTGCCTGGACCATGTGATGTGGTGGTGCTGCTGCCATGGTCCTGCCTGATGCTGACTACTGCTGCTGTTATCATTAGCCATACTTCTACTGTTATTATACACATATGATTATTGTCACATACATATACTATCATATATTAACATTTACTTACAACATATTGTACCACAATAGCCATAATTATTATTATTATAATATTATTACTTACAGTAATGTTATTGTAAGCTACTGTAGCTCCTATAAATATCTAGGAGTACAGATTGATAGGGATATGAGCTGGCACTCACATGTGCAAAATGTCTGTGCGAAGATACATCAGCGCCTGCACTTTCTACGGAGATTAAGACTGTTTGGGGTCAATAGGAACATAATGATGATTTTTTTTACAATGCTAGTATTCTGTCTGTGTTAAGATATGGTATGTCCAGCTGATTTGGAAACCTGAGTGTGAAATTAAATCCCAAATTGCTAGGCTGATTAATATGGCAGGGAATATAATGGGTATGTCCACACCCCGATCATTCCTCAAGACATTTTTGAATAATCAGTGATAAGACAAGCTCGTAAAATCGTGTCTGATCCTGGCCATGTACTGAATCCTGAATATGAGTTATTGCATTTGGGAAGAAGGTACAGAGCACCACGTTGCAGGTATAACAACAAGAACTTGTTTATTCCATTGTCGATCGAATTGATTAATGAGGAGTGTGTCTGATGTATGTATTATGTATTTAATTTGATGCACTGAGGCTAACTGGGTGACTATGTGTTGTAATGTATGTTTTTTTTATGTTGGTGACTATATGTTGATTGTATGTATGTGTATGCTGACCCCTAGCTCCAAGTCAAATTTCTCTAAGGAGACCAATAAGCGAACTGAACTTAACTGAACTACTGTCATTACTGTCTGTCCTGCATCTCTCTCCGTCTCTCTGTCACTTGCTGTGTCTCAAATCGCGTACTTCTGTACTTACACTTACTATTTTGAGTGCATAAGTGCATTCACACTGAGAAGTATGGAAAAATGCAGTGCACCATGAGTACCTGGATGGTGCACTCAAAACGGTCAAGAAGTTGAATGTGGAACTGTGGACACTTCTCGCACACAATGGTCGCCATCTTGGCTACGTAGTACGGAGCGTCGCTGCATTGTACAAATTCATGTGTTTTTTTGCACTGAGCACCACTATAATGTTGTTGGGTATAAGCCAGCAGTATGTTTACTGGGTTAATTTAGCAGTCTGTAATGATTTGGTACCGCAAACGATAACGTAAATACTAATGCTAGTTTGTTAACTACCTGATTTGCAGTTGTCATTTCCGGTGAGTGCACAATGGCCGTGTTTGGCTTGAGACAACACTACCCTGTCGAAATTTGCGCACTAAGCCAATAAGTACATAATGCATATAGTATACTACATGAAAATGTACTAACGGAAGTATGTGATTTGAGACACACCATCTGTCTCTCTTTATGTATCCTTTTGTCATATGGTTTACAGTAAATGTGTTATATTGATCTGTTCTGTACGACATCTATTGCACATCTGTCCATCCTTAAAGGGTTTTGGTTCCTTATCCTCTGTGAGGGTCCAAAGGAGAGAGTGATGTCGTATGCTGTAAAGCCCTCTGAGGCAAATTGTGATTTGGGATATTGGGCTTTATAAATAAAATTGAATTGAATTGAACCTGAGCTCATGTATTCTTCAATTATTCTACTACATATGTTTCAGTCTGTGCAAGACACAGCGAAGAAGTAAAGCGTCTCAACACTACTGATGCTGTGAGGTCAGAGGTCACGTCACGTCACGGTTGTTGCCTCTCCACAGAATAAATTACAAATTAATCAGATTTGTGCTGAGTGACTGAGTGCGAAGACAATTACTTAGATGAATACATTTTGTGATTATATGTCACTCTTGTAATTTGTATTTTAATTAAAAACCTGCCTAAATTCTGTCCGACCGCCCAAGCTCATTTTCAATGTAACCCAAAACCGCCCAATCTGGCAACACTGTCTCAGAAGTGTAACTGCAGACTCACCGTTGCTAGTTTTTAATGGAAAAACTTACAGATTCACCATCCTAGCTTCTTTGAGTAATGCAGTTCAGCTTTTAATGTGATGGTTTATGTTTTTGGACATGAAGTTGTGTGAAACGCTGACCATCTGTAGCTCTGATGTGACGGTGTCACTACTGTCAACGAGCCTCCTACTCTGAGAAATGGCCCGTAGCTTACCGGAGAAAAAGTAGTTCTGAAGATATAAGGGGGACACGTAACCAAAAGGTTTTAAGCTACTAAAAAGTATGCATGTGTTTTGTTAGACTATTTCAATAATTTTAAAACATCCCCGCATTACGTCAGACCTTGCTATCAATTGGGACTATTTTCTGGCCAGTCACTCACTCCGCCGTGCAGGCTCGTGAGACAGCACGCAAATAGAAATCAATTAGACAGTTCATCACCACGCCATACAGGTGCGCAGAAAGCAATGGCTAACGAAAACTTCATCGGCTGTTTCCAACAGAGAACCAGTAGGCTATTATTAGTGAGGAAAAAGATGTACTAGCCCTATATATACCTACTACTACAGCGTGAACACCGGCTCAGGCTCACGACACACCCTCGTCAGCTGCTGTAGGTAAACAGAGGAATTCCAAAATGGTGCAAACTTGTGATTTCCCAGCTGTGGGAATAAAAACATCGCTGGCTCCCAATTCCATCGGTTTCCTGTTACAGATGTAACCCGTAGGCAACTTTGGCTAACCCACCACCAGAACAAAGCAGAGACTGGTCGTAATCACACGAATTCACATTTCTATGTGATTGATTACTCATGTCATGGATTTAGCAGTTAGCCTAATATAATAGACTAAATGCCGACGGTAAAACGAGACCGTGTATAATGTAGCTACTCTCCACAACACAACAGGCTATTAGTTCAATCAAACATTTTGTTTTACAGACAAGCAGTTACAGACATCGTTATATAGACTGGTATTAGGTAATATATCTCTCTTTGGGCACAGCAGTGCGGAAATTGCGTTTTCTCTGTCCGTCAGGATCTGTGGGCAGCTGAAGTGAGCTTGACATACGCGCAGTTGCTTCACCCTCGCCGGCTTGGTAGCGAGGTTCATCCCAGTTGACACAAGCCAAAGTTGCCTACGGGTTACATCTGTAACAGGAAACCGATGGAATTGGGAGCGGGCGATGCTTTTATTCCCACAGCTGTTCGCACCATTTTGGTATTCCTCTGTTTACCTACAGCAGCTGACGAGGGTGTGTTGTGAGTCTGAGCCGGTGTTCGCACTGTAATAGTAGGTATATATAGGGCTAGTACATCTTTTTCCTTACTAATAATAGCCTACTGGTTCTCTGTTGGAAACAGCCGATGAAGTCTTCATTAGCCGTTGCTAGGGATGTAACGATATGGAAAATTTGATATCTCGATTACAGTGACCAAATTATCACGGTAAACGATAATATTGCAATATTTTTTTAAGCACTGTAAAATGTCCAAAAAATAGATACATTGAAATAACTTTCACATTAAAAGGGGCAAGGGATTGGCACAGCAACAGAAAAAAATATTTTAAATTAACAAAATATGTAAACACATTACAGGAGCAAAGCTTATTTGTCTAGTGCATTTTAACAGTCAGCAAAATATATAAACAATTTATATATTAATTATTTATTTATTAGCATGAGAGAAAAAATATATATAAAACAAAACAATGCAAGAGTAGAAAAAAAGACATAAAATATATAGAATAGATATCACAAACGTGCAGGAGAAACCAAAAAAAAACCTAAGGGCAATGGTCATCATTACACAGAATAATTCACACATTAGAAGTGTGCATGTCAGTCAGAGGATTACCTGTATGAGAAAAGGAGTGCATGCTCTCAGTTAAAAGTTAACACGGCAGCGTTTTAAGTTGTTTCCTTGAGCTTATTATAACTGGCCATCTGTATCGATTCTAGCTCGCCATACAATAACCATAATCACAGTGATTCAATCATAGTTGATCTCAATTAGCATTATGTTACATCGGTTTATATTCTGTCGGCTCTACTCAGTGTTTTCAGCTCCGTTTCGTTTTGAAACACTTAACGTTAGTGACATAACTGCTAATATGGGGGGGGGGGGGGGGGGATTCCTGAGTGTCGCTATCACCACCTTCCACCATGTTTTCATTCGTTGTGTTTACACATGCTACGCATTCACGCAGCGCCTGCATCACGAGACTTGAATGAGGCTGTTATTACATATGCTGATAATCCACCGCAATAATGCAATTTATTTAAACATAAACGGTAATTCTTACCATGTAAAAATTAACCGAGATTTACCGTAATATCGGTAATCGTTACATCCCTAGCCGTTGCTATCCTGCGCACCTGCACGGCGTGGTGATGAACTGTCTAATTGATTTCTGTTGGCGTGCTGTCTTGCGGGCCTGCATGGCGGAGTGATACTGGCCAGAAAATAGTCCCAATTGATAGCAAGGTCTGACGTAATGCGGGGATGTTTTAAAATTATTGAAATAGTCTAACAAAACACATGCATACTTTTTTGTAGCTTAAAACCTTTTGGTTACGTGTCCCCCTTATATCTTCAGAACTACTTTTTCTCCGGTAAGCTACGGGCCATTTCTCAGAGTAGGAGGCTCGTTGACAGTAGTGACACCGTCACATCAGAGCTACAGATGGTCAGCGTTTCACACAACTTCATGTCCAAAAACATGAACTATCACTTTAACTCTGCCAGATTTACAACAAAGCTTTTAGGTTTTCCACCAGTGTTCAATACACGCCTAACATTTCTGTAGTTTTTGCAATGCTCTGCAATTTCAGCTGTCAACACTTACATTCATTTACTGCAGGAAATGCATTTTCTAGTTTTATTCTGTTGTGGGGAAGCACAGGCATTAAAGTAGCTTTAGAAAGTTCTTTGAATCGGTAAAAGAAATAATGCTGTTTGTTAGGGGTGACCCCGAATAGTCGATGATTTGGTGATTCGATTCGGAGAAGTCTGATTCGACTGCCAGTCTCGCCGTCGAATCGTGGCAAAATGTGGTTATGAAACAAGATCGTACCATTCTGACTATATGGGGGTGCACACTGCTGCTGAACATCTTGATTTGACATAGAATGTATTTGTTTTCTAGTAATTCATGATATATAGCCTATTTTGATACAAACATCAGCCTAATTTCTGTTAATAAAAAATTGAAAATGACGCATGCATTTAATCAGTAGGTATAATCATTACTACGCATGAATAAATCACCCAGTTGCTCGATCCAAATAAGCTGAAGCATCGAGGCCTACGGTGATTTTTTTTGTTTATTGGCTCATAATGTCCACCAAAAAACGTCTTAAGTGTGGGTGCATTTTGAAATGGTAAAAGATGACCCCACAAAAGTTAAATGCAAGTTGTGCCAGCAGCTTTTGTCATTATCACACCGCAACCACCAATATGGCATATCATTTGAAACAGGTAAGGAGTAAGACTAATTAACTTAAAACAGTTATGCCATTCTCTTGTCAATGCAACCCATATTATGATTTATTTTCTGACAGATACACCCACAGTCATATGACGACAGCTCAGCAAGCACATCTGCAGCATCAGCAGCCCCTAAATTAACTCAGAAGAAACTGGAATTGAGACCACCACTTTCTGAGAAGAGGAAAAAAGAAATTACAGACAAAATTGCTGAGTTTGTGGCGCTTGACATGAGGCCTGTGCACTGATTTTTTATTTGGATACTTACTTTGGAGGAAGTATGTGCTCTCAAATCAAACCTTTTTTAAGGATTATTCGTTTACCTGAAGTGTCTTGAAACGAATTACAGCTGATTGTTTTCTTGATAGACTCTGATTTTTTATTTGGCTACTTTTTGTCCGACGTGGCCAAACAATTGAGAGCGGTGACACACGGTCCGTGTGGATGAACTTGTATGAAACTGAGTTGATTAATGAAGTAACTTGAAGTCAGAAAGAAGGAAAACTGTTTCTAAACCTTTTGATGATGTCTTTGGATGTTTATTTGTGAATGAAATGGCAAGTTCTGACAAGTCAGAAACGACTCCTGTTAAAGACATGGATGAGGCTGCAGTACGTCTGCGCTCATCTAGAGCATCAAACCTTGATGAAGTGAAAAGAATAAAGATAAAGATAAAATTATAACCCTTTTACTTTTATTATTATTATCTTATTATGCCAACTGAAGAATTAAATTTGTTTATTTGGGTGTTTTAGCTCTTTTCTCTGGAGCAGAAACTGACGCAAATGAGCTCATTAATCAATGAGGGGGAAAATAACATGATTTGACGATTAGTCGGCTAAAGGAAAAATCTGTCAAATCAGATTCGACTATGAAAATTCTTAGTCGGGGACACCTCTACAGTTTGTAGCTAAAGGCTCCACATGTCACACTTACGTTTGGGCACTTTAAATATAGAGATTTTTTATATTGGTACAGCTTTGTTGTGTTCAGAAGTAAAGGGTTATTGGTTTCTCCCTCTAAACTGATTAGGGGAAAATGGCAGGAACGAAAAAGGCATGCCACTGTTTTTCCATTAAAAACTAGCAACTAGCAAGATGTTTCATCACCCACTCCCATTATTAGGGCCTCTAATGGCCACCACTGGTTGCATGAAAACACAACTAGCCTGGATACCACTGAATCTTGGCGATACAGAACAGTTGTCTGATTTTTAAACCCAGGTACACATTCAGCTGTTTGCAAATGAGCTCTTGCAGTCACAAAAGCACAGCAGGCTTCAGCTCTTCCTGACCACACTTTGACTTATGGTTAGGGTTAGTATCGCGCTGGTATCACACACTTCTCTGTGTAGCATATCCTTGAAAGGAGACCCAGGTGATTCAGCCCACACATTTTCCACCTGCACCACAGATGACTAATCGGTTGCCTCCTCCACATTAAACCTCTCCTCCTCTGCACCAGGACTGTGGTCACTGCTGGTCTGGCCCCAAACAGCCCTGAACAATCACTGCAGGTAGACTGTCTGAAGTCTGATCCATTTTTAAAGCACTTTAATTAAGAACCCTTGCAGGGATTTATTAGTACAACATTCACATCTCTTTTTCTTGGACATATCCCTGATGGACTTAGTAAAGATGATATCTGGGTCATTCCTGGCTATTGGTGACTTTTCAGTGATAACTTTTGGAGAAAAAATAATACATTTTTGAGGTTTTTAACATTTTATCAAATAAATGACATGTTTAACCTTCAACAACTTGTACTGGTAGAGCTCAAACACCTAAAAAATAATAATTAGGGGTGGACTGTTCAGACATGGATTGTGAGAGCGTTCCCCCCGTTAGGGACATATACAAAGGTATCGGAAAGTGTTAATATTGTATATATCCAACAATACTTAGCTTTTCCTACACCCCATGTGTCCCTTATTGTATCGTGCAAATTTTTTTACATTTTAGTAAATTACGTAGACAGATTAAATGGCAATTAAAACACATCAGCATTAAATGCTTTACCTTACATTCTATATTAGATAAGATTAGACAAACATGGTAGAGACAAAAAGGGTGGAACCTGACAGGGTGGAAATTTTTCATTCAAATTAGCCATTGCTCTATGAATCAGCAAATTTTAGCTAGCTATCTGTTCACATATAAACTTTCCCTTAGTATACATATCAAACAAGTATGTGATTTTTTTAAAAAATGTAATTTCCATTGATATATATTTATATTTAGAGAGACTTGAATTAAATCTAACCAATAATGAAGGTGCATTGCTATTTATTTACATGTAAACTGTCTCTTTGAAACTGAAAATTTGCCTTTAGGGACATCATTTAAAAAGGGACACCTAGGCCAAAATTACTACTGAAAAAAATATTTTACAGTCATTATTTTGTGTTCATATTAGAAGAGAGACCACATATTGTATGATAAAGGTTTTCATAATAAAGATTTTATTTATTTTGAGTAAAATATCAAGACTTTTTTCATGGGGAAGAAAAAGAAACCAATAGCCAGGAATGACCATCTACCTACTACAGATCCTGCTGGCAACGAGTAAAAAGGCCATTACAGTATAACACTGGCTCCAGAAAAATGGTCCTACTACTAGCCTCTTCATTAATAGTGTTAAACACTCGCACCTTCTGGAACAGATGACATACTCTATACAACTTCAGAAAGAATTGTTGAGAAAAAAGGTGGAGAAAGCGGCGTGCTTAGCCAATGAGACAAATGCTACACGTTTATTGTATGCATCATGTATGAAACCTTATCTTAAATTAGAATAATTAGTCTAGTCTCTGTAAACATCCCATGATCTCATATCTGTATTTTTCTTTTTTTCTCTATGCACTTCTTTCCTTTTTTCTTTTCCTTTGTTAGTAAACATAAAATGTTCATAAATAAAAAAATATAAAAAATTTGATTCATCACACTGTAACTAGATTTACCACCTTGCAGTGCTCTTGCAGTGCTCTGAGTGAATCTGGGGCGCCGTCAGCCTCCATTAGGTGGAGTTGTGTTGCTATCTCCTCTCCCCTGGGATCTCCACAAGTGTTGTGAGGACTCTAAAACTTCACCTGAGCCTCCCTCAGCATATGGGTGAGTGGATAATGGCTGAATTTTCATTTTTGGGTGCACTATCCTTTTCAGTAGGGGAGCCATTCTTGTGCTAGGAGGGGAGGCTGAATCCCTCCTTTAGGGAGGGAGTGAGGGAGGGAGGGACCGGGATGTAGAAGGTGCCAGCAATTTCTGGAGCTTCAACTATCCTGTTGCAACAAATTGCCTCATGTTACCACACTGCCACGCCACTACAAGCAAGTTGTCTGCCGTCACTTCCCTGATGTCCTGGCTGCATAAAGTGTTCGTTCCTGTGAGCGTTTCCTGACTGCACAGGAGCTCCATGTTCGCACCCCACTGGGGGTGTCGTCACCAGACCAGGCGAGATAAGTTCAAAAACTTCCATTTTTAATGTTTTGTGTCATCTTCTAAGAGTTTTTGTCCCAGTCCCTCGATGGTTTAATAATAACAATGATAATAATCTTTATTACAGACTCAAATGGTCCACACACACATACACACAACCATTACATACATTTAAAATACATCATTTTAAAAATAATATAAAAATATATACATTCATATAAGTAATTCATCACTGTTTGTTCAAAAAGAGGTGCAAGCTATCATTTCGAAGCCTGGATGTGAACCAATAGCCCAACACAGGGCAGGTTAAGGCCATGCTATTTTCTGACAAATCCAGTCGACACATAAAATTAAACATTAACTTTCGTAACAGTGCCTGACACGTTGGTATATTAGAGGACACAAATAACTGGCTGGCACTGTGCCACCTAGGAACACGGAGCAACAGCCTCATGGCATCATTATATGCCACTCTAAGCCTCTGCATACTTTTCACTCTGTAAGAGGACCAGAGATGAGCTGTATACAGTGGGGTGACATAAGCCCTGAACAGAGCACATTTAACATCTGCAGAACACATAGAAAATTTCTTCAACAACGTATTGGCCTGTGCATATATTTTACAGCACTGACGACGGATGTCACTGTCATCCATAAGATCATCTGAGAAGACATGTCCAAGATATTTCAATTCCTTCAACATGTCTAAGGATCTATCTGAAAGGTGGAAGGCAGGAAAAACCAATTTCTTGTCCTCTCTAGATCTCACAACTATGATCTTACTTTTTTTGGCGTTATAGTTAATGTTAAATTTTCTGCCATTTTGTGTGCATATCCTTAACAGTTGTTGTAACCCAGCAGTATATGGACAAAGTACAACAAGGTCATCAGCGTACATGAGATGATTGACAACTTGATCTCCCACAATACAGCCCGTTTTAGCGTCATTTTTTGGATTGCTGTGCATTTTGATATTGTGTAGTAGTGTGCAGTGTGCTCATTTGCTGTGATCCAACATACCAACATGCACATATTGCTGTGCGTATCAAAATGCACAGTGTTCCTCTGGTGTGAGCAAACTTTATCCTAGCTCACCTGCAGTGCTGTGTGTTTTAGGGACATGGGGTGGCCGTCTGAGTTTCATCATGATTGACCCTTGTGGGACTTGTTGTGTGGGGTGTCCTTTAGTTTTTATGAATTTGTATTTTCAATTAAAGGCTATTTTTGTATTCTACATCTGTCTGTGTGGAGTGAATGCTTTCTTGCCTCTGACACCAGACCAGAGCAGGTTAACAAAAGGTGGTGGCAGCTACTCTTAATCGTTAACTAAAACTACAATAATTTTCCTCTTAATAGTGAATAGTTGTACTTCAGAAAGTGCAGATACCAACATTCCCAGTTAGAGAAAAGGTAACAAGGCCTGGAGCCCCCAAATCACTAGCCTATCTGCCCCTGAAAGACTCATGTGCTGCAGCAGCTCTAAAACCCAGTGAACACATTCAGCGAATTGATTCATCTCATAACAGCCAGTAGTATATAATATAGACAGTAGTATCAATCAGGGCGGTAAAGTTAATAGTGTTAAAAGTTAGTATGACAAACACACCTCGAGTTGCAGTTGCAGTTGCAGAGAGTCTCCTGTACACTCTCCAGTCGTTGACTCCTGGGAAGTGAACAGTAGCGTTGTGCTGCGGTCCAGGCAGAAGTCGGAGGTCACCCAGGTGCATGTGGCCGGAGCCCGGCACGCTGCGGACGGCATGTTGCTCTGCAGAGCCCCGCTCCTCCTCGGGTACCGGAACAAATACATTCGGTCCAAAAGTCCCGTATGATACTTCAAATGCTTGACTCTAATAAAATGTTACATCTTCTGTCTGTCTGTCTTCACCTGTTGGTGGCTACGTTTCCGTAGCGAGCGACAATATCCCTACTTTCGTGCATTCACCGACCACTTCGTCTCTCGACAGATTCGATTCTGGAATCTATTGTAGAACCTCTCGGAGTTTGAACGATGCTGCGCTTTAGCCAATCACAATAGAGGGGGCGTGGCCGAGACGTGCAAGTGTCCCCAGGAAATGTGTATCTACAGAAAGAGCAAGCTCCGTGTCCATGGTGACCGCTCCACCCAAAACGCTGTCTCGTCAACGTGAAAAAAATAAAAATAAAAATTCTAGCGGATGTCTGAGTTACAACATGATTGAGCTAACTGGAGTAGTTTCGTGTCGTATCCGACAACGGGAGGCTTAACAGATGACGTCCTGATGTTAGCTTTGCTGCTAGTGTTAGCTGTCCCTGTCAGCTGCAGCCACTGATGCTTTCTAGACATCGTGATTTCCCAAAACTGAATAAATACCACACATAGCAATACAAAACTATAGATTATGCTTTTTTGGTTCATAAGGTGTACCTAATAAAGTGGCCGCTAACTAGATGAAAACATGTCACTACATGACTCCACAGAGCCACAGAGTGCTGTTGTTTATCGTTGCTTTTTATTGAAAATTAATACTGAATGTGGGGCATGTCTAAATCACACCAAACTCTACACTGCACATCCCGGGGCCCCAACCATGAAGTGCCTCATGAATGAGTCGTGAAAACCGGAAATAAGTTAGCATTTTACTACTCAGGGTTCTGCTGTCTAATAGTCAGTGGGGTTTTGAATGGATTTTTGGTTAGATGCCTGAAATAAGGTCTGTGGCTAACACAAGCTTCAGAGACTTTGATGTTTTGTTCTATGACATCAAATAGGTCAGTAAACAACCCACTCGTGAACTTTGAAGCTTCTATGCGTCTTAAAAAAGGTGGTTACTAACAAGTGGCTACATGAGACCACGGAAGGTCTTCACAGCGAGCCGCATTGAACACGGCTTTACACAGTCTTGTTATGGTGGTGACATTAGGTAATGCGACTGTAGTGTTGTTCATAGCCTAATGTTAGCTTTTTACTTCTGGCAACTGCATTAAGACTTCAATAATAATAATCATGAAAGTGGTGTTCATTTGTGACGATTATCTTGCTGTGTATCATAAATGTTTGTTTGCCAAAGTTATTGCTGAATGCCTGCAATAATTCAAAATCCAATGGAGACATCCAACAGGCTTTTTGAGGAGGGAAACAGTGCAATGCTAACGTCCATGCCGGCCTACAGAAAAACATCCTCACTGGGGCACCCTATACACCCACCAAGTGTGAAGCATGGATGTATTCAGAGAGGCATGAGGTTGATCAGATTTACAGTTTTTGAAATATGCGAACGACAGACAGACAGACAGACAGAGACACACACACACACACAGATTCCTTTCTTTAAATATTTACACTTATAAGCTGTATTTACTTATTATTCAGATTATACATACATATAATACGTGCATATTATCAGTATTGATCTATTGTATATTTATCTGTGTATACATTTTTTGTGTGTGTGTTGTTGTAATTTATTTCAGCATATCATAATACATTATTATCCTCCTGAGACCCGAACTTTTGTTTGGTATGCCTTTTTAATTTCTCCTAGCGATGTGGGATCAATAGGATCCCTTAAGTATAAAAAACTAAACATTGTCAACGATAATAAAGTCCCAATGTCCTCACATGAATACTTTCTAATCAACAGTGTCTCCTCTTGTCGCTGTTGCTAAAATTGGTCAAATTCGTTGCCATATCAAACTACAAATATTATTAATCATACAAAAAAACAAGTTTCAACCATAAAATGTGATCAGGTCTTGGACCTTGTCCACTTTTGTGTTGGGATCAGCTGCAGACTGACTTGGCAGAGATGGCTGCCATCTTGTTTTTGGATTAGTGTACTGTGCTCTTACTACCACTAGATGGCACAAAAAAGTGTCCATGAACAAGGACAACAGATCTAAGTTAAGTAGAATGAAGTATAAGGTCAAGTAAACCCAAAATGTGATGTCGTTACATGGGGACACAGGGCCTCAGGAGGATATTGTATTATCTACTATTACTCTCTATCTATCACTTTCCCACTTTACTCAATAATATGGGGAAACACAACTAGTTAAAATCCTTTTTTTTTTTTTGGATATTATACTAATGTACATAAACATTTATGAACCTTTACTCAGGGTGTTGCACTGCATATTCCGTAGCTTCCCAATGTCCATTTATTGTATAGTGTTTCTACTTTTTACTCATTAAAGTAAGGCAGAAATAAAGACAAATGAAAAGCAAAAGCAGTCAAGTGCAGAAACACAAACAAGTCAGCAGCACCCAAAACTCGATACAGCATTTATTTATTTCAGAAACTTTAATACTGTGATCACCGCAAATGTCTTTTTCATATCTTTACATTTTACAAAGACAATGGATCCGGGATGTAAACCATAGTTTCAGTTCTTCCAAACTTCCTGAAATGTGTGCTTTATATCTCCAGTCAGGGCTGATCACTTTACTGTTCAGTTTGTTCTTCTGACAGAAGGAAACAAAACGCATCCTGACACAGCGGCATAAGCCGTCACTCTGAGCTTTGTGGAACCTTGCTCTCCTGTTGCAATCGCTAACCTCGCAAGTTGTGCTTGACTGAAAACCAGCATCCCTACAGAACAAACAACATCCAGCCTGCTCTTGTCTGATCACTGATGCTTGAGGAAAATAAGGGTTCAGGGTTGTTTTTTTTAAGTAAATAAAGTCAAGCACCTTCCTCTGTTTGTCAGGAACTGCACTGACAGGAAAACTACGAAGCAACATCAAGACAAGATCGTACAGGAATGGATCAATTCACCCTTCTTATCCAAAACCTGTCGACACAATCCTTTTTATAAAACATTGTGCAAAGGTTCTTAAAATCAAAAGATAGTACAAAATGGAACATTTGAAACATCTGAACATTCACATTTCCCATCCCCCTCTGAAAAGCACCAAAAAACAAAGCTGAGGAAAGAAATAAACCATATGCACTGTAAAATAACTCAACATTCACACTGGAGTAACTGGCGTGTGTATTTTTATACGTCTCTGTAGAAGGTGGACAACTGTATCTAACATCCAACTTGATGCACACTTTTAAAGATGCGAGCAAAACATCTGCACTGCACAGTTGGCTGTGTGGCCATACTTCATTTGAAATACAAAAAACTAGAGCACTTTCCATGTACAATAAAATACGAAACTACTTATTAGTCATCATTTAAGCATTGACACACTGCAGGTCTGGTCAGGAAACCAGTGCTCAAAACAATGTACAGTCTGAACCTGCTGGATCAGTAACATTCCTGCCTATACGGATCGGATTTTGTGTCTGTTTTTGAGAATTTCACATTGTTGGATGACGAATGAACTGCTTTTCACAACTGGCCGACTTGTTAGAGGAACAAAATAATATTAACAAGCAAAACAACTGAGCAACTGCCTGTTCACTGGTGTTGTTATAATCCACAGAGATTCTTAAAACAGAACCTTCTACATCTTTTAAGAGTTCATTCATCTCACTGCAAAACTGCAGAGCTGAATGTTAGTTATAGTAAACATCACATTTCTTTAGGCTTGTTTATTTTCTCTTTACATTCAGACCGGGTGCCGCTCTGTGCTGTATGCTGCAGGGTTTTAATTGCATCAATTTAGGATGCAAATTGACTTTAAGTGATTCAAAAATTGGGAGCGTTTTTCCATCAAATGGCTTTGATAGCAGAGGACAGGGAATTAAGGCTTACACCACGTTTATGAACAACAGTTTCATGCTCAAGTTAGAGACCTGAAATAACCCCGACACAGTCACCTGGCTGAGGGAACAGCTCTGTGGCTCCTGCTTGGGCTGTAAGTAGCTTTGTGATTTGGGGGAACATTCCTTCCAATGCACTCTCATTACAGGGGCTAGCTGCCCTGCAAGATATACTGCATGTAACTGAATGCAAAAGGCACACACACACGCCGACACATTTCCATACACTCCACACACTCGTTTGTCCCTGTGTCTGGAGGCTGACCAGCCTGATTGTGTTCGTTACAAATATTCATACGAACAAAGAGAAAGGCTGAAGCCTCGCAGCAGATACCCCGTACAGACATTTATGAGGTCTACAGCTGTGAGTATGACGCTGTTTAAAACTAATAAGTGTGTAAGGTGAGTCTGTGTGTGTGTTACCAGGTGTGTTTGTTTTTCAGGATGGAGAAGAAGAGCCTTTTCCTTTCATCTGTTCCCCAGGTGCTGTTTCAAAGGCACATCCCTACTCTGCCTGGGAGTAAATAACCAAAATAAGTGACTGTAGGCACGACTGGATAGACTGATGTACGTTCACACAACGACAACACACACACACACACACACACACACACACACACACACACACACACACAGCCGCTGGTACAGTATACCTCCATCTCACTGTGGGAAGTTTAATTTGTTGAATTACCTTTTCAAAAAAATCCTCACGTTTCCAATGAATACTGACCCGGAGGAAAACTACGGATGTTTAAATTCAAGCACAGACAACACACACAGTCACACGCATACAAGTACACCTAAGGTCTGCTCCCTTTATCAAAAAACAACAACCTTTGATTGTCTCTCAAAGCCGGCTCCTGATTTTTAGTCCTGTTCTGTGTTTGCGTGGCCTCCCGGTCGATGTCTGACTGATTGTTGAAGAGGCGTGGGAAAAATACAGAGTGACTGGCAGCACATTTAATAACCATGACATTTCCACTGGTCATCACTAGAGAGCACTGTAAGCAACACGACAGCAGGCTTGGGCACCACAAAATACAACAGAATACAGAAGAAAAAGCATATAGTCAGGCTTTAGCCAGAATTAAGAAAGAAAGCCATTTAAATAATATAGCTAGTGACCTTTTTCTTGAGGAACTAAACACTGATGTCAGTTGTACTTTACCAAGAGAACAACTTATTTATTGGAATTATAATACAAGGAAATAAATTAATCTGGGGGGAGAAAGTCCCCTCTTACTTTTCCCTCCCAAAAATGTCTCTGTCTTTTCTTATCAGCTGGCTCTCTGTATTCCAGACAGTGGGATGGCGAGCGGAGTCCTCCCTCCTCTTCCAGTGACGCATGATGCGTCACTGGAAGAAGATGGAGGCTCTTGTGCAGCACAGACTGGTGTCTTTTAAATTAAACCTTTCAAAAATCCCACATCGAACTTCTATCCCAGAGCAAACTCTCCCCCTTTTGTTTGAGAGGGACAGGAGTCCTGACTTCTTCCTATTGCTTTTAAGACATACAATTGGGATGGACCAAAGCACTCTGGATATCAGTCATTAATGGCACCACTTGCCGATGGCTTATAAATACACTCCTCTGTCAGGTGTTGGTTTGTGCTGTGGAGGCAGACAGGATGCAGTAATCCAGATCTGAGAGACACAGAGGAGGGGAAAAAAAAAGAAAAGAACACTGTACAAATCCACGTTTCCTTCATGTTCAGAGGCAGATGGACCTGCTTCCATGTCGGTGGCTGACGGACAAACAGCCGCGATGACCCTTCAGTTCTGAGGAAACTTCTATACACTCCATTTACATGTGAAGGAAATGAAAACCTCTCCTGTGTCCTATGGTCTTCAGATTTACTACGTGTGTTTCTTTGTGGCCGGGCTGGCAGATTGGTTGCGTATCTGTTGCGTGGCATTTCAGAGACGTCTTCTCTTAAGTCACATGGATGTCTCTGCTACCCTCTGCTGTGGCGGGTTTGGTTTGGCACAGGAGACTTAAGTTACGTCTCAGAGAAGATGGGCAACATTAGAAAAAAGTGATGGAGCAAAGAGAAAAAGGCCAGATATCTGCTGAAGGGTGTCCCTACAGTAAAAAGAGAAGTACATCCACTGAGGAAACATGGCGGAGGGAGTCTTTCCATTCACGTCAGGAAAAGTCAAAGCTGAGGGAGGGGAAGAGCTTCCTCTTTGTTGGCAATTTTGCAAAAACAATTTTGGCACAGCAATATGAGAGAAAGATCAATTCAGCAACGCTCTCGTGGTCCCATTGCGAAGTAGAGGTCAGTCCTTCATCATCTGATAAACGAGTCTCATCCTGAGAAAGTCAACAGAGGGGTCTGTGGAGACTGAGGCTGGTCGACAATATTACCCACAGATGTTTGAAGCCAATGGAACATGGTCGGAGGGTTCAGCATCAGGCCGACTGAGTCCAAAAGCAAGTCTCCACTTTTCTTGTGCGCAATTTCTTCCCCCTCTGCCTCGCCGTCCAGACTGTGTGTGCTGATGTATGCGTTTGTGTTCGTGCGTGTGCGGGTTAAAATGTGCAGATCGGAGTCAGTTCATGTCAATGGTGTTAAAGACCCACTCTGTGAACTTCTTGAGCTTGGCGGCGGATGTCTGTGACTCCTCCTGCAGTCTCTGGTTGTCCTCCCACAGCCTCTTGATCTGACCCTGTAGTCTTACCTTCTCTTCACGCTCCTGTGGAAGATGAACAAAGGTCAGGTAAAATTAAGAAATTAAACCAGTTATTAAAGCTGGGTAGGCAGTTTAATTCTGGTTTAACTGGGCAAAAATACCACAGTAAACTTGGAGCTTATTGTTATTAAGTGGACTTAGAGAAAAGTTCTGAACCTCCTCCTGACTTTGTTTTCAGGCTTTAGAAAATCTAATCCTTGACGGGAGACTTTGGACTTGCAGAATTGAAGACTTTTTTCATGAGCACCTCCCTTCATTGAAAGTCTGACTTAATGGCAGAGAATCCTACAGAGAAAATTACTATACTCACATTGGCAACATCTGCCTACACCGCAAACTGACTTATCAAAGAGTCTAATCAGTGAAGCGTTTCAAAGATGGAGAGAAATGTTGCTAATAGTTCAGCCTTTTGCTTACTGGAGCTAAGGACTCATGGTTGCAACCTCAAGTTAATGTTCATGTAAGTGACGTTAGTGGAAGCTTCGAATATTAGTGTGTCCTTCGCTTCACTCCCCGCCACTATAGACCACCTCACCAGAAGGAAAGTGGGCAGCAGCTCTAGAGATGGTCCCCTATGTCAGTGGCTGCAGCAACTCAAATCCAGCCAGCACAAACCCCAGCACCAGGGGACCAGACAGTCAAAACTCGCTGCTGGATCAGCAAACTTTCTGTTGCTGCCATTACACAGTTAGACCCAGTGCTCAGTGCTGCTGCCACCAGCCTGCTGTGTCAATCAGTGCTGGGGGTGCACTGGCTGAAATTGAGCCGCTGCAGCTACACAACGAAGGTCCGTCCTCTGAGCTGCTGCCCACTCTCCTCCAGGGGAAGCATTCCACAGCAGCGTGGAGCAATGTGGAGGGACTGTGAGATGGTTTACTGTATGGATTGTGTGTATACGCCCATGGTAGTGTGATGGGGGGGCTTAGGAAAAAGAGGGGCGAAGGGGAAGCTGCATGAAGAGGGTGTATTTTCAAATTCTGCCCTTTTTTTCTCCTTTGTTTGTTTTGGAATCTTTGTTTGCCTCTCCCAGATTTCTGCATACCGCAGCTTTAAGCAGTTATCTCTGGAGAACAACACTGATGGAATAGTTGTTGTAATGGAGTGTCTCACAAGTACAATAAAAACAAAACCATTAAACACTCAGGACTCAATGTAAACACCTCACTCTGTATAAATACAATAAACTCTATCTGTTTGCTGTTTACATAAACATCTCAGGCCTGCAGACAGTGAGTCACACTCGATTGAACTTCAGGGCTTTGTGGGTAGATTTTTATCAGTTGACATTTTGAATCTGCCAAAAGCACAACAAAAGTAAATCCCTGGTTGGATGCATGAACATAAACACGTATCCAGTTGAAGAAAACAAACTGTGGGGAGTTTAGCTTCGTGCTGTCAGTCAGCTGCAGGCTGATTGCTACTGGCTGGAGGGAGGGTGAAGGAGGCGAGAGTGAAGCATATTAGTTTTCCTGGTGTCAAACTAATCTACTGCTACTTTAAAAAATGCAGACAGCTGAACACTTTCCAGCATTTCACAGACAGCTGAGGGTTTACCAAGAGTTGCGTAAGAAATAAATCACAACCAGACTGCAGCTATTCTGTGGGTGAGAACTCCTCGCTGTTAACAGGTCAAAGTAGTTAACGGCTCGGCCATAAAGTCTGCAGCTCGCAGTCCAAATGTTTTAAAGGAACTGCAGAGGACCTTTTAGCTTCCAGTCCTGTCAGCTAAACAGTTTCCTTGATGCTGCTTTCATAAAGAGAATTTGGTGTGAATAATTCATCCCGTCTGGGATCAACATTAAAGGCTGGAGCTGCTGGTGTAAAGGTGTGAGGAAGGTTTTCTTGGTACACTCTGGGCTGGTTCTTCACAGCCAGAGTCTATTATCTTGAAACTTACAGGATAAAGGTCACAGTCTGAGGTTCGTTTCTTGATTTTTGACTACAGTAGAGACATGGGCCCTGATGACACAGAGTTTTAGCAGTCAGGGGCGGTGTTTTGTAATTGTTTTTAATGAGAGGGAGTGAGGTGTTTTGTTCACTGCTTTTGTGTTGCATTTTTGCAGGAGCACTGGTTGTCTCAAGTGGAAATTCCTTCAGCTCAGAGTGAAAAGGGGCCTGGCGTCACTGATGTTTTTTTCCTGCTGACCAATCAGATTAATTCAGAGTCTGGCCTTCTGTAGTGACGATGACAGTAAGCGGTAGCGTATAGGTTTGTGTTAAGCTAACGTTAGCACACTTTCATCATCGCCCTACTGCAAAACATGTCTGAACAAACTGTGGCCTCAACTTCTTTCTCAGCTACTTTCACAGGGTGTCTACAGGTATCAGACAGTTAAATCTAATGCTCTTTAAAACTCGTTCAAGACACCTTTGAACCAAATTAAGCACAGATGTTTGGACAAATCATGTTTTACTTATTTAAGCATTGCAGGTAAGTAGTATCCATGTGGTCTTGTGCAGAGGTAAGTAAGTTTTGTTTTTGTTTTTTGTTTTTTTAAAAAGGTACAGATTACAAATTTTGTCCCCAAAGGAAAACTGTTTTCTCTCATGAAAAAAGTTTTCACTCTGTTCATCACACTCATTTTTATTGCAGCTAAATGTATGAAACTAAATGGACTGAGAAAGCAACTGATTTCATCATTCTAGTAGGCTACCAAAAATTTGATTTGTATTTGTAAATTAATAATTTATAAAACAAAAAAAATCGGTACTTGGCATCCATGTATCGCTACGATATTGTCAAGCAACATATCACGTTATTATGCTGTATCGCCCACCCTTAGTATTGCAACCTGCAAAATGCATTCTGTCTGAGCAGGGCCTTTAGGGAGAAGGTGAACATGTTTGCAGCATAGATGTGATGTCACAAAATCTGCAAGAATTGTTTGACTCTGGGGAGTGAGCCTGGATCTGGACCTGCTTCTACAGCAAGCAGCACATCCCTTTAACCACTGTGGACACGGTGGAAGTAACTGAAATGTAGAGACAAATTGGTAAAGTGTGTACAGGAAACCATTTGGGTGCATTACTTTAAGTGTTTTTTTTTAAAGAGTAGAGGAGCAGAATTAAAATGTTCCCCTCCCTCCAGGTGATCTGAAGTAAAAATAATAGTTTGAGTGATTGCAGTGACATCTGAGCCAGCGGTTAATGATAAGAAGCGGAGCAGAACCAAATTAACAGTGGCAGCGCTCAACTGCTGGCTGTGTATTTTCTATTGAAGACAAAATATTTGTTTACACGCCCTGCTCCCTGCTCCGCTGTATGCAAATCAACCACAGACTTTCATTTGTCACTTTTCACTCCAGCTACTGGAGCTTGAATAGAGGAAGGGAACCAGAGAATGATCTTTTAGCCAAACACAGAGGAAAAGTTGTAAACATGCATACAGAAGTGCTCCAATAAAATACAATAAAACTCTGACACAGTATAAGCAGTTTGTGTATGTGTATGTGTGTTCTCTCCCACCTTCTTCAGGTCCTCCTGGAGCATCTTCACCATGGCCTCCAGCTTGGTCACCTTCCTCTCCAGCCCTATGTGACCCTCACTGTGGAGAGGTGAAGGGAAAAACGCAAAGTGATCTTGCTTCATTACCCAATATTGTGTGGCTGACCACACACAGTATATTTTGAAAGTTAAGCCAAGGGCTGTTTAAAATTGGTCCACGTGCCAGGATTGGACTTTGGACATGCCTGGTGTATGGGTATGGTGTTACCTAGAAGAGGGTCGTGACAGTGGAGCAGGTTGCAGCTCTATGTGGGGCTGTTGGGGACTGGAGGCACCGCTGCTTCGGTGGTTTGAATCTCCAAACACGTAACTTCTCTGGACTGGAGGAAGAGAGAAAAGCACAAAGGTTAAGACAGACTATACCCGTATGACTTGACACAACCTTTAAGCTAATTTCATGTTACCTTTAACTTTATCTCTGGGTCTTAACACACAGAACTCCCCAAAGTCTGAGGATTAGTTAAATGCACTACAGCAAAACCACATAAAGGACAGATATGTACAGTAATTAGTGATTTGTAGTACCATAATGTGTGTTTCTTTCACTCTCAAAGGTATTGGCCACATCCACCAGGTGTGTCCACTCTAGAGGACTGTCCCTGTCCTGAGACGGGAGGGGCATCAGTTCCTGAGGGAGGGGTCCACGGTGACGCTCCACCAAATCCACCAATGATGTGTCAGAAGCCGAAAGGTCGCCTGTAAGCAGAAATTTAATTGTGAAAAGAACTGAATGTAAAATTACTGTTTGTATGGCCATCATGTATTTTCAGTCACAAGGGGGCAGCAGATACACACCAGCCGAATCAGGTCCATCACACACTTTTACTGTTTATTACAGTTATTTATTATCATATTAGAAACAAATCACATGATGTAGTGTGGATGGATTAACCTCCACTGCTGTCACTCCATGGATGAAGTGACTACAGAACATGAAAAACTACAGTTACAAAATATAGTCTTTTACAAATCAACAGAAGCCCCTATTAACATCTTCTGAATATGAACTGACTCCAGCTGTTACCTACACTCTTCAACATCCTTCTTACCATGAAGTTTGACTCCCAGCTTATAGGAGGGCCGTCGTAGGGGAACACCACGGGTGGTGGGTGAGCGTGGGAGGGTGGAGCAGCTGAAGAGAACATCAGGGCTAAGTGCTGGTTCAGCCACTGCGTCACACAGGGGGGGGAGGCGCTGGCCACGATAGATACTCTCATCTGAAAGGGTACGATGGAGCGAGCCGCGGCGCCTCAGAGGCTGGCTGGGTGGTGATTTCTGACTATGCTGCACAGGATAGAGGGGAAGTGTCATTGTAATATTACTGAAACACAGGATGAACCCACGCATGCCATGGGTGAACACCTACATTACGATCAATGACATCAATGGTTCTGTATGTGGGAAAACGTTGTCTAGTTTAAGTAATTTTTTATGACATAAATCACAAACTGATTTTGTCATTTACAACCTAATCACCAGAAAAAATGTTGGCATTGTCGGCAAACCACAGATCCGTTACATTTGCACATTATTTGTTTATGTTTCGGCATAAAAACACTTGGTTATGGTTAGGAAATGATCATGTTTTGGCTTAAACTACCCAGTTTTGGGGGCGTAATCTTTGCAGGAAAAAAAACACCACTTTTTATGCTGCTATCCCTGCAAGTGGGTCACTAGAAAACTTCCATGTTTGGAACCTAAAAAGCCAACAACAACACAGCAATGACTCGCTAAAACACAACCAGTTTTGGTTACTTGATGGTCTCAAACAATGGTCTGCAGCTTGACAGGTATCTAGCCTACATGACACGCCATCCACCATCACCTCCACCTTCATCTTATACATCACGTCTCTTTAGAAGTGAAATGATACTTATGAAACATGCAAATGTAATATATTAGTTGTTTGCAGAAATGCACAATACCAACATTTTTTTCTGGCAACTGGGCTGTCATTTCTTGCCTGATTTTTACTTTGATATTTGCTAACACAATTTACACCAATAATGAAATGGATGTAACTCATTGAGGTTTCCAAATGTACCTGCCCTATCACAGACCTAAGATTTCTTTAGATGAGAAACACACTCAGAGGGTGCTGTGTCGGGAGCAGAATTACAATGACCTGATTAAAATGATGGCAGCAGAGTACCATAATCTGCTGTTAATCAAATTTACTCACCAGAAATATTGAAGTATAACAGCCTATAGAAACTCCAGCAGCAACATGTTGCTACAGTATGTGTTCCTATGTGTTTACGAACAGGTTGTTCCTGCAACGAGCCTGCAGACGTACCTTTTCTTTATGCCTGCGTGGAGGTGGAGGGCTGTCTGGGGCGTTGTGTCTCTTCACATCTTCCTCCATAGTAGATTTGGCGTGAGGCTGAGGTGAGTGCATGTCCCGGAGAGAGGGCCTGGCTGCTGGGGTTGGAACTTCCACTCCACCCTCTCCTGGAGACTTCCTGTAACACACACAAACAGACACAGACAGAAAATTAATCAAAGCCATTCATGAGAGTTTTATTATGCACGCTAAAATGTTAATGTGTCGTCTCTATATTCTTAAAGTAAAACTAATAAATAATAAAAACATGTGGTCAGCTTCACCAGTAGAGCCTGTAACTGGGAAACTATTTTCAGTTACTGCATTAAGACTTGAGTGTAATACCATCTTCAACCACAAGGGGGTGATCAAGTAGTGCACATATTATTACTACCAAAAGACATTAATAGGAGAGTACAGTGGGTGGATGAATAATGGGATCCAAAGCAGTGTTATACATCAGCACTACAATAAATACTACCATTGTAAAGCTGGTAGTGTTCATTTTGTCACTCCAATATACAGTACAGGCCAAAAGTTTGGACACACCTTCTCATTCAATGCGTTTTCTTTATTTTCATGACTATTTACATTGTAGATTCTCACTGAAGGCATCAAAACTATGAATGAACACATGTGGAGTTATGTACTTAACAAAAAAAGGTGAAATAACTGAAAACATGTTTTATATTCTAGTTTCTTCAAAATAGCCACCCTTTGCTCTGATTACTGCTTTGCACACTCTTGGCATTCTCTCCATGAGCTTCAAGAGGTAGTCACCTGAAATGGTTTTCCAACAGTCTTGAAGGAGTTCCCAGAGGTGTTTAGCACTTGTTGGCCCCTTTGCCTTCACTCTGCGGTCCAGCTCACCCCAAACCATCTCGATTGGGTTCAGGTCCGGTGACTGTGGAGGCCAGGTCATCTGCCACAGCACTCCATCACTCTCCTTCTTGGTCAAATAGCCCTTACACAGCCTGGAGGTGTGTTTGGGGTCATTGTCCTGTTGAAAAATAAATGATCGTCCAACTAAACGCAAACCGGATGGTTTTGGCATGTCGCTGCAGGATGCTGTGGTAGCCATGCTGGTTCAGTGTGCCTTCAATTTTGAATAAATCCCCAACAGTGTCACCAGCAAAACACCCCCACACCATCACACCTCCTCCTCCATGCTTCACAGTGGGAACCAGGCATGTGGAATCCATCCGTTCACCTTTTCTGCGTCTCACAAAGACACGGCGGTTGGAACCAAAGATCTCAAATTTGGACTCATCAGACCAAAGCACAGATTTCCACTGGTCTAATGTCCATTCCTTGTGTTTCTTGGCCCAAACAAATCTCTTCTGCTTGTTGCCTCTCCTTAGCAGTGGTTTCCTAGCAGCTATTTGACCATGAAGGCCTGATTCGCGCAGACTCCTCTTAACAGTTGTTCTAGAGATGGGTCTGCTGCTAGAACTCTGTGTGGCATTCATCTGGTCTCTGATCTGAGCTGCTGTTAACTTGCGATTTCTGAGGCTGGTGACTCGGATGAACTTGTCCTCAGAAGCAGAGGTGACTCTTGGTCTTCCTTTCCTGGGTCGGTCCTCACGTGTGCCAGTTACGTTGTAGCGCTTGATGGTTTTTGCGACTCCACTTGGGGACACATTTAAAGTTTTTGCAATTTTCCAGACTGACTGACCTTCATTTCTTAAAGTAATGATGGCCACTCGTTTTTCTTTAGTTAGCTGATTGGTTCTTGCCATAATGTGAATTTTAACAGTTGTCCAATAGGGCTGTCTGCTGTGTATTAACCTGACTTCTGCACAACACAACTGATGGTCCCAACCCCATTGATAAAGCAAGAAATTCCACTAATTAACCCTGATAAGGCACACCTGTGAAGTGGAAACCATTTCAGGTGACTACCTCTTGAAGCTCATGGAGAGAATGCCAAGAGTGTGCAAAGCAGTAATCAGAGCAAAGGGTGGCTATTTTGAAGAAACTAGAATATAAAACATGTTTTCAGTTATTTCACCTTTTTTTGTTAAGTACATAACTCCACATGTGTTCATTCATAGTTTTGATGCCTTCAGTGAGAATCTACAATGTAAATAATTAATAATTTAAAGATTCTGTTTGTAACTTTTTACATGTATTTATTGTTTTTTTTGACAATGGGTTGTAACGTAACTTAAAAATTAAGACCATACCTGACTTTCTGAGTTGCTTACAACAGCCTGTGGACTGACTTCTATGTAAAGGCTCGAACATGTGCTGCGTCTTTAACCACGTGTAAAATGTGGGGTCGGGCACTGGGTGCTACTCTGTGCCAACTTTCAAGAGCGCAGAGGCAGGTAGTGTCTAAGGTTGCTAAGTGACCATACCCAGCACCATATCATAGCCTACTTACCAGAAGTCCTGAGCGCAGAGCTGATCATCTCTCTGACGTTGTTTTGTAAATGTGTATTAGACCTAAAATAATGTCGGTGGGACAGATGTAAAGCTCTGGGCAGCCTGCATTAAAATGATCAACATCTCCTCCATATTTACCATGGACTGATATTTACAGAAGAAAGGAATGAAATCGGTTGGCTGTGGTTGGTTGTTCCTCGGCACATGACATGCAGTGCACACTGCAACAGTTGCTAATGTTCACCCACCACAGCAGAGTCACAACATGCTGTGTTTCTATTATACTTATTCGGCAACGGTGGCCCAGCAGAAAAAGACCTTTACTCAAAGCCCTGTAGCAACTCAAATATAGCCTGAGAAATACAAAGCACTGCAGATCTGTTTGATTTTGATCCCAGATCACCCTGAGTCCCTGCTGGATGAGCAAACTTTCTGTTGCTGCCATTATCAGGTTAGACGCAGCACTGCTGCTGGCCAGCAGCCTGCCATGAACCATGGAGATGGGGCTTGAATTCGTGTTGCCACAGTGGCTAAGGTCTGAGCTGGAAAGTTGTGACCTAGGAGCAGGAAGGTCTGCAGGCTACTCTAGCCAGCTACACTAAGTCTTAGTCTGATAAACAGTAAATATATCAAATTCAGTGCCTCATATCATAATTTCAGTTCTCCTTCATGCTAAAAAACAATTCTGATGTGAAATATATAGTGATATTGTAGTTTTAGCTGACTAATGTTTGCTAACGTAGGCATGCTTGCTAACATGGATAAATTGCTAGCTATCTAATGTTGCAAAACTCTGTCTTAAGTGTTTAACGTCACCCAATCTGGAAATCCATCCAAAAAAAAAAAAAAAAAATTTCTTCCTTTACCTCTGGAGGCACAGCCCTGAGTTTTTCGACTAACCACAAGTGAAGGGGCCTCACGCCCTTCACTTCCGGCGGTGCCCCCAGGGAATCGCTGTGTTGTTTACAAATACTTGGGGTAGAAAACCAGCAGAGTTTAGCTATGTATCACATTTTTCACGTCACTATATCACCATGTAGACTAATCTGGTGTTTGTTAAGTCTATAAACACAATGACTGAACAAACGTTACTATTTCTGTGTGCACGTAATTAATATGGTTATCGTAGATTAGCTGGGCTAACCGTTAGCTGTTAACGTTAGCCATTAGCGTTGTCTATAACCATAGACTGTATAAAAATAAGGTAATAACTCAATAAATGGTCCGTGAATAAAATATTTTTTCCAGCGAATATCTTAGTTACAACATGATTGAGCTAGCAAAGCAGTTTTGTGTTGCTATGTGTGGTATTTATTCAGTTATGGGAAATCACAATGTCTAGAAAGCAGCAGTGGCTGCAGCTGACAGGGACCGTTAGCAAAGCTGACATCAGGACGACATCTGTTAAAAGCCTCCCGTTGCCGGATATGACATGAAAGTACTCCAGTTAGCTCAATCATGTTGTAACTCAGACATCCGCTGGAAAAAATATTTTCTTTCACGTTGATGAGACGGCGTTTTGGGTGGAGCGGTCGCTATGGACGCCGAGCTTGCTGTTTCTGTAGGTACACATTTCCTGGGGACACCTGCATGTCTCAGCTGTGCCCCCTCCATTGTGATTGGCTAAAGTGCAGCATTGTTCAGACTCAAAGCCCCGCCCTTCCCCCCCTCTCTAGTCATCTTTCACACAGGGCTGCCGACAGATTCTACAATGTAGATTGCAGAATCTGTCTTGAAAGATTAAACATCACCTAATTCACTCCAGGGCTCATTTGGCTGATAAATTTGCTAAGTTGCCGTTTGCACATTACTTTATCAGCTACCATTACGAAGCAACTACCGCCAGAACAACACAGTGTAGCTTAGTTACAGCTAGCTGGCTAAACTTAACCTTCTTGCTTGCTTATATTTCTGAGTGGATCTGCTTGTTTGCTAACTTGCCAAATTACTTGTACAGCCATAATGATCCATATTATACTAACTAATGTATTATGATGAATGGCACTGATTTAGTTAACGATAAAAGACCTAACGGTACAAAGTGTTTTCTACTAGCCAAGAGCGATGCAAGGGTGCCCAAAAGGCTAACCATAACCTGAGTTAGGGTTAGCCTGCTAGCTGTAACTAAGCTACGCTGTGTTGTGTTTCCAGCACTCTATCAATACGATGATGTACAATGACAGTCTTGTGTTCGTCACTGTTTAGGCCGATGATGATGTGCAAGCAAGAGCATCACAATGCTGACTGCAGTGTATTAATGACCTCAGAAAGAGGGGTCTGCAAGTTACATGCAGAACCTTGATTTTTTTTCTTTTCTGTTGTTTGTTTTTTCTTTCCTCCGTCCTTACTTGCGTGTGTCTCCAAAGTCAACGGAATTGATGGTGGAGCCGGGTTTCCTCCAGCCAATCAGGTACTTGGACTGAGCTCCTTGGCGGGGGTAGAAGCTCTTGGGCCCAGGGGAAGCTGAGGACTGGGATGACGGGGAGGTGGCTGAAGAGGAAGACTCCTCTCTTGGGGAGCTGTGGCCTGAGTGCCTGGCACTGATGGACAAACAGAGCAGAGAGCATGACAGGGGTTATTCATCTTGGAAATGCACCAACACACTGATGAAAGACACACACAAGTTAAATCATAATCCTGGATTTGAAACCATCTTTAGGCAATGACTGGTTTGTTTTATAGTTTACCTGGATTCTATAGTGTTCAGAGAGGACAATCTAAACATTTTCACGCCTGAAGATATTATTTTGGTCCTGGGTTAAGCATTAATAACAAATCTTTATGTGTAACATTCTAATCAAAGAGGAATTTCCAGGGAGGACATACATTATTGAGTAACAGATGTAAGATTATATCAAAGTTTCACCTGCGGTCAAGCCAATCTTGGCAAACTCATTTCAGAGCCCCCTCTTACTCCCCCTCCGCCACTGTGACAGAATACAAATGGAGCTTAAATGCCGGACAGATGATGCCCAGGTCATGAAGTGTAACTCTATCTGAACGTTGGTCAAACGGGAAGAGCGAGACACTGGAGTTCTCTGAGCTACAGACATCCAGTTCAAGCTCTGAAAATTTGGACACGTGTTCCACATTTCCTGAGGCCTAATGTGGAAAGATAAGAGGGAGTTAAAATTGCTCCCGTGCTCAGTTTCCAGGAAAGACTCATTGAGAGGGAGGAGGTCTAGTGTGTGTCCCTCTGAGGCGAAGAAATATTGGCTTGAGTAATGAGAATTGGAAACACGCTGCGTAGGTCAGGCACAGACTGCGACGACACATGACAAAGTGGAAGAGGTCAAATTTAAAATTAAAACAGAAATTAGATAAAACTGTAAAATGTAACTTTTATTGAGAGAAATTAGATTCATGCTCTATTCATTATCAGTCTGTACTGATGGAAGTGCTCCCGCAGCTGTTTTACGCTGCTGGTTTCACATGTTTAGTGTGTATGTTAACGGTCAGCTGCTTGTCCTGTTAAGGTTATCAGTGGCAAAATAATAACATAAATAACTTTTTTTTTTTAAGACAGTACACTGCAGATGGCGAGGTGGAGAAACTGATGAATATTTTTTGGGGCATGCCATTTTTGCCTTTTGTTCGTATGTACATTTTTGGTATGGATCCTACGTAAAGTTTTATAAGTGAGACGCCTGTTGCGTTTGTTTTGAAGAACAAGAGACCTCTGCTAATAATTTGGCTCCTGGTAAAAATCAGTGAACACCAAAGGAATCCTAACCAGGAGTTCACGCTTGGCGCATGGGAGAAGTTTCAGCTGGTTGCAATCCTCAATCCTCACCACTAGATGCCACTAAATTGTACACACTACTTCTTCAAAAGACAAGCAATACCTACCGAGACCACTCATTAATGATTATGTGTTCATGTTCATGAACTGTGAGCAGTTCAGCCAAAGAGGGAATCCCTTCTCACGTTAATTTCACTAGTTTAAATAGAGGTCCAAAAATGAACAAGCAGACATGTTTTTCTTCTTCTGTCTTAACTCATTAATCAGATCGTCACCCCCCAGGTTTGTAACCGCTCCATTAAATCACGAAGCTGTATACTGTCCTGTTCTGCACAGACACACTAACTTCCCCTCACACACAAACACACACACAGACCTTGAGTGTGATCCAGCTTCACTCAGACTGTAGGTGCTGCTGTCTCTAACCAGGAGATGAGTAGGTGGGCTTCGGCCTGTCCCTTCGTGACTCCTTTCTCCTGGAGGGCCCGGAGACTCAGCAGCAGCCGGCGACCTCTCCAGCATCCTGCGGCCTCCCTCTGTGGGGCTGTGCCATGGAGACCGCTCCCTGCTCTCCCTGCCTCCGCTGGGAGCCAGCAGAGAGGTGGCGCTGCCGTGATGAGAGTGGGGGTGTGAGTGATGAGAGGCGCCATAAGAGCTGGTGTCAATGCCACTGTCTGCTGACGCCCCCTGGAGGTAGCCTCCACCTCCCAGGCCATTAGGCTCTGTCTCCCCCTGGTCACCACTGGAGCCTCCACCTGCTCCCATTTCGTACCATTTATCACTGTCGCTGTGGCCCCCGCTGGAAGCTGTGCTGGATAGAGTGTTACTGCTGGAGTGCCCGGAGTAAGGGCCGTCCGACTGCCAGGACAAACAGGAAGTGGAAAAGCGAGGGGAAATGACAGTTGAGAGAGATTTCCATGTTAATGAAAACATCAGTTTTTCAACAACGTTAAATTTACTTTAAAATATCAGTCTACAAAATGATTAACTATGTTCACAGAGGTGCAGGAGACAGTAATAAAATGAAGTCATCTCAGCCACAGAACTTGGAAAAAGAGGTGTTAGAGAGTATCTAAACTGTCAGAGCTCTAATGGTGTAGGTAAACAGTGTAAGATGGGTGTAGAGCCTGACCTGGCTGCCCTTCTTTGGGGACAGGTGTATGACCTGCTCCTGCCTCTGGATGCGGGGAGCCCCCGAATAGCCTTGGCCAGACTTGGATGCTGGGGCCTCTGCAATAAACAGAGCAATGAACACAGCTGGGGTTAGTGACAAACACATGCACAGAGCCTGCAGTGCAAACAGATGATTTGTTGATGATTCAACAGAGAAGTCGTTCTCCTCTCTGCTCACTTGTGTGTATTTTGCTACTACAGCACTCAGGCTTCCTCAAGGTTCATAACAATGACATCGTTCTCATTCTGCCTCCGTCGTGGCCATGGACAAAAACCCAAATCACTTGTCATGAAAAGTAACACACATCAAACAGAGATTCGTCCCCAGACGGTCCCTGCTGGCTTTGTTTGTTCTGGGCAAGCTGTTCCACGTGAGGGAGTGTGTGTATCTGTCCTGGAGCAAAACTCGGGGTATAAATGGGACTGTTGTGTAATTGTCTACATGTTACGCAACAAGACATACAGAGTAGGCAGCTAATGACCACAGCACCATGAGAGGCAGAGCTAAGGGAGGTATCATAACATCTGCTGGGGTGAATCTAGTAATGTAGTGAACCCCCCCATATCACACTTAGAATATTCATTACTCTGCATAGTTTTCTCTGCATAGCAGCCCAAAGGGCTCTCTGCACTAATTACAGATAGCTGCACGTGTGTGTGTGTGCCTGCTTGTTTGAGTGTCTGTGCATATATAGGCAAGTATATACTCATCGGCCACTTTATTAGGTACACCTGCTCAACCGCATGTTAACACAAATAGCTAATCAGCCAATCACATGGCAGCAACTCCATGCATTTAGGCATGTAGACATGGTCAAGACGACCTGCTGAAGTTCAAACTGAGCATCAGAATGTGGAAGAAAGGTGATCTGTGATTTTGAACGTGGTATGGTTGTTGGTGCCAGATGAGCTGGTCTCAGTATCTCAGAAACTGCTGATCCACTGGGATTTTCACACACAACCATCTCTAGGGTTTACAGAGGATGGTCCAAAAAAGAGAAAACATCCAGTGAGCAGCAGGTGAAAATGCCTTGTTGATGCCAGAGAGCAGAGGAGAATGGCCAGACTGGTTCAAGATGATAGAAAGGCAACAGTAACTCAAATAACCACTGGTAACAACCAAGGTCTGCAGAAGACCATCTCTGAACCAACAACACATCGAACCTTGAAGCAGATGGGCTACAGAAGCAGAAGACCACACCAGGTGCCACTCCTGTCAGCTAACATCAGGAAACTGAGGCTACAGTTCACACAGACTCACCAAAACTGGACAATAGAAGATTGGAAAAACGTTGCCTGGTCTGATGAGTCTGGATTTCTGCTGCGACATTCAGATGGTAGGGTCAGAGTTTGGTGTAAACAACATGAAAGCATGGATCCATCCTGCCTTGTATCAACGGTTCAGGCTGCTGGTGGTGGTGTAATGGTGTGGGGGATATATTCTTGGCACACTTTGGGCCCCTTAGTACCAACTGAGCATGGTTTAAACACCACAGCCTACCTGAGTATTGTTGCTGACCATGTCCATCCCTTTATGAGTTCACTGTACTCCAATGACCTCCACAGTCACCAGATCTCAAGCACCTTTTGGATGTGGTGGAATGGGAGATTCACATCATGGATGTGCAGCTGACAAATCTGCAGCAACTGTGTGATGCTATCATGTCAATATGGACCAAAATCTCTGAGGAATGTCTCCAGCACCTTGTTGAATCTATGACTCCAAGAATTAAGGCAGTTCTGAAAAAGGGAGTCAACCTGGTACTAATCTCTCAAGACAGATTCTGCAATTTACATTGTAGAAAGGAAGAAAAAAAAATGGATTTTCAGATTGACCTGGTACAAGCAAGGTGTACCTAATAAAGTGGCAGGTAAGTGTATGTGACTACATATATCCGTGTGATAAATTCTTTTCCTGCATTCTGGTGAATTTCTATGCAACAATTTTTGTGTGTTCTGCATCATTTTATGGTGTAAATGTCTTGAACTTTCAAAATAGAAGTCCTCTTCTACTTCAGTGTTTTTAGGTGGTTGAGGGGTACCAGTCCCCGGTGTCCTCCTTGAAATCTATGCTCATAGGACTGCTCAACCAGATGTGTGGGTATGAAGACCCTGTGTCGTGACAAACCAAAATCACGATTTGCCAGCACCTTGGGTTAATGTATGCACTCCTGTACTCTTTAAAAACACTGTTCAGGTACTTAAAAAGTTCTGTGCATAGGAAGGGAAGTCATGACAAATAACAATTTCCTGCATCTCACCACTCATCCATCACATGAATTAATCATAAACCTGCCACAGGATATCAAAAGAAAATGGAGCAAATGCTGCGTTAAACAGATGCAGCTGGAAACCCTGATGCAATAATTACTCAAATGTAAAACCCTGTACATTAAGGACTGAAGTCATGTCCCGTTTGTGTGTGGCAGGCTTTGAAAGAGCAAAAATGAGTATTCTGCCCTCTGCGTGACTCGTGTTATTTCTGGACAGAGCGCGGCCACATCATGATTGCTGAAGACTAACGGGTCAAAGGGGTAAAAGCGGGAGGAAGAGGAACCACAGAGACGGCACAGTAGACTGTGAACGGCCGGACACTTGGCTGACACGGTGAGTGCTGGCCCAGCCTGCATTGTTCCACCCTGACCAATAAAGACATAAGTGCTATAAACAACCACAAAATGAGAGACCAGGGCCTTTTCTCTGTGATTGTGGCGGTCGGGAACAGGTTGAGGACACGGCTGAAAGTTGGCTGGTCAACAATCAACCAAAGCAACATCCTGCTGGGAATTAGAGGAGCAGCAGAGGAGCATGTAGCTTCTGTGGCTTTCAGAGACCGAGCTGGAAAACAAGGAGAAAACTCCCAAAAACGATGCATGGGAGAATACTGGTAATTAAATGAGAGCCAGTGTACAAGAGCATGAAAAGATGAACGAGAGGCAAGCATAAGTGGCAGTGGAAGAATGGGGAGCAGACTGGAGGAAGGGAGGGAGGGAAGGAAGGGCACACAAAGAGAAGGTCGGCCAACTGCGGTGACAGGAAAGAAAGGAATGTCTCTCCTTTCTCTTTTATCTTTATTAAACCTCCCAGAAAGGAGTGAAAAGTGACAGAGTGAAAGCCATATACTTTAATTGAGATCACTGTTTGATCTCAATTCCACCATTCAATAATTATCTCCTTCCTTTCTGTTTGTCTCATTATCTTCCCACCCCTTTGTCTGCTTGCAGAGACATTAAGACCTTCTCTGTGAAGGCAATAAAATTCACAGCTTGCAGAAGAGGTGGAGGAAGAGGAGGAGGATGAAGAGGATGCTGTCAGAGTTGGTATCTCAGCTCCAAAAAGCTGTCCCGAGCAGATGAGGAGGCAAACAGAAACACCGTACACACACTCTTCTGGATCGTGTCGCTCCAAAGGATTCAGTAAAAAGGATAAATATGCATAATTTCTTTCCGGTGCCATCCCTCCTTCCCCTGCTGCTCAACAGTCAGTGCCCTCACATATAAAAACACATGTCCATGAGCACACACACACACACACACGACCACAGACTGATGTTTAGAAAACCAGCGTTAGTTAAGACATATATATTGCTGAAAACATACCCACAATTATAGACAGTAGATGGCAGTTGGAGCCCCACCAGCAATGTACTGCTGTGAATGGGGGCAGCAGCCAAATGTATTTTAGCCACCTAAAAAAATCAGTATCGGTAAAGCACCCCACGTCATCTCTTTTTTCGCCATTGTCCAATTCGATGATTTGAGAGGCGGGCCTTCTGTGGTGGTCACGACAACAAGTTTACAGTTGGTAAATAATGGAAGAGAAACTGGTGGTAGCAGTTGCTAGAGAGCTGTACGGCCCGGCGATACACAGCAGGTTGTCAAACTGCCCCTGAGTCATCCTAAAATATGCCTGGAAACAGCAATCTTCGAGGTGAAGCTCCTGGACCAACTGGCGGTACTCCCCATGACCCACCCTCTTTTATTGGGTCTCATGTACCCACACAGATCTCTGTTTCCCTGTGCCCAACAAACTATTTACTGACAGCCTCTCAGCCTCAACCAGAGCTACAGCAAGTACCCTCTGCCTCAACATTTTAGAGACTAGATACCTATTACTGTCAAATAACTAAAATAAACAGTAGATTGATTACACAGGAAGGTTAGTGTAAGGAGGTGATGGGGTGGTTGCCTGGCAACAATAAAAAGGCACAGCAGGCTTTTTTTTTTTACTAGTGGCATTCAATTTTTAAAAAAAGGCAGCGCGGTGCACCTTGCGTGTTTCTCAAAATCAGGGAAGGATCCTTGAATGGCTGAATTCTACCGAGTCTACCGAGGACTGAGTCCTTCTTTCAGAGAATATTTAAGGGTGCGTGTGTGGATCCTCAATGGGCATAAAGCACCCACAATTCTTTACACTTGATTTGTGATCAAATGTGTCCACTGCCAAATAACAGTTTTTAAATGAATCTGTCACAGCAGAGTTGGAGTGCATGTTTTTTTAAGTATAATCCAGAAATACATTCTTCCTAAAAGTCATGTGACTCTGGAAATGCTGTTTTTATTTACACAACATTAGAGAGTGCCAAAATTATCACAGTACTTTGAAACCCCCTCAGTCTCCAGAGGGTTAATGACGCACACCTGAGGACACACGCTACCCATTTCCAATGTGTGTTCACTGAATGCTAGGAAGGACTCTCGCCTTGCCTCTGGAGGACCCGACTTGGAAGGATCCTTCCTACCAAGGAAGGAAGATATATTCACCTGTTGACCCTCGTTCAGCTCCACCCCCTTCCTCCATTCTCGACCAATTAGGAGTAGACTTTCCACTGGACCCACCCTCTCCAACCTCTCGTCTCTCCCCAGGCATCGGAGAGTGGCGGCTGCCCGCAAACCTGGTGAGTGAATGAACACATAGGGACTCAATCAGTTTTTTATTCATCAGCTAAATGTGTGTTTCCACTGATTAAAAATGCAGAGCTAGAAATGACAGAATAAGAGTCTGAGAGACAATACATTTGACCACAGGTGGTGGTGGGTGGAAGTATAAAAAAAAAAAAAAAAAAAAAAGACATTCTGACAAGAGCATTATATTATTCAGAGACACACAAACGTTATCACCTCCCTCTCCTACCTCATCGTCATACACTGTTACAACTGTGGAAATTAATGAGAAAGACTGGTCTCTGCTATATTCTTGAATGTGCTTGATTATGGGGATGTATCATATATAAATGCACCCTCCCAGTGTTTGCATGCTCTGGACTATGTGTATCATAGTGCAGTGAGATTTATTACCATCTGTAAGACCCTAACTCATCACTGTATCTTGTATACTTGGGTTTGATGGCTCTCTTTAAAATTTCATAGACTTTTTCATTGGCATTCTCTTGTTCACAAAGCTACTCTTGGTTTGCTTCCAGTATATTTATGTGTGTACATTAAGCAAATAATTGAAAATGGCTGTGCTCCGTTCAGAGAACATGTTTTTATTGTCTGTACCAAGGGTATGTACGGAGTTTAGCAAACAAGCATTGATATATGCAGAAGAATCTGCTGCAGAAGGATTTAAAGTTGCACTCATTGGGTCCTCTTGTCCGTTTCAAAGCACTGTTACAGAATTTTTGTACCCAATCTTCTATATGCCAATGTCACAGTGTGTCAAAACTGGTCCTTGTAATCATGTGTTGGTGTTTTTGCGTTTTTATGGTTCACTTATCACACACATTAAAATACTTTTTGGCTTTTCTTTGTAGTAATCTTATTTTGTTTTTTATATAATAGTGCTTGTTTAAGAGCTGTACATTTTTATCCTGTATTTTTGTTCTATGTTTTCTATCTGGAACATTATGTTGCTGCCTGTGTTGGCCAGGACACTCTTGAAAAAGAGATTTTTAATCTCAAGTTTTTTTTTCTAGTTAAATAAAGGTTAAATAAAAACTGGACACCAGATGTTTAGAAAACATCAAGTTTTCTAAAATAAAAACAGAGAAATTCCCTTTGTGACATTGTGATAAATCAGCTCATGACCGTACAAATTAACAAGCATTTTTATCACTAATAATTACAGAAAAAACTAAGGAAAGTATCCCAAGGCAGCAAAAAGGATTTTGTGCAACTGCTTCTGATTTGCTTTTCTGATTTGATATATCATAATTTGCATGAAACAATACTCTGAAACAAACCCAAATCCCACAGACAAACACAATCTTCTTCCTTACTGCTCAGGCATCGACTTCTGTCTCCAGTGAGCAGAGCTTCCGGAGGCGTCACTGGCACAGGACAGGTTGCTGGGAGAGCTGCGATTGTGAGGGGAGCGACCCAACGCCAGGGAGGAGGCCAGGCTGTAGCTCTCACTGCCAGGAGACATCCTGGTATTCCAACAAACACACACATACACAGGAACCGTAAGAATTTATGGGCACTTGGAAACGGAGGAACTAAAGGAAGAAGAAACAAACACAGCAGAGCGCTGTAAGAGCAAAATGTTCTACGTTGTGCCTTCAGAGGAAATCCCATTGATTTCTACTTTGTGGTTCCAGTTCCCACACAGACTGGAGGACGAAATGAATACTCAAAGAATTCTGCTTAAAAATCAGCTTCACACTCAACGGCTGCCTTTTGTGTGCTTTGTTGATACACTAGCAGAATCTGCTGCTTGATATTTGTTTTAATTCCAGCAGTGTCAGAGGTGAAAATATTCAATGTTTCACATGAAGAGAAAAAAGAAACTCAAACAAACACCGTACAAATAGTCGATGATTACTTCACATGCTGCTGAGATTCATGGCCTTCAAAATATTGTACTCTACTTTAAACCTCCACCCTCCTCTTGATGTTAATGGTATGTTCTAATAATCCATATATAAAAAGCTAAGGGGCTCTGACCTCTTGGAGTCCAGAGGTCGGCCATCACTGCTGACACTGCGTGGGATGACAGCGCCCCTCTCCAGCCTCTCAGCCGACAGGGTCTTCCCCACTGAGCTACCCAGGCTGATGGCCCGGTTGGGCGTGTGGGGCTGCGGCGAGGCGGTCAGTGACTGCTGAGGGCTGCTGGACGTCCTCTGCCACTTGTTGTTGTTGCTGCGGAAGGGGAACTTGTATTCGAAGGAGCCGCTGTCGCTGCTGCTGCCCTTGTATTCTGACACAGGCATCCGATACAGCTCGGAACAGCCCCTGAGGAAGAGGATGAAGAAAAAGTGTTTTGAATATCGAATGACACAAACTGGCTCTGTGCTCTATTTCATTTGGTCTAGGGTTGGACAATATGATGGTATACACTGTGTAACAGCAGAAATGTGTCTGCTGTTAGAGATTTGATAATGGAGAAGGGGTAAGTGGTGTACTCAAGGACCGTCTTCATCATATGAAACTCAAGAAAAAAAACAGGTGCTCTAAGGGTGCAGCACGTGGGAAGAATGAATGAACTCATGCGTGGAGCAGGAACAAATCAATTCAAAAAACATGGCTGCTTACATTAAAACACTGACCGGTTTTGAACCTAAGGTCTTCACCATCTTTTATGCACCCTGATGAAGACCTTGGGGTCGAAACCGGTCGGTTTTTAATGTAAGCAGCCATGTTTTTTGAATAAAGGCTTTTTAACTTAATTCCGGTGCATTTGTTCCTGCTCCACGCATGAGAGATCTGATAATACTGTTTCTACCACGGCAGGCATTCGGGGCAGGCTATGTAGCAAATCAGGATTGTGATCTCAGGGAACCCAGCCGCCTATCCAGGTAACTTTATTGGAGAAGGTATGGAGGAGAAAAGTGTAGTAAATACAGAAACCTATAACACTTAAAATTAAGAATTTTCATTTGACCATTTTGAGTCTTTAGTCTTTACTAAAGTGCATTTGTGTGTGTGTGTGTGTGTGTGTGTGTGTGTGTGTGTGTGTGTAAGTTCAAGAAGAAGAAAATTATCAAATGTGGTGAAGTACAACATGATTACTTTAAACTATCTCTTAATGTAATTTACAGATCAATTATTCTGTCACAATAAATACTGTTACTGTGATATAAAGTTACATAACCTATGATAGAAGATTTTCACCATCTCTAATTTGGTCTCTTAAAGCAGTGGTTCCCAACTGGTCCAGACTCGGGTTCCAGATTTCTCCTTAGTCATTAGTTCAAGGTCCATACAGTTTAATATATTCAGCGTCAAACTTGTGTTTGGCCATGTCATCTAGCTAGTTTGCTGTAGCTGTCAAGTAGCAGTCTGTTAGTCACTCACACCTCAGCAGGAAACGGCACGTCAAAATAAAAGCTCTGTTATGGAAATTGACTGTACAAACTTGACACGTTCCCAAGTCACTTGCAGTCCATTCAGAATGTACCCGCGACCCATTTTTTGGACCACAACCCACCAGTTGGGAGCCACTGTCTTAAAGTAATATGATGTACCACAGAACTTATGTAGTTATGTATTTATGTAGTATGATAGTGCAGCAGTCTCTCCAGATAACTGAAATAATATTTTAATAAAAGAGTGGTTAAAAGAACTCTGAGGGGAACTACACCCATTTTCAAAATGTATATGTTATTCCTATGGTCTAAGACAGTCCAAAAACATAAGTAAACATGAACAAGTCCCTCTCAAATCCAAAAACTTGAGTGCTAAAACTCAAATTTGTGATGTCATAGGGTATGAAGTCTGGAGCTACTCCATCAACAATAAATTGGGAAAGATGTTATACATGACACTGTAAACACCCAGGCGAATGTTCTGACTATAACGGTACATTTTCAGTTTCAGAACTGAGAACACTACAATAGAGTAAAGCTCATTTGGGTAGAAAAAAGAAAACATTCTGATGGTCCACAAAATCAGTCTCCCATTGCTCCAGACTTTATACTTGATGACATCACAAGTTTGAGACTTACTTCACTGGTCTCTGGCTTTGAGAGAGAGTAGCTCATGTTCACAAATATTAATAAAACTTTCCTAGGCCATGGAAATAACGGTTTGGATTTCTTAATTTAGGTGGTGTCCCCCTTTTCAGGAAACAAATGACGGACCCTCTCCCATCCCCACATACCTGCGTGGAGTAGCGTCATCATGTGGAGGGATGATAACGACACGCACTGTCACTGAGGTCCGCAGGAGGTCAATCATCTGCTCATGGGTCAGCGTTGCTACGGCAACTTTGCAGATCTCTACCAATCTGCTTCCCTGCCGCAGTCCTGCCTGCCAGGCGTAACCATATGGCTCCACCTAATAATAACAAAGTTTGATTACGTTACAGCTGCAGTGGTGACATGCTTCATTATCCACAGTGATATCCAATTCAGGGAGTCACAGTGAGCACATATGTTTTCGTGTTGTTACGTTCAATTAAATTTTCTCCACTGAAAAATCAAACATATTACCATTTGTTTTCCTATTGTGATTTTGAGTAACCTGACTTTTTCATATTCATATATTCGGACATTTTGTAAAAATGAAGCACCTCTAATATGAGATAATGCACAAAAATAGATCACATGCCTTAAGTGAGGGAGAGCAATGGCATAATTTGTTAAATGTTATTGTTGTCCCTGGTTTTATATGGGAAGAGGAAAAGTCCACTAGCTGCTAAGCTAATATATTCAATGTATAATTCCATAGGCTTGTGCTAATAACGTTAGCATGTTGTATATGTGGGGAAAATGTGTCCAGCAGAAGACAAGTGTTTGTCTGTGAATGCTGTGAAGCTGATATGTGTACTTGTGATTGGAACTGTCTCTATGAAGCCATGTTTAATGTGTGTTTTGGATCAGTATAAATTCACAAGTGTAAATGCTCACGACACAGGCCACGGTCGTAGGCTATGGTGTAAGCTCTGCATAGAGCTGACACACAAGTATAAATCCTGCCTAAGTCTGATCTTTAATGTCAACACATGTTCTACCCCAATGAACAAGGTTGTTTTAGAGTACATTTTCAGAAGAACATTGTGATTATGTACGGACAGATACCTCAGCCACAATGCCTTCATAGTTCACGTGGAAGCCCAGCTGTCCCAGGCCATTTCGACGAAGAGTCATCTCCGATGTCTCACAGCCCTTAGTCAGGAACTGGACATATGGAGGGCAGAGAGAAGGAGAAGGAGAGGAATCATGACATGAGAAAAAAAAAAAAAACAGGTAGGAGTTGAGGACAAAAAAGTTCATAGAAAAAGGGACATTGTGCAAAACACGTAAAAAAAAAAGTTATCTTATCTTCCTCAGTCTAAAACTTCATTGTCAAATTTGCACAACCACCAAACACTAATTTATACGTAGCATCAGCTGCTGTTTGGAAAAACTTTTAATAGAATACTGGGACGACTAATGGGAGCTCTTCAGATATGCAGAGTGCAGGTGTGTTCGCTGCATCTCTACACGTTTCCTCTTTTAAGTTGAAGAAGAGATTTTTTTGAAACAACTTAAGTGATCCCTGAGAGATTTATGGCCATAAATAAAGATTAGCGTTCCTGCATAAGCGGTACACCTCTCGCTAGATGTGCACACACACACACACACACACACTTGACAGATGACAGAAATGAAAGCAGGTGCGTCTCTTGCTGTGACACTTTAGGCTGTGTTCACACAGAGATGCGTCGCTTAGGAGAGACACTTTTGAACTTCATGTTTTTTTCATGGAAGGATGTGACTCTTAGCATTCAGGCAGGCGGGGGAAAGCTGTGATGCGGCTGTGCTTCTTTATCACAGGGAGGTGGAAAAGTTGAAAACAGGTACATTTTTTAAGCAAAAGAAAAAAAACAGCCAGGATCACCTGTCAGGCTGCAAAAGGCAACCAATGAGTTTACAAAGTATCTGGTGAAGCCAGTCCTCATTCCCGACTACTTTTTCATGCGGACAGTCAAAACTCATCCGTCTCTTCCTCCCTCTAGTGACGCTCCTGGCGGCTTCAGGGCACCTTGCACTTCTTTGCCTGAACAGGGCGTTAGCAAGAGCTCTATAGAAGTCAAACTCACAAGGATGTGTGAATAAATCATGCTGCAGACTGGCACCTGATAGGAATTGTTATGATGCTCTCTGATGTTTCTGAATGTGTGCGTGGGAGAGGAAGAAAGTACAAGGGAGAAGGGAATGATAAAGAGCAAACAAGAGGAAAAAAGAGGAGAAAGAGACGGATACAGAGACAGAGTTCCAAAAAAGCGAGTGGCCCAAGGCCGCTTTTCTTCCTCTCTCTGGCACCGAGGTAGTCCAACTGATTGAAGATTAACGCCAGATGCATAAAATACAACATGAAAGTGATACATTTCTGAGTCCTGGGCCAAAAAACGATGTGTGTGTGTGTGTGTGTGTGTGTGTGTGTGTGTGTGTGTGTGTGTGTGTGTGTTCAAATGTATTTGTATGCATGTGTGCAAATCAAAGATGGTGGACTCAATCCAGGTTACATAAATACATGATAGAAACCATCACACACACACACACACACACACACGCGCACACACACAGTTTGAAGGTGGGGAGAGGCTGGGGAAATGAATGTATTCTAAAGCACTGATGATTGCATAAGAAAACACCTTTTTTTCCTGACCAGTTTCCATGGAAACAGCGAAGGAAGAGCTAGCACCACTTCACTGTATGTGTAGGTGTATGAGCCATTAGGAGTATGTTGTCCAGAGGTGTTTCTGAAACTCCCTTGATAAGCTGAGACCAGTAATGAGACAGCAGCTTTGGCATGTAGACACAAAAACGTTGTCATTCTGGCAGACTGACAACCAGCAGTAAATAGTAGGAGAGACCGTGAGTGGGCCAGGTAAATGATCAATGGTAGCCAGCAGCATTTTAGTCCATTGATTTGGTTTCTCAGCACTTGTCTGCTGACATGAATGAATGAATGTTTGTCCCCTCAGCCACTCTTGGGTTTTATTAGACCACATGGAGTCTGTTTTCATTTTGCAGTGTTGAGTAGTGACACCCATTTGATTACAAGGACCAAGCATCACTCTGTTGACACTGACAAACTACATTATGTTAATTATCTTCGCAAATAAAGCTGGCACCAAATGGCTTGATTTGATTTTGAATGTGTAGTTGCCACACCCTCAGCTATGGCAGAAAAGGACAGGAGAGTTGGTTTGCTCTCTGGTTTTGCCAGTCCTGCCTGACACACAAGCTTTAACAGGTCTGAATTAACACAAACCAGCTGAACCAGCATTTGACATTATGATACATTCTGGCAAATTAAAAAGCAGCCCACATTAGCAACCTGTGGTGACTGCGACACAGCGCTAACTCCAACTTGAACTGCATCAGTTGTCGGCCATATAACAATGTGATTAACATAATATTATGTAGGGATGAGCCAGTACACTATTATCTGTATCTGTTCAACCAACTAAATTATCTGTATCTGTACAGAGTTTATGCCAGAAGTGGGTGGAGTTTAAATCAATGGAGCAATGGGGAGCAACACAGTTTGTGTTTATTTACTATAAAGGTCATGTGTTTTTTTGGGGTGACAAGACAAGACATGGCAGAGTTAGACTCTCAGAGGCCGTTTACACGTTGCCGGCTATTTTCATAAACGGACATTTTACCGTCTCCGTTTTCAAAGAGCATGCCAAACCTGTAGGTGGCAGTGTAACGAGAAGCTCAAGCCTTCCATGTATCCATTGTCACCATAGCAACACAGGTCGCACTTTTGACACAGGCGCAAGTTCCGGCGCATACTGTGACGTCGGCTGCCTATAACTCTGTTTATCTCCGTTTATCTCAGTTTACATGCAAACGCGCAACTGGAGTTTTTAGAAAGACTCGTTTTCTGAGGAGAAATCTCCGTTTGCATGTAAATGAAGGGCACAAACAAAGGAAGATGTCTTCGTTTATCAAAATCATCGTGTACGTGTAAACGGCCTCTCAGCAAAACTAAAATTGCACCAATAAGGCAACATTTTGGATCTGAAACTGATGAAAGAGGTGTCCTAACTGGCCTCTATCGACGTGGTGTGTTGTTCTGAGCTGAACTTTTGTCAGGCGCCATGTTTTTATTTATTACTGTCGTGCAATTCTGAAGTTCTCTTAGGGTGCTTTCACGCCTCCTCCAAAACTGCCTTAATATGCACATTCAGCACATCCAATGCATCAAAACATTGTTTTCTAGTTGGAGCCGCGCCTCATTTTCAAACTGTATGGTTTGACTAAAATGAACAATGACAGCAATATAGTCCACGATGAGCAGCGCTAAAACTTTACTTCTTGGATTTTCCCACATGGAAATTCTGACCAATCAAGAGCAGCTTTCTCGCACAAGGCATTTGATCTGGTCCGCTTGTAAATGCTGCCGTGAGAACACGAACCAACTCTAGGCAATTATGCAACTTTGTAACAAAATTAGTCAACTCTAGGTCTGACAGCACCCTTAATATCAAACTGGTTTGAAGATTTTCACGACCTAGGAGGGCAGGAAATCAACGAATATAAATGATTGCTATAACTGTAAAAATAGATCAAATAACTACTTTTAAAACACAGGTGGGAACAGCTTTTAGAATTTCATTATCTCAGCATGCTGAGCAAACAATCATATCACATATGAAATGTATCAGAGCATGCGTCTTCTTACCTCCAGACGTTTGACGACCTCTTTGAAATCCTCAGTGTTATTATTGATACTCCTCAGAGACACACTTTCTCCCCGTTCGTAGAAAATCCGCAAAGATGCAGGGCTGCTCAGCGTCCAGCCAATCACGTCCTTAGTGGCGCAGTTAAACACCACCGCCTTGGCCTCCTGGTCCAACAGGATGAGAAAGTCATTGGAGATGGCCAGAAGGGCCTCCAACTCCCCTCCAGTCCCGTGATCCTCGACGTGGACCAGCCAGGTCACCGCGCCCAGGCTGCGCAGCTCTGCCCCTCCGTACGGCCGGCTCTTCTCTTTTTTCTTGTGCGCCAGGGAGATGAAAGGGAACTTCCCTGAGGGGTCGATGGGCGTGCTGGTGGTGTGGCGCTCAGCCAGGTCGCGCAGGTACTCCTGGCGAGTCCGAGTGGCCATGGCGCGGAACTTGTGCGACTTGTGGGCAGCATTCTCTGCATTGATGACCTTGGCCAGCAGGAAGTCCCGGAACACAGAGGACTTGGGAAAGGTCACGCCTTCTGGGATGGGGGGGCCGAAAGAGGGCACGTCTTTGGAACGGGTAACAGCCACACTGCAGGGAGAGGAGCAGATGAGGAGGAGGAGGAAGAAGGGAAGGTGGGGGGAGAGAAGAATCGATGGTGAACAAATCAGTTGTTCCAGTATTGACCAACAATTTTCCATATTTCGTAAGGGTATCATATTTAGATATCATAGATCCTGTGGCTTAGATTCAGTGTTTTATTACACTGTAAATCTCCTTAGAAATTCACATCACATCCAGGCAAGTATTTATGTCATTAAGATTTAAAAGCAAAAGAAAAAAACAGAAATGCTGCCAGATTCTGCAGAGTGTGTGTTTGATATAAAGCCCCATGCTGTTTGCTCACTCCACATAAAAGGCACAATTCTTGACTGGTGCATCATCTGTCAGGATAAAAACAAAAACATTTAGAGTGAATTTAAAAATGGAAAAGACAACAGACCTACTTCCAGTCTCTGTCTGTCTGTCTTCTGTCTACCACTATCTTCATCTGTCTAGTTTGCTATTGTGTCGAGGCTATGTATATTTGCCTTTTTCTCATTCTGTGCCATGCACTTTACTCCCATGTCCTCTATCTCCCTGTTTTTCCTGCTCTCTACCTCCCTTCCCCAAACCCCTCTTTCCTTTGATTAAGTCCCTGGAATGGCAATCTGAGGCTGTCTGCCCCGTCTGGTATGTCAGGAACTCAGCTGAGCAGCCATGGAGAGGAAGGAGAGTCGAGGAGGAGGACGAGGGGAGAGTACTATTCCAAATCTCCTGCTCAAAGCCCCACAGAACCCAGAGTGAGGGAAAAGGAAAATGTGGCTGAAAGAGGAGGGCTGTGTGGGAGACTCTGAGAGGAGAGGGAAATTATTGCTTGCTGGAAAAAACTGCATTTTTTTCTGTTATGTGAGACAAACAGACACAACCTGATCTATTGAGCGTCTCAGTCTGAAGCAGCTGACAGAAAAAAGGTGAGCAGTGCCCTGAAATGGCCTTTATATGACCAAAAAGCACAATGTCTCCACATGGGTCACCTGTTCTGGTCTCAACCTAGTCCTGACCCAAATGAGTTCAATCACAGATCCTCTCTCAGGTGATAATTACCAGCACCGGAAGTTGTGAGCCCTCATCCCACACGCCTCCCCGCTGACATGCATCAGCACACATGTTGACACCCGGATTAATTGCTTTGTCTAATAAGCAACTAAAGTCAAAATGTCACCCACATATTTCTAAACATACCTCGGAGACGCAACGTCCTCACTGGAGACGTGTGGTGTTCAATTATACTAACCGTCAAATTGTTGACACCTCATTTCCCACCTGTTCTTGTTTGTGCCAGACAGAGGTAAGAGAAGAAACAATTTTTTTTCTGGTTGAAATTACCTTGGAGAGCGAACACAGACTTTTATAGTGCTGTGTTGATAAATAAACGCTGGGAATACCCTCAACGGTTGCTGCAGTGGTTTGTCAAAATGCTGCATTTCCCACATGACGTATGTATTGAACTCAAGGACATAAGTAAGAAGTAGGGAAGGAGGGTGAGGGTGGAGGGTCATACATAAACATACTAGCATTAAACATACCTGCAGGTATGGGGGAAGGCATTTGCATGTTTTCAATGTGAACCTTATTTCTACCTTCATAGAGAATAATTCAAACAGTCAGAATAAAAATTGGATTACAGTCAATTCATAATTGATGTGATACATTTTAGGGTTGTTCACTGTTTGATGCTTTTTAAGGTGCTTTTGTCACATTAGAAAAAGTGAGAAGAAAAGAGAATATTTTCTCCCTGGAGGTTGACAGCATCACTGTATTACCCTGTAACTCTGAGAAGCTTTTGTAGTTTGAATTTAAAGTTAAGCATAAGTGCACCACTGACTGCAATGCAATGACTAGAACTTTTTTTCGTGTAAAAAAGTGCTGGTATGTAATTTGGATTTTTAATACCTTAAAAAGCCAACATTAGTAAATGCCCTAATACATATTGGACTTGTAGTTGGATCCACAGGTTGATGTAAATGCTCTTCCCCAGCTGTCTTACAGATAATTCCCATCAGATGAACAAAAAACATTATAAGTACCTGAATGTTCTACCTTTTAGTTAAAGCGGCTGTGATCCATATTTTCACATATAAAATTAGTATTTCACTGCTGGAAGGACAGTCTTTTCATAAGAATGGGACGTCAATGCAACCCGATGGGTACCCGACGGGTACCCGACGGGTACCCGCAAAAACAGCTGATTTGCGGGTGGTTTTTAAAAAAACATTTTTTCCCGGGTTCGGATCTGGGTGGGAAAAAATAACGTGGGTTGGATCGCGGGTTTTAGATATACACATCAGTCATTAGTTTGGTAAACTACAGATAACTATCTTGGTCATTATTTACTCTCTGAGGATCGCCTCCGCTATTTCGCAACGGTCATTGGTTCAGCAGCTGACATACGTTTCACCATCTAATAACACAATTTGTGACTGGACAACAGAATCAACATGGCTGCCACCGTCTAACAAGCGCCGCTTCCAAAACAGTAAATAATTATTTAGGTATTTGAGAAATAAGTGGATAAAACGTACAACTATCACTTTATAATGTTTCTGAAGTGTTTCCCTGATGGATTACTTCTCTCCTCGATGGATTCTGGAGAAGAACACAGAGGGTTGATGATGGAGCTGAAGTCAGGTTTTTATTGTGAGAGCTGCTTCATTCAGGTCGTTGTTTACTTACTGGCACCTTAACTGTGGCGATATGCTGTTGAATATTCAGCCAATATGACCCAAAATGATTACTTTAAATCCGGGTTACAGGTCGGGCTGCGGGTCGTGTTTCAACGGGTCGGACCGGGTTGCGGTACTAATTGGCCTGACGCGCGGGTTTGCGGTTCGGGTGCGGGTTTGTACGTCGCCGGGTCGGGTCGGGAAGGATCTTGAAAACTGGACCCGTGCAGGACTCTGCAATGCAGTAGGAAGACCCAAATAGGACCTACAACTACCAGAATGCACTGGGCCACACAAGACCAATAAACACTCCGCTGGTGGGTGATGTGATGCAAGCTTGGCCGTTTTGACACAGGAATCAGTGTGGCGGCCGGCTGGTGACAAACAATCTCAAATTAAAGTTAAACGGTGTGTCACGTTTGTAAAAAAAAAAAAAAAAAACTGACTTTATTTTGAAGTATAGTGAATTTCTGGCACAGAGCTTTTATTTTGAAGTGCCATTTTCTGCTGCAAACTGAGTAAATGAATGGACAGCTACTTGATAGAGACGAAAGATGACAGAGCAAACTAGATCGACAACATGGCCAAACACAAACATGACGCTAAATGTATTCAGCTGTGTGGACCTTGAACTAATAACTAAGGAGAAATCTGGACTCCTTTGCTGGACCAGTTGGGAAACACCGCACTAAAATATGTTTCTGAAAACATTTAAGGTGACAAATGGGCAATGAAGGAACATAATCTTGGTTCATATTTGATCAGTACTGCTCAGTTTTACCTTTTTATCCAATTTTTCAGCCTCCATTTTGAGAGTAAAAAAGTTTGGTGCCTATTTCCTGTTACAGCCAAACAGTGCACTAAAATGTGTTTCTGAGGACATTTTAGGTGAGACGTGGACAATACAGCATCAGAATCTTGATTCATATTTAATCAACACTGCTTAGTTTTACAGTTTGATCTGAGTTTCAGAGTGGGGGTGGGGGGCAGGTCTCTCTCTCAAGCTGCTTCAATACTCTTTGTTTCCATGGTGGCGGCCATACAAAAATGCTAAGTACAATCTGTAGTTCAAGCAACAGCCCTAGAGACAGCAGGGAGATTAGCGTGCTGGAAAGATGGAGGAAGTTTAGCATCATTCATTTACACATACTGCTCACACTGTTATGATACAAAGCTGGTTGAAAATCAGTATCAAGTAGTCCTTTAACAATGGATCACATGAGTGTGTACATGTGAAAGATGTACCTTGCAGTGATGAGCCCTTGTATAACTTTGAAATATGTTTTTACTCTGAAGTGTTTGTTATTGTGCTGTTTGTTATTGTGCTGTTTGTTATTGTTTTGACCTGGCAAGGGAGACTACAGATGTGAAATAGCTTAAAGCTATAATCTGGTACAGTGTATCAAATGATGACATTTATTTTTCAAACTGTACATGGTTCCCTTGAAATGAATTAAAGTAAATAAATAAAATACAAGTAGTTTATAGTTCCCCTGAGGCCTGCGGAGGTGTATATGTGTGTCAGCTCATTGTTTTGGTATTCTGGCCTGTGACTTTACTGTTTCAATTCACTGTCACTGCTTTCATCTTTGTTGTTTCCACCTGAAGGAGGCAGGTTTTTTAAAGGAAAAGCTCAAAAACCCACTGCATACTACCTGCCCAGCACCAAATGGCAAAGTTAGCAACTCTCTGGTGAACACAGTGGAGCATTTAGCAGCTAAAGTGAACAATACTTTCCTCAGGATACGGTGGTGACCAAATCATAACTAAAAAGATAATAATTAGGTTAATATTGGACTTCATTTAATTAATTCATCAATTTCAGCGTTGTGTTTACACCTCATGGCCAAAAACAGTTAATGCAGGTTTAATATGCCACTGAATATGGCAATATACAACACACAAGTTCTACATTATTCATTATTTGAAAATCAGATGTAAGCACGAATTATGGGTGTTAATATGCTGCAAAAGACACATTTGTTGCTGTTGCTTTCCTCAACAACTGGGCTGGTTGAATTGCACTAAAAAGCTGCTCTCTCTTTACACTGTAATTACAATGCTGAGAATGTCGACAAAACAAAAACCAAGATAAAAAAACAACAACAGTTTTTCCTTTTAACTAACGTTCACCTTGCTCCATACTAGCATATAAAATCTTTAATTTAAACTGACAGCCGACATAAAGTATAATCTAAGCAACAAAGATTCTACGCAACACTCGTCTGCTCTCCTGTAGGGGACAAATGAATCATGCAGAGTATTTCGGAGAGGAGCAGCTGAAGTGGTTTTAAGCAGGCTGAATAAATGGTTAAAATAAAATGTGACCTTTTATTCTTATTCTTCTCCATCACTACAAACATCACTCAATACATTACACTGGAGCTCTAAAAGCACTTGTACTGATCTCAAACACCTGTGAGTCAGTCGACCAGAGACCTGTGACTCATGCAGGTCACAGAGAAGTGATGGAGGGAGAGAGGTTGAGGTATGAAAGCCGCAGAACAAGACGAAAAGGCAGTAAAATAAACCTGAATGAGAAAAAGGAGAGACTGAATGAGAAAAGAGGGTGAAGGTGATAAAGCCAGGGAAGGAGAGAGGGAAAGGAGAGTGTAGTGCTATGGTGCTGTGTGGCTGCTGTATGATCCTCGTGGCAGGAGGTTTGGCAGCAGAAATGAAAGAGCACATTCCTGTGGTTTCAGTGATTTGTGGTCTTATAAATATCCAGTGTGTGGGCAGCTCCGCTCTTCCAGTATCCACGACCTGCTGCCCACTGAGGCAGGGCAAGAAAAAGAACATGTCAATACCTGTTGGAGTGGGTGGCTAAGAGGTGTACTGTATGTCTATGTGTGGATGTGGGGAAGGTACGCACAATGTGTTTTCGTCTACTTGTGACAACCGGTCCTCAAAGCACAAACCATTTATCTTATACACTGTTTCAAACCTGACAGCATAAACATACCTTTGTATTCCCTGTTGAAATGTTTGTTAATGCACTAGCTGACAGGAAGTAAACAGGGACAAAAGCTGTTGCCCTGGCAACAGAATAGCAATGAAACAGTCTATACAGAATTTAGGTTTGTGTAGTTGCTTCTTTGGCTGGGGAATATGCGGTGATGTGCTCCAGACATCTGAACAGAGGTAAAAGCCTTTGGACACCATGTCCATATTTTCCTTATATGTTTTGAAATCCATAAATGCACAGAAACCTTGCACACTGAGTCTGATGCATGTGAATGCCCCACATTCACTTCCTTGCTCCTCTTCATTGGAGGTACCTCCCTGGCTGCAGCCCCACTCTCTGCCTGTGTTTTGCATTTGGCACCGAGACCACCCAAAGGGGCTGACCTGTCCTCCCTCTCTGTCTCCACACTGTTGCTCTCTCTCTGTGCTCATGCAATCTTAATCCTCAATTAAATCCTCCTCCTCCTCCTCAACCTCCACCTGAATATTCCTTGATCGAACCAGCTGAAAGTAGGCAACCTGAGTTATAAAATGATTTTTTTGTGCCCCATTCCTCAGTCGTGTTGCAGATGTATGCGTCCCGCAAGTTGCGCCACATTTTCCTCACTGCTCCAGTCAAATAGCTCTTGCAGGGGCCGTACACATGACGCCTTTTTGCGGCGCTGATATTCATTGTTTTCAAGACGTGCAGCAGGCGTGCTCAAACGTCAGAGCTACACCGTCACTTCAAGTACACGTTCCCAACTACCTATTTTTCAGGGTGCGACGGCTGCGCCCTGAGATAAACACAGAATGCAGCAGCGTACACCGCATGGCATGTGATGAGAAACAATCAATGACATTGGGCAGATACCTTTCTGTTCTTCTTTAAATATCAGTCTGTGGTAAATATGGAGGAGAAGTTGATCATTTTAGTGCCTGGCTACCCAGAGCTTTACAGGCACCGGAGACAGAAATCAGAAATGTGCCATCTGTGTTTAAATCAAACGTCTGGACTAATTTTGCAGTTTTAAACACAGAAGAAAAGAGGGACTTGGTTAAGACACATGCAGTTTGCAAGCAGTGTCATATGAGCATAAAATACTCTGGGAGTACTACGAACATGAGGGCTCACCTCACATGCCACTATCCAGAGACAGCATTAGCCGCTGACGGCCAAACTAACACTAAACCTGCTTCGCTGAAAAATCAACCAACACTGGACACACTTAGCACGACAAAATTACCATCCAACTCTGAGAGAGCTAAGAAAACAACATAGTCCATCACCTACTTCATGTGCTAAGATCTGCGTTCATACAGCGCTGTTTACAACAAAGGCTTTGTGACATGCTAAAAACACTCCCTCTGCATGTGACTCCGTCACCACGTTTTTTCACCCACACAGCTGCACCCAAGCTCCACAAAGCATGAAGTTGACAGATCTTTGAGTACAGCAGGAAGGGTGGCATTGACTTGTGACGCCGAAGGTCAGTGGATTCATATGTGACAATAATGGTGCATTATCTCACAGAGGACTGCCGACTGCCGTCACACGTTCTCTGAACTAGAACAGTACATGAAAGTCACACCGGAGCAAACATTGCAGACCTGCAAAATCACAAGAATGGGGGATGTGGTTGGAACAGACAAAGCTTCAAACATGGGTGTTGCCAAAATGATTAAACACAGACTATAAACTTTATCTTATAAGGTAAAACTGATGTTGACAAAGAATTGCAGTTGGTAATATATTGCAATATATTTTATCACAATACTCAGCATATCGCAATAATATCGGATCGTGACCTAAGTATGATGATAATATTGTATCATAGGTCCTCTGGTGATTACCACCCCCAGCTGACACTATGCTGCAAGGGCACCATCGTTATTGGTTTAAAGAAATACAAATAACCAAGAGTGTTTTTTACTTTAGTGCAGAATTATAACGGGTTCAGCCGGACCGTTCTCCAGCACAGTGCTAGACCAGGGGTTGGGTGGCTCGGGGTGCCATGACGGAGCATTTCCTTTGAAGGGTTGCCATGGTTCTAAAAAAAGGAACCGCTGCTTCAGAGGGCAGAACCGTACTAAATACAACAATAAAGTGTGCAATATTTCCCTGCCCCATGTGTGTGTGAATGTCCACCAAAAACACACACACGGCAGCTTCAAAGCATGTAGGTCATCCTTACTTAATACATTATGACTCAGTCAAATCCCCTGTGGTGACTATGAATCGTAAATTTACTTCAGAAACCTGATCTTTCACCTCTATAGTGCGTGTGAAGAATTAGTTCTCACTTCAGAAAACTTCATTTACATTTGTGAATCACAGACGGCACGTGTAAACAGCATTTGCTCCATATTCCCTCTATTGCTGGGCTCTTTGTTCGTGCGTGTGTGTGTGTGTGTGTGTGTGTGTGTGTGTGTGTGTGTGTGTGTGTGTGTGTGTGTGTGGTTGCTCAGTAACGAAGTAGCCCCATGGGGGACAATTAAGACCTCACACAATGTGCTCAGACAGCAATTAAAACAGCCATTAGTGTGAGAGGGAGGAGGAGTCATAGAGAGCAAGATAAGAGAGAATGACAGAAACTAGATAACAAGACAGAGGCAGGAATAAACAGAGAATGAAATGTCCTTCACAGCTGAGCAGGCAGAAAGTTCATTATTTCTTAAAAATGACTGCAGGCTGGCACGTTGTATTTCATATCACATGTCTCCGACAATGTGGTAATAAATCGTGAGCTGTGGAGAGGGCTCTCAACATTCACAGCCTACTCTATGATGGAGTGATGGAATGCAAACGCACTGAGAGACGTGCAACCATTTGAAGCAACAGATAACAGTGTTATTGTTTCAGCAGGGACAGAGAGTGATTCATGAAGAAGTCATGTGCGCAGTTCAGGTAAAACAAAGTCCAAATAATCCATCTAGACTTCTTCTTTCAAATCCATCTGCTGCACTGGTTTCAATGTGTGATGATTATAAAACAACTACCTGTTGTAAGAAACAATCAAACTTCAGAAACACTTTACCAAACCACACTTTAAATGTTTAAAGGTATCGTTGCATATGAACAAAAATACATTAAGTTAACCTTTTTAACTGTGCAGGTGAATAAAACGCCATAAAACTGACAATTTACATCCCATTTTTCAGTCTAGCTCCATTGTACCACCTTAAAGAAAATCAGCATGAACCACTGAATTCAGCTGTTAAGTGATTTCAAAAGCCATCAGCTGAATAATTGGTCTGGTAATTGGCAAGGCAAGGCAAGGCAAGTTTATTTGTAGAGCACAATTCGTACACAAAGTAATTCAAAGTGCTTTACAGAACAAGAAAATGCATTAAAATCACAATACAAAATAAAAACATAAATAATCATTATAAAATGAACTTTAAAAGAGAAGAGTGCAGATAAGATAAGATCCTTTCAGTCATATGCACAGTGAAATAGAACTGTTTTGAGCCTAGATTTGAACATTGTCAGAGTAGAGGCCTGTCTCACATCTTCAGAGAGACTGTTCCAGATTTTAGCTGCATAAAACTGGAATCCTGATTCCCCACGTTTAGTCCTGACTCTGGGCACCAGCAGGAGGCCAGTCCCTGAGGTCCTCAGAGTCCGAGATGGTTCATATGGCACTAACATGTCAGAGATGTACTTTGGTGCTAGGCCGTGGAGAGACTTGTACACAAGCAGAGCTGCTTTAAAGTCTATTCTCTGAGCCACAGGAAGCCAGTGTAGAGACCTGAGCACAGGACTAATGTGCTCGTACTTCCTGGTTTTGGTCAGGACCCGAGCAGCAGCATTCTGGATGTACTGCAACTGTCTTACGGCCCGTTTGGAGAGGCCAGTGAGCAGGCCGTTACAGTAGTCTAACCTACTAGAGACAAATGCATGGATAAGTCTCTCCAAGTCAGGCTTAGACACTATACCTTTGATTTTGGCAATGTTTTTTAGATGGTAAAAAAAAAAATTGGCATTCCTTAAATCTGTTTCTCAGTCACATACACCCTCCTGTGAGGCACTGGGTCCACAATTTTCATAGCTTCCTCTTGGAGGTGAGCTGCTTACCGTGTGGCACCTGGTCGCTACCTTTTATTAAGTCCTGACCTCACCTGTGCACTGTGCCCAGGAACATCCCAAACAGAGTGAAATAAGAAGAAAATAAGAAATACAGGAAGATATAGTGGGTCATAGGTGACGATTGAGAGGGATAATTGAGTCTATACATTGTTTTTTAGGAAAATCTTGCACAGTATAGCTTAAAGAGCATGTAACATAAGGTAGATATCCCCTGTACTGTCTGTTAAGCTTGACTGACTTAGCACTTTTGGGGCTGAGAGCTCTAGAAAACAATCTACAGGACAGCTAGAAGCCCAACAGAGCAGCAATGTTTGGGTAAAGAGGCAAAAAAGAACTTGACTGCAGTGCACAAGTTGAAAAAAACCAACAGGATTGCATTTCACTGAAGCTGTACCTTGAATGACTTAATGTGATCTCACCTGTAGGAGCTGTTTTCGGAACATGGGTTGTGAGCGCGCACGATCACAAAGACGTGCTGGAAGTGTGAGCGAATGTTTTTGGGGGTGAAGGGGAGTGCCCCAGGTTCCTGGAACACGATCGTCACGATGTCATTCCCAATGTGACGCTTCCTCAGTAACTGGAAGACCACAAAGACAGCAGGAGAAACTGGCATTAGATGTTGAGTGATACTAAAGAAATACTTGAATTTTGTATGCCTCATGTGTGCACAGAGAATTCAAAAACAGCGAACACTCTTGATGAATCAAAGTAAAGGAGGGGCACATTTAACAACAAGAAAACTATAACAAAACATCAGTTTACGTACTCTCATGCAACTCATGTATTATAATCCAAGTCTTATTTATCCACTTGTATGCTCAGTATTTCCCAAACACATGCATGTCAGCTAAAACCTTACTATTTAAAAACAAGTCTGCATACAAGTAGTGCACCTGAGCGAGCGCATGTGTTTGAACTCCTTAAAGCAAAAGTACATGTGTTTGGGAAATACTGAACTTTTCATTTTGAAACACTTCTGCATAAACAGTGTCAAACATGGACAAGTAATGCGCCTTGTCAACTTAACTGAATGCACAACAGAGTTCAAGCACATGCTCTTGCTCAAGTGCGCTACTCATATGCACAAGTGTTTTAAATACTAGTCTAAATGAAAACGAGGGTGAGAAGGTTTTATTTGTGATACGAGATTCTTTTTTACAACCTCTTTTTAGTGTGTGGTGATTTTTTTTTACTTTTTTTGTTAATTTTATTTATTTATTTCATTTTTAGTTATTTATTTAGTTTTTATTTATTTATCTATTAATCAATTTATTAATTTCTTCATTTTTGTCAGTTTTTTTTTTCTTTCTCTCTCTGTCTCACTGCTTGTATATTGATCTACATTTCAAAAATAAAAAGGAAATGAAACAATAAATAAACAAATAACTACAACTTGCTCATGGACATAAAGACTTCAGTGTGTTGACACCTACCTGTTGCTTATTGTTGGGTGTGTAGGGCAGCATGGTGGACACATGGAACATGATCTCATAGTCCTTGTAAGTGGTGTACAAGGAGTGGGTGCCCGTGGAGTCAGCTGGGGGGGGGGCGAAATTACATGTCAATGTCTCATGTTAGAAACAACTTAATTTTCACTGTAATGCAGTTATAACTCTAACTACTTTAAGCCACTCTTGTTTCTGGGTCCAATTATAAGAATGTTGTCAGTGTAAAAGCACTATTCAGTATTAGAGCTTACAAAATAAAACAGCATTTTAACCATAAACATCCTCTCCACAAACAGCTCTTGCTGTCACATATAGAGAACTGATCACAACACATGCAGGAACACTAACAGATAACAGTCAACTGGTGAAGTATAACAAGTATGAAGAACAAGTATGAGCAAACACAATCTTTATGTTCCCCATCTTCCTCTGCTGCAAAGGCTAATCAGATGGCCCTGTGCTCACTGAGCTCTTAACAGGCTCTGGCCCTAAAGAGAGCCACTGCATGTTAATAACCACCTCCACAGTCTTTTGATGCGCTCTATTCAGAGAACAAAACAGTCACAAGGTGTTTAAAAGACCATACTTAACCTGGCTAGATTACTGCAATTAATTACACTCCTTCTATAGGGAGTGCTTTGCATGGCTGTATTTAATTTACATGAGGCCACTGAAGGTTTATTACATGTCCTGCAAGAAGTGACTTGGAGGTTTTGTCTCACCGAGCATTATGGGAGATGACTTAATTGATCTAAGAATAGCACGGACTTAAATATCAAAGCAGACATGATGTGGCCATCAATGCAGAAGTGGTCGGATAAAGGAGAAAAAAAGGAGACACATAGGGGATCGGTTCTCCAGCAGACTAATCCAACACCAAAGGCCATCTGTCGCATGTCTAGTATAAAAGAAACTTTTGTTTTTAAGGTGGTACACAGAGAGGAAACAGAAGAATCACTGAGAGGAAGCAGGAGGGATTAAGCAGACTGAGGGTGAAGGGCAGAAGAGAGAAGCAGAAGTCTCAGAGGCATTTTAAACATCTTGGGCCCCAATAATTAACACTGCAACAGGACACGACTATACAATGTGAACACTGCAAGGCTGATACCAACAGAAAAGTAGTGAATTAAAACCAAATGCTTTAAAGTCAACGTAACGCAAAATAAATGTGTTATGAGTTTCACACCACAGACAAATGTGTCACTAACCTACCATCTACATTTGAATGAAAATCAGCAAGTGTATAAAATTATTATGACACGGCACCTATGTTATGTACTCTAACTTTGGTAGTAACATAGTTTTTATATAGTAGGGGAGGAGGATGGCATGAGTTCAGGCGTTCCCAAAAACATCAGTCTAACCCAACAATGCAGCATCGTATAGCTCACAGTCCTTTCACATGCTTTAAGAAGTATTTTCCGACAGGTATACTGTGTTTAGAAGAAATCTCTAATTTTAATTTATCCAGACTTTAAGGGTGCTTTCAGACCTAGAGTTGTCTTGCTTTGGTCTGAATCAGGGTCTCATTTTGTCCCAAAGTTGCATAATTGCATAGAATTGGTTCGTGTTCTCACAGCAGCATCTACAAGTGAACCAAACGAAATGCCTTGTGTGAGAAAGCTGCTCTTGATTGGTCAGAATTTCCATGTCTCAGGGGTTAGTCACCTCCTGCATGACACAATCCATCCAATGCTTGCTGGGTGACTGAACACAAGCCTCCTTTAATCATTAAGAACTTCTACACAGTGTGCCCATGCTTGTTTACCCTGCTACTGTGGATCAGACATTAGTTTAGTGTCAATGAAACACCATCAACTTGCGATTTCTGTGCATGTACATACTCTTGGTGTCCAGCTGGGCCCGGTACTTGGTGAATCCTTTGAGTCTAACCCTCTCCCCCAGCAGATGCAGGAACTCCTCCAGCGCAGGACCGGCTGATTCGTTGTTGTACATCTCCTCCTCACTGCTCTGGCCTGCCATGCAGTACATCACCCCCACTTTCCGCTGGAAACTCAACTATGGGGAGAGCAGAGATCGTGGCAATGAGAAGGGGCAACACATGTACGTATATTACTGTGTGGAAATCATGTCGGAGTAACCATGTTGACATTTTAGGCAGAACTCATGTTGGCATTTTAAGAATAACCACCTTGGGTTGTTCTGCAGTGATCAGTGTGCCATTTTCCAGAGAAATCATGTTGGCATTTTCAGAGGTTCAGCTTTGATGATTGCATCAGGGAGCACGAGTATCAAAGAGCTTGTTTTGTGTTTTTCTCCTTTTTAAGGTCGAGGTGTGTGTTTGTATGTGGGCAGATGTGTGAGGGTGTTTCTCCACTTAAATCCCACATAATAGTCTGTGGGCATGAACGGATAAATTAATCAGAAATAAAATTAATACTAAATAATTCTGCTTTACAATGAGACATCCCCCTTTGGAAAAAATAACACCTACACATAAAATGATTCATAAAACACATCATGAAAATAATTTGCTGTACATAGTACTGGAAAATGTCACATTTCTGAGAATGATAATGACAATATTAAGCCTTGGTAAGACTGTCTTTCTTACTAAATGGACGGCAGTAAAAAAAGAAAAAAAAGGAAGTTTTTTAATATACGCGATCAAAGGAATTATTCAACGTAACCCAGCCACTGTGTCTCCTCACCCCCTGCTCATCCAGCTTCATTAGCTGCTCAGTGACCTTAGGTGTGTTGAGTGCCAGGCGCAGGCAGTGCACATTGAGCTCAGGCACCAGGTACTCCAGCACCTCTTTCAGGGGCAGGCCTCGAGCTAAACCATGCTTGGATGTTGAAGGAACTGCATCTTCCAGGATGGAGCCCCTCAGGGTGTTCAGCTGCAGTCAGCACAACCAGAGAGAGAGGGAAGAGAAACTAGAAAATGTAAGCATCAGGAAAAGTCTTGAGTTTTTATTAAAAAACATTCACTGTCAAATTGTGGAAATGATTTAATACCAACTAAAAATAATGAGTCAATTATACGATACTGTAGTTTGACGTTTACACCTTATACTGTTGCCTAAATGCCAAAATACATTGATACTAAACGCAGTGTGTCAAAACAGTTTTCTTTTTTTTTTTTGGTTAGTTTAGTTTTTGTATTAACCCACCACAAAAAAGGAATCACACAGAACATGTACAGGACATAAAATTGTAGGGTAATGTGCATCGTAGCCCAAATTCGTATCAGTATCAGCTTTGTTAACATGCGATCCCATCAGTTACTTAACCCTTTGACTAAAAGCAGTATCATAGACTCATTGGGCGACCTTTCCAGGGTGCTGACACATAAGACAGACAACCATTCACACTCACATTCACACCTACAGACAATTTAGAGTCACCAATTAACCTGCATGTCTTTGGACTGTGGGAGGAAGCTGGAGTACCTGGAGAAAACCCACACTGACACAGGGAGAACATGCAAACTCCACACAGAGGGGCCCTGGCTGGCCAGTGGATTCAAACCTTGCACACTCTTGCTGTGAGGCAACAGTGCTAACCACAGCACTACTGATGATAAATGTGAAAACATATCACTATAATAATAATAATAATAATAATAATAATAATAATCATGCTAGATATGTGACAACTGTGTCCTCAGCAAAACAAAATATTAGCTTGTTATTAGATATGACATTGAGTAATGGCCAGGAGAGAGAACATAATGCCTCCAGTCATGGCTATTGAAGGCATAGAGGCTTGAAAAAAATTTGATGGCAGTCACAGTTGCCCCTGTTATTTTCTATGTACAACCCCCACACCTGTTGCAGCTAGGTGCACGCCGGCACTTGCGGATGGGCCACAGCGACACCACGTCACACCACTGTCCTATTTTCAAGCAGCTATCCAAGCTCCCATAGCAGCTCCACTCCCTCTCCTCACCTCTTGCTGTCACTGCCTCTCATGTGTTGTTGAAGAATGGATGAGAAGAGACTAGTTGATGAAGTCGAGAAATATCCTGAGTTATGCAACCTACAATCCTGTCATTATAAAGACAATGGCAAAAAAGGAACTGCCTGGTTCTTCAGTTAAAAAATTAAGTTTAATTAGTGGGTGTCCACACACGGTTTTAGGCTAATCCAAAGGAAGTACAGATGTTTTAGTAAAAGTAGTCATAACTGTGTGTGGTCCTCCACTGACACACTGCAGCTTGCTGTTGGTGCAAGGGGCAGCACATAACGCATGTCATATAACAGCAGTGTGGCTGCAGGGTGTTTTCAGCTAACTGACTCTCCTTGAGCTTCAGTTAGGCTTCATATCTTTGGCGACTTGCATTGTCTTGGTCTTGGTTCGTTGTGGCAGTTGTGTGGTTCCATGGTTAATTATTTAAGTCATACATAAAAAAAATAGAGTGAAAACTCATTGTTGCACGAAAAAAATGAGAGTTACAGCTGTAACCACAGTTCTATGAATTCTGGATGACCGCCAGAGTTGTCTGTCACTCGGAGTCTGGGTGAGAAGATTCTGTGGGGTTTTATACGAGTGTGAACGCCCTACGTCATTGCATGGTCACAGGTGGCTCAACCTACACATACACAAGATGGGAGATATCCAGGGCTAAAGCACCGCTGTCTGGCGGTCAGGAAGAATGAAAGGGCACTTGTGGCCCAAACTACAAGAATGCCATTTCCTAATTTCTTCTTAACTCATCAGTGGGGTATAAAATGCTTGATGTTTTCCTCTGTGTGCTTTTTTTTTAATCACAATGACTCAATACTATATGTTGAACACTCAAATACTCCCCAGTGAGATTTTATCTTTAGAGCATATTATACTGCAGTATTGCAGATGCTTTGCCACAATAACAGAAACGGATTTAGTCTGGCTTATTGATGTTTGTTGCTTTGATAATTCTTCTTTGAGTTCTCAACATTTTTGTCAGGGTCCCTCTCTTTTTGCTCCGTGCAGTGTGTTTGTTCTTTCAAAATGCCCTTATAGCTGGCAACACAAGCAGAACTAGCTGTCCAGTCACCAGAAGAACACTACTAAGTCTATGTTTGGAAAACTGCAAGAAAGCCTGTGATGCGGCCTAAAGGCCTGTGCAATTAAATTCAGCTCACCAGCATAAGAGGTCTCTATTCAAAAGATAATCATGGCCATCGATGCATCATGGGCTTCATGAAATCAGCCTTTTCTCTGGAAAACCCAGGCTAAAAATGGATTCTGCCAGTCCATGCTCTCTGCTGGTGTAGGGAAAAACAAACTGTCTGGCTAAGCAGGAAGAAAGAATGCATGTAGGTTTTGCTGCTGTAGTTTCCACTATGAAGACTCTCAGGGCTTGAGGCTAAAACAAACTCGAGGAGGGCATCCATGAATAAATCAAGAGGACTGCAGAAGGACCAGGACCTGAATATCCATCATGAACAAATAAACACAGCTGGATACCCTTAGTGCTCCCATGGCTCTTAAGAATCACTTACAGTGTTTGTGTGTCTTCGCATAGTGTTCAGTAGGCCCAGGGTCAGTGCCAGGACCCTCAGGTTTACACAAACTGAAGAGAAATACTCTCATGAAGAGAGGACAATAGCTGTCCTCAGTGGACACCGGACTTATCTCTTCAACATCAGTGCATCTCACTCACTCCCACACGGACACACACATATATATCCATACCTGCCCAGCTCCCTGGTCTGAAAATAGCAATTAGAGAGGAAAGAGGGAATCGAGAGAAGGGAAGAAAATAGGGGAAAACACAAGCCTGTAGGCCATGCGTCATCCCAAGAGATTGGTAGGGCTATTATTCATGGTGCTCTTTAATACAAGAGCAATGCTTTCCCTTCTCTGCTCAAATACCTTTGGCGCTATTTTAGTCTCGTTTAGCTGTGAAATGGCAGAGCTCGGTCCTTCACAGATGAAGGCTGACAAAGATGGTAGGTGGGCGTTCAGCTCAGAGAATGAGGACATGGATCCCTGGCTCTAGTGTGTCTATAGGAGGGGATGGCAGCAGAGCCTAGAGGGATTCACGAGATGTCCTATCGCTGTGAACTGCAGATTGAGCGTCGTGAATGAACAATTGGGAGAATACATTACAAATTAAATCAAACATGCAATCATTTGTGGTGGTGTTAAGGAATGGAGGCGGAGGCATCCAAGGTCTTGAGCCGTATCTGACAACACTGAGATGAAGCTTTTACAATGGATCCCTCCAGCTGGGTTTTTCTATCAGCAAGGCTGCGTCCTGATCTTACACGTTTACACCCACACAAATCAAATACATAAGAGCTTCTCAGTGACATCACTAAGTACACAGTGTACTAAATATTGACACATTTGTTCACATGAACGATCGTGGCTCCAGAGGGAAGAGCAACAAATACAGTACATCCTGGTGAGTGCACGAACACAACAATAAGCAAATGAAGCTGATAAAACACAATATGAATCAGTATACAAAGCACAAGTCATGTGTCCATTTTAATGTACCTCACTCGTTCTGAAGATGACTCTGTAGTTGTACTGCTGGCCATGCTCCTTGTGTTCATCCAGTTTCTCCCTCCTTAGACTCACTGCCACCGGGCCCAGGTTCTCATCTACCCCCAGATAGTTCCAGTGTTCTAGGAATGAGGAGGAACAGGATTTAAGGAAGCGACTGACAGAAGGGAATGATGTGAAAGACAGGAGGAAACTAGAGAAAAGTGGAGAACTTAGAAACATCAAGGGCAGCTTTGCCACTTTGCCCATTTTAAAGCTGAACTCTGTTGACCAAAAGCTGCTTTCACACCATCACGCGGCAACTGCCCTTGTAGCATCATACAAGACAAGACATCAAGACAACAGAAATCACTAACATTATCAAAGATTTCTACATATATTCACTGGCCACTTTATTAGCTACACCTGTTCAACTGCTCATTAACACATACAGCTTATCAGCCAATCAGCAACTCAATTCATTTAGGCATGTAGACATGTGGAAGAAAGGTGATTTAAGTGACTTTGAACGTGGTATGGTTGTTGGTGCCAGACCAGCTGGACTGAGTATTTCAGAAACTGCTGATCCACTGGGATTTTCACACACAACCATCTAGGGTTTACAGAGGATGGTCCAAAAAAGAGAAAATATCCAGTGAGCAGCAGTTCTCTGGGTGAAAATGTCTTGTTGATGCCAGAGGTCAGAGGAGAATGGCCAGACTGGTTCAAGATGACAGAAAGGCAACAGTAACTCAAATAACCACTTCTTACAACCAAGGCCTGCAGAAGACCATCTCTGAACCAACAACACATCGAACCTTGAAGCAGATGGGCTACAGCAGCAGAAGACCACACCAGGTGCCACTCCTGTCAGCTAACACCAGGAAACTGAAGCTACAGTTCACACAGACTCACCAAAACTGGACAATAGAAGATTGGAAAAATGTTGCCTGGTCTGATGAGTCTGGATTTCTGCTGCCACATTCAGATGGTAGGGTCAGAATTTGGTGTAAACAACATGAAAGCATGGATCCATCCTGCCTTGTATCAACGGTTCAGGCTGGTGGTGGTGGTGTAATGGTGTGGGGGAGATTTTCTTGGCACACTTTGGGTCCCTTAGTACCAACTAAGCATGGTTCAAACACCACAGCGTACCTGAGTATTGTTGCTGACCGTGTCCATCCCTTTATGACCACAGTGTGCCCATCTTCTGATGGCTACTTCCAGCAGGATAAGGCACCACGTCACAAAGCTCAAATCATCTCAAACTGGTTTCTTGAACATGACAATGAGTTCACTGTACTCCAATGGCCTCCACAGTCACCAGATCTGAATCCAATAGAGCACCTTTGGGATGTGGTGGAACGGGAGATTCACATCATGGATGTGCAGCAACTGTGTGATGCTATCATGTCAATATGGACCAAAATCTCTGAGGAATGTTTCTAGCACCTTGTTGAATCTATGCCACCAAGAATTAAGGCAGTTCTGAGGCCAAAAGGGTGTCAACATGGTACTAGCGAGGTGTACCTAATTAAGTGGCCAGTGAGTGTATTTGGACAATTTATCAGTGATCTTAAGTGTGGTAGAAATGTTATCCCAGGCTCAGTTTTTCTTCCAATTGCCCTTATAAGTTGCTAGCACCATGTTGCACAACTCGGAGTATTCAGACACCAACATCATCAGCTCCTTCGTCTGGTCTTCTTTCTGCTTCCCTGATGCCCGCTGTTTGACTCTCCAAAGCCAGGCAACTAATGCTAGAAATTCAAAACGGCAAACTCAGCGCAGCAGAGCAAAACCTGTGCGCATTCACATAAGCAGTGACCGCCTCGTACCTCTACTACCATGTTCAAAATGGCTTCCACTCTACTGCCTTCCCCTAATTTTAAATGACTGGAGGTAGCAAGTTACCATGTGGCAGTGTGAAAGCTCCATGTGTGGGAGGGATGTAAATCCTGACACAAAATTACCCTTGCACAAAAAAATAAGAACTTCATTAATGCCACTGCTTGGCAACCTTTCTCTTTATTCTAATGGAATGCAAGCTCCAGCTTTTGCATCAATACTACATAGTGTTCAAGTCCAGAACAACCAATTTAAAAAGTACATACTATCCTGTTTTGCTCACCTCTGAGGTAGAAGTACTTTCGGTAGTAATAGGTGCCAAGGTCAACATGTTCCACAATGTATCGTTTGGACCTGTCAGCGTGTTGGCTTGGCCCGTCCTTGGGGGCCTCCAACACAGCCACCCCAGCGTTAGTAAAATGCGTAGTGAGGGTGGCATCCAAAGGTCCTTCCTCTGTACTGCCAGAAGAATTGCTTGAGCTCCCACCGCTACCAATGCTGCCCTGCTGAGGGATGGAAGACAAGGAAAAGTAAAGCAAAAAAGCTGACAACCATATTGTTATATTTAATCTTCAGTGCATCTTGAACATGCAATAATCAACTTTTATGGTATCTTCAATCTTGGTGTTTTTAAAATGGCCAGAAAGTTCAGGAAGTAATATTGCAGGCTGCAGTCTTATGATTAAAATTCAGGAGCCTCAGACAGCTGTCTTTTCAGGAACAACCAGATAAATGTTTTATAAAGTCTACTCATCCTACTCTTGCAAAAAACCTACCTGTTTAGCAGGAGAGATGTTCCTCTCACCCTCTCCACCAATCTCATTCCTGAAACAAGGGCAGCTGAGCACCAAGTCATTGCTCTTGTCATCACCAGGGTCCAAGGCAGGGTTGGTACCGTGTCCTCCTGTCCCCTCCTTGCTCAGCTCCTCTTGTGAGCCACAGGGTGACCCATACAGTCCACTCTGATTGGAGGCAAGGGAGGACGTGGCCGAAGCAGAGGCGGCAGCAGCAGCCGAGGCACCAGTAGTGGTGTTCTTGCGTTTGGACCCAGATTGCCGACTATGGATTACCTCATTGAGGTCAAAGAGTAGGGACTGGACATCGAAATGGGAGAAGCCTTTTTGGCACGCCCAGGGTTTGGGAGGTGGGCCACTCTCATCCCCTTTCCCCCCATCTTCTGCATCTGAGCCACCCCTCGATGTGTCACCCTCCACCTTCACACTGCGCAGCTTACGGAATATCGACTCTCCCCCTGTCTCTGACTTTGACCTCCTCTTCAAGTGCTTCTCTCGTTCCTTCAGCCGACTGGCAGGACTACCTCTGGCTGGACCCAAAGGTCCATCTGGCAGGTCCAGGGCAGCCTGCTTTGTCGGGGCCACACTGAGTAGCTCTGTTAGCTTCTCTGGAGCTGGGCTTCGCTGATCAGGGGCCTCAGAGGACTGGTATCCCTTTAGCATGTCAAAGAAGCTCTCTCCTGAAACACCGTGTTTATCTATGGATGAAGTGCTGCCATACTCACGGTGCATAGGTGTCCACCCGGAGAATGACCAACCCTCATTGCCGTCCACATCCAGCTCACTGATAGTTATATCACTGTTACTGCGCTGGCGTATGCGCCTCATGCCTTTGCGAGGTGAGCCCAGATAGCCATCAGGTGACAGGAAGCGATTGTCTTTTCCCTTGCTCTGCATCTTGTTCTTTAGTGTGTTGTGGATGTTGCGCAGCATGGATGAGTCCTGCGGGCTTATCAGGTGGCCCAGCTTGGCTGACAGATTGCTGTGGGCTGTGACGGCTGACACCCCTCCGCCTCCACTGCCACCACTACCACTACCACCACTTCCTCCCCCTCCTCCTCCTCCTCCTCCTCCTCCTCCACCTCCTCCAAGTCTTTCTCTATCTCCACTACCTGATCCCGAAGAGCTGGTGGTATTGGTAGAGCTGGGTGAGTCTGTTTCCACTGTGATATGCCAAACACCTCCTCCTCCTCCATCTTTCCTTGGGGGCCAGTCGGCCACACGAGCCCGAACCCCCATCTTGGGGACCCCAGGGTTCGTGCCAGTGGTGGAGGAAGAGGAGATGTGGGCACTCTCACTGCGAGGTGGAGGTGCCCCTCCATTGGGCAGTCGCAGGCGGCGGGTGTAGAACTCATCAGAAGCCGGCACTGAGCCCCCAACCGAGCGCTCCGTCTGAGAACGCTTGAGGCTGGTCATGATGGAAATGGGAAAGGGTGTGGGGAGGGGAGATGGGAGGGAAAGGTAGGGATGGCTTGCTGATTGGTTTAGATTAGGGTCAACATAATGGCCGCTGAGTGAAGTGACGAGAGGATCTCACGGACACATTTGGTGCTGCAGAAAGAGCAAAGACAGAGAGAAGATGAACAAGGCTCAATGTTGAATAATCAATGGTCAAGAAATGATGTAAAAGGCGACTTATTATGCTTTTCCATATTTTGTCTTATATATAGTGTTACAGTGAAGGATGTTCTTATGAAATGTGGCCAAAGTTTCAAATAATGAGGTAAATGTAAATGTACAAGTAATTCATGTGAGCATAAAACCTAAGACTTCACTTCAGAATACTCCACTCTGGCAACAGAATGACACCATAGTGTGACAGATTTCTTTATGTGGTCATCTGTTCCTGGCACACTACTGTAAGTGCTTACATTATGTAGCTTACACTGCTAAATGAGGTGACATGCTAACATCAGGGAAACATGTTGTGTTGGTTGCTGATGTTTTTAATTTCCAGATTTTGACTGGAACGTCTGGATGTGTTCTTAAGCTTTTATTGGTAATTTTTCACCATAAAAAGTGCCACTACTCGCAGTTACAGTCATTGCCCACCTGCAAGTACACCAATAATCTACATGTAGCTACATGCTAACATCAGAGGAACATGTAATCTTGGTTGCTGATGTTAATTTCTCTCTGATTTCAGACCACATTCCTGCTGGAACATGTCCCATTGTGTTTTTGGTGCAGAGATGCCGAGATACAGAAGACCCGAAAACCCTGAAAAATTAGAGGAGACTGGGATTTTTTGGTAGGGGGGCTTAAAGAGACAGGCGCTAATCAGAGTGACTCAGACAGAGGGTGAATACAGTCGTTCCAGCACCAACAGTATAAGAAAAATAATACATTTTTTGACCATTAATGCATGTAAACAGGATATGGTAGAAACCTAAATTACAAGTATGAACCATAAGCATAATAGGTCCCTGGCAACAAACTGAATGGTAGCGAATATAGTAAATGTGTGGGATTTCACCAATACTCTCCAGCTTATGAAGTGTTCCAAAGACGGCTGACTTTAAACTTTTACAAATCAAAAACTGAGGTAAAAAGGTAAAATACACCTTACACAGAACATTAAACACTGGCAGCTATATTCTCATCACACAACACTAAGTTCAAGACCTTTTCAAGGTTTTTATTCTTTGAATCCAAAAGTAAAGACTCTGTACCTTAACGGAGCTGAAGCCTGATGAAAAGAAATGTGTTGATGGTGAACTTTCACAGCTGAAGTCTCTATAAAGCAGTCTGCATGGCAACCATGCTCCAGGAGAACTCAATTCAGTCTGTATGGGGCCAACGCAGCAACTGAGAAAAACAGTACAGAGAGAGAAAGAGGATATGTAGAAGTCAAAAAGTAATAGAAAGAATCACAGTGACATCAAATTAGAGAACACCCAGCAGCACATGTTGCACAGTATCAAAGCTCTCTGAGTATCGCAAACCTGAATTTCAGACACTCCAAGAGCAACCATTATAAAGTAAGCAATGGCAACAAAACAAAAGGACTGCGTGTTCATAATATACACAAACAAGCAGAACAATGTATAAAAATGATGTTTGAGAGCCAAGGTGGTCTATAGTTTTGAGAATCCATCCTGCAGGGTCCAGACCACTCAGGGTTGGAAATCAACTCCTTTGTCCACCGGCTGCCACTGTGGCTGGTGGATTCAAAACTCTATCAGCTACTCAGTAGGTTACCAATGGTTTTTATTTTGGGCTGGTGAGTGAAGGAAATGAAACAGCCACTTGCATATTTTATCAACATTTGGCTGTTGGCTGGTGCTAATTTCCAACTCTGCCACTACATTTTTCTTGGAGACTAAAATTTTTAACAGAAAGCTTTTGTTACAAACAGGAAACCATTCAAAGTTTTTAATACATGGGCATTTACAGGCATAGAGAGTCTAAGATTGAGCTATATCATCAAACTGTAGCAGCATTTTTGGTATTTGAACCATAGCAGGGAATAAAGGTTGAGGTATAGAGTGCCCCATGAATGAGTCCACTCAAGGTTCCCTCGTCTTGAAGTCAATGGTTTTTTTGAATGTGTTTTTGATTAGATGCCTGAAATAAGGTCTGTGGCTAAAGCAAGCTTAAGAGACTTTCATGTTTTATTCTATGTCAAAAAATATGTCAGTAAATATCCCACTTGTGAACTCTGAAGCTTCCATATGTCTTAAAAAAGGCGGTTACTAACAAGTGGCTAAATGAGACTACAGAACGTCAACACGTCGAGCCGCTCTGAACACAGCTTTACAGTCTTGTTACGGTTGTGGCGTTAGGTCATGCAACCAGAGTGTAGCTTGTTTATAGCCTCACGTTAGCTTTTTACTTCTGGTGACTGCATTAAGGCTTCGAAAAAAACTTTAAAAAAAGTAGTGAAAGATTATATTGCTGAACAAAACATGTATGTATCATAAACGTTTGTTTAACACAGAGCTTATTTTCTGCAGTAATCCAAAATCCAATGGGAAAATCCCACAGGCTTTTTGGCGAGGAAACCATGGTGATGCTAAATTCTGCATCAATCTCCAGAAGAACATCATCCCTGGAGCACTGTTTGCGGGCCTCTGCTACACTGATTGTAACCTTTTTCAAACATGTCCATTGCACATCTCAAAAATTCAGGAAAGTGAGATGCAAAATTGTTGAAGCATTCTTTTGAGGTAGTCATGCATTTATTTCTGTGGAGTATTTCTACCGCATTCAAGAGAACTGTGTCAACTAAATAACTTGACAAGTAAAATCAGAGATGCTTCAAGATTTAATTCTTGTTGCCATCACTAGGGGAGTCCAGTCTGTCTTGTTTGGATTTTTCTTCGTAATATTAAAGCAACCATGACACATCTGACCTGGCTGTCAAAGCTGTTGGACAGCCAACGCAATGTGGAATTTCCCATGAAGGGCTCAGGAGATTAATGTAATATAAAACCATATGTACAAAAGCAAAACAATGAAACAAACAATGAAAAACTGACGTGACAGCTACTGGCTAACACAGCCAGTAAAATGGAAGAGCTGAGAAAAGACTTCAGTTTGCTTGAGTATGTGTTTGTCCATAATAGTGCAATGCCTCTCCTCCAGACCACACTTTGTATCGCCATGGAGATAAGGACTTGTACAGTACATGTTTCTGTCAGGGTGTGTGTATGTGTGTGTGTGTGTGTGTGTGTGTGTGTGTGTGTGTGTGTGTGTGTGTGTGAAAGAGAGAGAGACAGACAGACAGACAGACAGAGGACGATTGATTCCTTCCCACAGACCTCACTGTGAATAGGTACACAAAATTCAAAAACCTTACTGCTGAGTTTCTCACATGTAATTATTAATGCTTTAAGCAGCAAAAACAGACCATCAATCATTTCTATACTCTGGGCTTGTTTTAGAAATGCAGGTCTTAAAACAAGGAACATTTCTGTTCCTGAAATGTGCTCAGGGGTTTGGAGGAAGAATGGATGAAATGGGGGTTACGAAAAGCTCAATCAATCAATTAAAAATTAAGACGTTTATCAACACAAACAATACAAAAAACAAACAATAACAAATTGTCAAATACACGCACCCACACGCAGTTTGAGTGAAGTAAATAACGTCTTTAGAAAGCTGGTGCTCCTCTGTGGAAGCCTCTCGCCCAGACTTTCCAGTGATCATGGCAGCAGTGATTGTCTGTTAAATCAGTCTGTAAATAATATTTTGACATCATTATTATTATGATAATCATTATTACGTTAATGGCATCCGAAGATATTGATGCATAGAACAGGTGACAGTCTGCAGTCGTTCTCAAAACGCACTTCTGTCACACACTTCAAAAGCAACTTTCAATAATTTACTTTACAAAACGGGGGAAACAAACATGAACAAAAACGGTTCCATAATTCATATTAAATTCAAAAGATAACGAAAAAAACAGCTACAAGTGAGAGGGAATAGTGAGACTTGGTCAAATCCACAGCCTTAACCCATCCGACACTGTTAGACTGACTCACCAGCAGACATCACTACATGAGGGTATACAGTATTCAGTACTTTGACAAACAAAGTCTGCCATTGTTCTGCCACGATGTTCTTGGTGCAAAGCCAGCATTTATACTTTGCCATGTGTGGCTTATTGCAATCAGGGGCAAATCAGTGGCAAACTGCACTCAGCTGCCAAACTTTGTGGGCGTGTTTTCACTGGTATATCATTAGCGCAATATCCTTTGTGAATAGGACGTCAAGACGGAGCAAACTGCGGGTGCAAGTGAAGTGCAATTCAAGGTGCTATCAATGACCGCAGTTCATTCTTTGTGAATTCGGCCCTAAGTTTCTTATAACTTTAGGCTATGTGTCATACAAAGTGTGGGTTAATTTTATTTTTTATAATACTGTAGCGTCCGCCAGGACGTGTGGAAAGGATGACGCAGTTATTCTGCAATTAAACCACTGTTTATTACTGAACAGTACAGGTTACTGTTGGCTGTAACCACGCCAAAACAACCAACAAACAACAACTTAGCTGTAACTCCAACTTTGCACTCCTGCTCTCTCCGCACCTCATTCAATCCCAAACATGCCATTAACTCACAGAATATTGACATTATAACAGAGCATTTACTGTAGGGTCGCTACAATACATAGCCTATAACGTTATCAAATCATAGCTTTAAAAAAAAAAAAAAAAAAAACATCATATCTGACCAGGCCCGGCCTGGGCCCGTCAGAGGGAGGGGGGCTCCCGGCCCGACCCGGCTTGGGCCCGCGGGCCGCGTTGGGCCGGGCTCGGGCTCGGGCTCGAGCAGAGAATCTAAGCTCTACATACCGTACAGCTTGATGGGCTTAACATGAAACCTAATCATTTCCATTAACTTTAAAGGTCCAAATAGGGAAATAAATGCCTTAATATCTAACGTTACTCTCCACTTCCTCAGTTAGAAATCATAGTCTTGTAATATATCCAAGCACAACTTTCAAGGCCATAAAGAATATCCAGTATACTTCAAACTTTTCAATACTTGTTCCTCTGTTCTGGACTGGTTTCTAAGCAGCGTATGGAGCATTACACTGCGGTCAAACAATGGCCAAATTAGTACAAAACATTATGACGATGATATGATGACAAAACAAATATTCATTGCAGTGCTTTTTCAACAAAGCGCAGTCATGTTCATTGCTGAGCTAACACATCTCTGAGCTGAGCCACAGTGTAAATAAAGGTTATTATTATGCTTTATTATAGGTTTTCTTTATTGATAAAAAAATATATAGGGTTTCTTATGGCTGTAAACAAACATATACAGCCATATTCTTGCAACAGCACAAAAAAAAAATACAAAAAAACTTTAAAGACGTACATGTAATTATATAATTGCTAATCTAGAACAACACTGGCACAGAGCTGCAGAACTTTAAGCCCTGGAAAAAACACAGATCTCTCATAAATCCAAAACAATCTGCATGGATCAATGCCACAAGTTGTCTGACAAGGCACTTTTTGTGAAGTGGCTGCACTGGCCCTTTAACAAAGATCTGAGGTGATGTGTTGGAGCCTTCTGCAGCTTTGTAGGCAGTACTTTGTAACTACAGTATCTCCTCCACTCTTGCGCTGTTTGTCACTTGTTTAGATGGGTCTGTTGGAGCAGCATAACATCCTAGTGTGGGCTTTGGTTAGGCTTTAAACACCCAAGTGTTTGAAGTCTAATAGGCAGAAACTCAAAAGCAAAAACTCAGATTCTTTCCTATTTCACAGCCAGGTGTTGGTGAGCATATGTGAGTCAGAACGGCAGATTTACATTCGCAGAGACACACACTGCATAGGCGGGAATGTTTTTGATATGCTAAAGAGGCCTCTCAGTTTTCAATTGGAGTTTACATTAAATTGCAAACTAGAATTATCGCCTCGCAGTTGTTTGCCTCTGCAAACCCATCAAGTTGCAGTTACTTTACATCTATTTTTGTGAAAACATAAATGCTTCATACACATCCTCCCCGTGGCAGCACGTGAGATCTATATAATCAGCACACTTTCATGGTGGACACCAAAGATTAGAGTCACCAATTCAGTATCGGAGATATGATGTTGAGTACTGGCCAGAAAAGTGTTTTTTCACACATTATGATGTCACAGTGAGGTTGACCTTTGACCTTTTGGTTATAAAATGTCATCACTTCATCATTACATCTTAGTAGACATTTGTCTCTTGTCATAATTAGCATATGAATGTTTAAAACGTGTTTTTGGAGGTCACAGTGACCTTGATCTTTGACCAATCACCAGATTCTTATCATTTCATTCCTAAATCCAGTAGATTTTGTACCAAATTTGAAGAAATTCCCCTTAGGTGTTCCCCACTGCATTGTGTTCATGAGAGTAAGATAAATGCAAGGTCACAGTGACCTAGATTTTTGACCTTTGAGCACAAAAATCTAATAAGTCCATATTTAAGGCAAAGACGTTTGTGCCAAATTTTAAAAAAATTCCCTGAAGGCATTCAGATATCACATTCATGAGAATGGGATGGCCGGAAAGATGGAGAGACGGACAGACGTACATATGTACAACCCGAAAAAATAATGCCTCTGATTATGGCTAGCCGATGCGGAGGCATAAAAACATACTGTAAATTGTACATACTGTGAAAGCTCACAAGCTGCCATGTGGGTTGTCTCAACTGGTGTATTAGGAGAACAGATATAAAATCATCTCGGGTGGAAAACATGAAAAAATTTCAATTAAATCTCAAACAATATTGTGAATTGTGCAACTAAGACAGCATGAATACAATCCCCAAGCCACATACACACACGAAATGAGACGCGGCTCCAACTAGAAAATGATGTTTTGATGCATTGGATGTGCTGAATGTGCATATTAAGGCAGTACAGGAGGAGGTGCACATTAATAATCCTCCAGGACTGTAACATGCTCATGTTTAACCCAAACAATGTGTCATGTGACTGCAGTTGGTTCGGATCGAGGTTGGAACGCGTAATGAAACACACAAATGAAACGCATTAGAGTTTGTTTGTAACCGGACCGAGACCACCTCTTCAGGAAGGTCTCAGTCTGGTTGTTTTGGTGCACACCCAAGTGCGATTGCTGTGTTCACACCTGCCCAAAAGAACCACACTTAGGGGGCAAACAAACTTGACTGAACCGAACCAAACAGGGCAGGTGTGAAAGCACCCTTAAAATCCTAATCTTAATCATAAGGAGTAGCTTCACAGATGTTCTTCTCACTAATCTCAAACGATCACACACTACAAGCTTTAGCGTATTACACACTTCGAGATATTATTTAGATTATCATACCAGAGAAAGCCAGTAACGTGATCTCAAGGGTAAGCAAAAAAAAAAAAAAAAATGAGGGGATAACATGCAGCAAAGGGCCCTAGGTTGAAAAGAAGGGCAAGGACAGGGCCTTTGTACATGGGGCGCCTGCTCTACAAGGTAAGCTGAAGGATGCCCCATAGGTGGCTTCTTGTACAAAAAGAGAGCAAAATTTAATTTTATTCCCCCAAAATTAGTCCAAGAGAAAATGTTTCTATGAGAAAGTAGAAAGTCAAAAAGTAGGAACACAGCATTGCCCTCCACTGTAAGTCAATGACACCTCTGAAATCACACTCAAGAAGTATATCCCAAATAACTACCTGCAGAGTGCCTTTCTCTTTCTCCGCTGAGGCCTGGGTAGTGCTCTTTAATGAGAGCTGGAAGACAATGAGAAAAACAGTGAAAGAGAGGAGGAGTTAGAGAACAGAGTGAGAGGGGTGAAGATTATACTGTATGTTAGGTAGGGAGACTGGGAATTGAAACGAATGAATGTGGCGTAGCGTGCCTCTCTGCAGTCGCAGAGGACCAATTACACTGACAGATACTCAGTAACCTTTAGCAGTGTCTAAATGAGGTCGATTCCTGAGGTAAATATGTAGCATCACTGCTCAATGGAGCAAAGTGCTGCCAGGGTTGTCTTCTGGACCAGTCGACTGGAAACTGTTAACACAGAGACTTATTTGCATCTTACTCATAATGGTGGCTGGAACCATGAGCACGACATTACCAAACATCAAAGTGCTGTTTTAATATTCTACCGAGCATTTGATATTACTGATACAAATCTGGTAATTTACTGGAGAGTGAGTTTAAAAGCCAATTCTCTACAGACGGATATGTGCTAAAAAGACTGTAACTTTGGATGGTACATAGTTATTTCATGTCACTCATTTAGTAGTTCATTTAAAACAGGAGCGGTGTACAGTAAATGTGTTACACCAGATGTAGCACACTGCTAATTTCCATCTGGTGTCCTGGGTGTGTATATAATACACATAACAATATAAAAATGATAATACTACTTAACATTAATGAATACACCCGTAGGAAAGGCCTCAATGACAACAACTGTCTGTTTTTAAAATAATTTAAACTCATTTAAACTGACTAAAACTACACTAAAATACACTCTCTAATACTTGCAGGGATAGCATGACGTTATTTTGTTGCTGTAATAAAAAAAGAGCAGTTTAAGAAACTTTTGTTGAGCATGTCAATAGTTAATATTCCTCAATATTAATTCATTATTTAAGTGCTGAATTCTCTCAGTGTTTGTTTGGATTTAGACACTTTTAACATTTTGCCTGTTCAACTGATCTGCTGTGTCTCTAGGCTTCAATTAAGGACTAGTCCACATGTACACAAGTGTACCTGAAAATGTGGCTTACAAAATATAAATTTTTAAGTTGGGAAAATATGATCAAATTTGGCGATATTTTACTTGTATATAAGAGTCTTCATGGCCTGGCACCCCCTCCACTCAAAGAATTCATTAAACAAATTCAAAACTCATCTACCAGATCTACCTCCAGGGGGGATTGTAAAATACCATACAGGAAGAGTGCCTTTGGGCAGTCAGCCTTTTCCTATCAAGCAGCACACACCTGGAACACAGTACCCATAGAACTCGGGAACATCACATCTCTTAACTCATTCTCCAAATCAATAAAACAGTGGTTATTGGACAATCAAACCTGTTATCATGATCTGAATTAGTGGCTATGTCCTCATTTTTCATAACATATTTTAGGACTTAGCTGCTCTGTATAGTACGTTCTCTCACTGTCTTGCTAATTGTGCTCATGTGCTGTGGCTTTTGTCTATGTGATTTGCTTTGCGAATTTGTGTGTCTCTTTTTGGCTGTGTGTTTTGGTCTGTGTTATGTTCTACTTTTTTTTTTTAATGTTTTTGTTGTATGGTTAGGTTACTTTATTAATAGGCTTTAAATCTTGCTGTTTCTGTTATGTGCTTTGTTATGTGCTTTTGTCTGTGGTTATGTACTTGCTCTGAGCTTATGTGCTTTCTATATATGTTTATCTGCCTTTCTATGGACATGCCATCAATTCGCTTTTATCCGTGCTTATGTGCTTTTGTACTTCTGTACGTTATTTTAATGCCTGTTCATATATATATGTATATACCATCAACCTGCCAGGGACTGCAGATGAAAATTAGCCTGTATGGCTAAATCTGGCACATTTAAGTGATCATGTTAATTAATGTGCACTGTCCCTTATTAAATAAAATAAACATAAACATAAGTGATAAACCCGTCACATAATCAGGACTAGTCTGCTAGAAAGCCATGGTTTTGCTGAATGAGCAAGTCGAGTGAGTTTGTTTGAGTGTGTGTGGCCTGTTACATGCAGTTCATATATCATTTAAATGTGTTTTCCCTTTCAGGTCTGTCATCATCTAATGGCATTAGTATAGCTGGTCTCTTATTTTATTTAGGCCTGTTGATGTATTATTTTGAGGCAATTAGTATTTGTTCTAGGCAGTGTTAGGAACGCCAACCTCTGATACAGTTTTATTTTTAGGTAGTTAAAACCTACAACAGTGCCGTCTTGATTCTCCTGAGCCTCGTTTTGTGCTGATATGTGGGCATATGTGAGGTTTAATGTTATATTGTCAACTTGTAATTAGCCACGTGGCAGTGCATCTGAGGTGATAATGCAGAGTAATGCAAAAGTAATATAACAAGTAGGGTTACAAATTATTTTCTACACGGAGAAATAAAGTTAAGTAATGCATTCTGTTTTTGAGTAAAATACCAAACACTGCTGAAAACAGACCTTCTGGAAAACTCCATCAAGGGTGACATCAGAGACTTGTTTTCAATTTTCTGACATGTAGACAGGGAGGTTTTGGCTTGAGAAGTGAGAGTGCACGCTGTTATCTCCTTTGTGAAGCTTCACAAATGAGGCAACATTTCATGCACTGGCAGACATGGCCAAAATAGTGCTGGTTCTAACCTTGCTAACAGAAGTCTTTACATGTTTACACATACATGTACACTTATTCTTCCACTATATTGAGGAACAAAGGCTTCAGAATGCACTACCTAGATCCCTGCTCCAGATACTCTTCCTGTGCCAGCTTTTTTCAGGTTTCCAAATGGCAAACTTCTTCTTTTTCATCGTCTTCTTCGTCTGGCTTTAGGGTTAAAGTTATACCACTGTCTGTTGGTTTGGCATTTTCTTGAAAGTGTTTCAGTTGTGTTTATGTGTTTTCATTTTGACAGATTTTTTGTAACACTGCATGTGTGGACGGGATTTTTTTTTTTTTTTTTTTTTTTTTTTAAACAGCAAAGGGGGCATAATTACGGTCTTCAAAAATACCCATGTACATATGGACTTTAAGTGTACCGACTGAACAACCTCTCAATATGCGAAACAGGTGGAACAAAATTACACAGCTCCTTTCCAAGAGCCTGTTAATGAATTTACAGTTGCATATCAGTTTATTTTTATGAAATTATAAGAAACTATGCAGCCCATAAAATAAAGTATTACCAAAAATGTTGATGAAGAATGAATTACAGTGAATTATTTATGAATTTCAGTCTGCCTGAGCATCTGAGGAACTCCACCTTAGTGGACATTTTTAAAAGAAACCTTAAAGGGATAGTGCACCCAAAAATTAAAATTCAGCTATTATCTACTCACCCATATGCCGATGGAGGCTCAGGTGAAGTTTTAGAGTCCTCACATCGCTTGCGGAGATCCCAGGGGGGGAGAGAGGGTAGCAACACAACACAACCTAATGGAGGCTGACGGTGCCCCAGATTCAAACGTCCAAAAACACATAATTGAAACCACAAAATATCTTCATACTGCTTGTCTGTAGAGATCCAAGTGTCCTGAAGCCCCGACATAAAAAGTTGTTTGGAAAAACGTCATCTGAACTCTGTTTTTAGCCTCATTGTAGCCTGTAGCTCTAACTGCCTCTCTGTGCCTCACGACACTTAGATCACTACGGACGAGCAGTATGGAGATACTTTGTGGTTTCAATTATATGTTTTTGGACGTTTGAATCTGGGGCGCCGTCAGCCTGCATTAGGTGGAGTTATGTTGCTACCCACTCTCCCCTGGGATCTCCGCAAGGGATGTGAGGACTCTAAAACTTCACCTGAGCCTCCATTGGCATATGGGTGAGTAGATAATGGCTGAATTTTCATTTTTGGGTGCACTATCCCTTTAAGATATCTTTTTAGCTTGGCTTTTACTTTATACTCCTCATCATTTATTGCCCTTGTTTTAAAGTCATCTTTGGCATTTTCGACCTTTTTTTTGTACTTATTTGTTCTTTTAAATGTTATTTAATTTAACTATTTTATCGTTTATTGCTGTAAGGTCTAGCTATTCACTTGTTACTTTTTCTGTGCTCTTCTACACCTGCTCTGTGGAGCACTTTGGGTTGTATGACTGTATGAGAGGTGCTATATAAATTAGGTCTGATTTTAATGATTCACCAATGAGTGAAATGTCATGAGGGTGTCATGATTTTTACAACATTGACATGAAAATATTTAAACCACAGTATGTGCTTACACTTGATTAATATGTTTCTGGTTGCTACAGTGCAAGGTTGTTGTCGAGCAGCACAGGTGTGTCAGTACGTGCACTGTGTGACTGTGAATCTGCTCCAGTGCACAGTGAGTCACACGCACCTGAAAATTACAGAGCAGACAAACTGACTGACTAACTGGCTGAAAGAGGCCAGTGCCGAACAATGAAAGGAGACACAGTCATAGATAGACTTGAAAAGAGAGGGCACAAAAAGTTGAGCAGAAGATTTGTGAGTGTGAGTGTGAGTGTGAGTGTGAGTGTAGTTCAGGTGCAGAGACCTTAAAACGCTGTAGGCTATCCTCTATTTCCTGTCCCCATTCTCAAAAATACTGTAATTTGGAGCTGGTTAATATTTTCAGACAATTGCAGAGTGCTTAGTGTTTGTTATTCATTAATCAGCCTGTATTGTAGTGGAAGAATACAGACAGTTTTTTTTTCAGAGCTGTAGTTAGTGCCGATCACCACCTTGCAATCACACAGCAGTCCTTTAATGACAGAAGTTTGGAGGCAGGAAACAAAAAAAGGACATTTAAAGAAACAAAAGAAGAGAAAATAATAAAAACTGTCAACAAAGTTTCAATCGTGCTGCTTTTTATATGACCAAATCTATGACAATTATACACCTGTCGTCCCCCCCCCCCCCCCCCCCACCCCCCCCCCCCACACACACACACACACACACACACACCCATCATTACCACACCAACTGGTGAGTCGAGTCAAGTCACGGCATGTTTTCTGTAAATCCAGACAACACATGCAACAGAGACTGTTTGAGACCCAGCCCATGCTCTCTAAGACGACAAGGAGGAGGAAGTAAGATCCTTTAGACAAAAAAATAAAAAATAAAGGAAGGAACCTCTCAAGAGGAAATTCAAAAAGAGATCCCCCTTCTTGGATGGCTGGGGGTGTGACAGAGGCTGTATGTGGGGAAATGGCAATTATAAAAAAAATCAGAAAGAGAGAGCGACACTGACTAAAACTTTGACAGCATGTCGTCTAAAACACCTGCTGCCAAGATGCTGCTGGGCATAGGTGTGACCGTTAAGGCAAGACATGTATCTGTGTGGCTGTGTGTGTGTGTGTGTGTGTGTGTGTGTGTGTGTGTGTGTGTGTGGGAGTAGAGCCACTGCAGGTAATACAAAGAACCTTAGGAACAAAAAAAACATGGACAAATTCCAGTTAATGACTCAGGCGTTTGGTCTCTTTCTCTGTCTCACACACAAGTACACTCAAACAAAGTACCCAGATGATGACAAATGTTGCATCACATTATTATTTTCTCACCATCGTCTTTCCCAGGCTCAGTGTCATTAGTGTCTCACTTTGCAGTTGGTTATAAACTTTGTACGGGAACTCTTCAGTCATATTCAAATGTGATTGAATATAAACTACTTGCAAAATGTTCCACAGTAGTAATGAGAGTTGTAAGTGTTTGTCTGGGAATTGCAGTTCACAAAAACATCAGCGACGACTGCTCTGCACCAAAGACGCTCCCAAAATAAACATATTAAAACGAGCTGCAGGTACTCTAAAGCTCTTGTGTGTCAGAATGTAACGGTAGTGGCCCGGTGTTCTACATAGCCATTTGAAAGCCAAACAGCTTTTTAATCTCAGCTTGTCTGTGTGTAGATGAGGAAATGGCAGGCCGAGACACAGAGGGAAGATAAGGCGAGAAAAAAATAAATAAATCAAACATTATTCTCTTTGAAAGTTGCCAGGCAGCAGGCAGTCCAATGTGTTGGAGTTTCAGCTCAGAGCATTTCAAAGTGAAATTGTAATTGTGTGGAAAGATAAACGTGCTCGGCTGTTTTTTTTCCTCCCTCTGCAGAGCCCGGCAGTGGGGTGGGGTCTCCTCTCCGGCTCACTGAGAAGTAAAAAGGGGCTTTTTGGGTGCTCTGAAGTCTGCCGATGTTGTCTTTTTCTCTCAAGTGTGAAATTGCGAAGGCGTTCTACAGCGTTCACTCCCCTATCCCTGGCTATCACAGGATGGCAATGGAGGCAGAGAGGAGATGAGCATAGAAATTTGACCGAGTGATGAGAGGTGTGTGTGTGTGTGTGTGTGTGTGTGTGTGTGTGTGTGTGTGTGTGGTAACGATGGTTACAATGAGTAGCTGTCATTTAATAGTGGAATATTTGAATTTTGTTCTTGTTCCAGGTACCTAAAAAGGTTTTGATAAGGTTTAAACATCACTATAAAAGACCTAAAAACTGGTCTTATCCATAAAAACCTTTTCCAGCCTGCTTTACTTGACCCTGCACTTATATACAAAGCTTGGTGCACTTCAAATACCTTATAATGTGTAGCTGTTCTGTGTCATTTGAACAGCTCTCTGCAAAGTTCAATCTACCAAATATCAGTTTTTTCAGGTACTTGCAACTCAGACATTTTCTTCACTCTCAGATATCAAACTTCCCTGAACCGCCTGATATGAACACCGCTGATGATATTCTTTGCTCAAACCCGTCGCACAAACATTTGTTATCCACTATCTATAGCCCTGTTTCCACCTAGCAGTACAGTTCAGTTCAGTTTAGTATACTTTTTTTCTGTTTCCACTAGGGCCGTAACGGTACATGTATTTGTGTCGAACCACTCGGTACGCGACTTTCGGTTCAGCATGACCCTGTACCGAATTATTGGATATTATTTTATTTTATTTTATTTTATTTTAATTCCATTTTTGCGAGCCGAACCATTTAAAATATCTAGTTAACCGGTAACCGAATATATTCGGCCGAATATTGCAAAAAAACACACATTCGGTATTCGGTGGAATAAGTTAAAAGCAAGGCTGAATAATAGCGGCGTGTTTTGATAACGCAATCAAACAGCGTGCCGTGACGGGCGGAGTAAAATGTCGGCAGTGTGGCGATCCGCCCGTCACGGCACTCGCATTTGCGACTAAAAATAGTTTTGAGCGAGCAAAATAGGCTTAAATTATTCAGCACGCTGTGCGAGCAGCCTACAGATGTCAACCAGCAGCAGAAACGAAAGCCGAATCCCATCGGTTGTGGGTTGTACGGGGGTCAGAGACACAGATAGTAACAGTAATGTATTCCTGTCAAATACGGCGGCCATCGGCTTACCGGGTGACGGAGAAGTCGGCTCCAATAATATCCTCTTCTTGGTGTCATGACTGCCCAGAAGTACCTCAACAGCCAAGCCAGCCGAACACAGGTATGTGATGTGTCAGAGGAGAAACAAGCCATTCACATTTCTCTCTTTCCGGCAGTAACGGCCCACAAACCTCACCGCACTTTAGGGACTGTTCTTTACTTATGAAGGGACTTGTCAGGGGAGGAGGGTGGCTGGTTGATTCTTATTTTATTTATTTATTTTATTTTGATCCCCCCTATGTTAATCACTTATTGATGCGTTTTTGAAGTATGAATAAGTCAGTAAGTAATTTATCCCATTGAAATATCATTGATGTAGCCTATAATAAAAAAGTGATTTATCTTTTTATAAATGACAAAAGGCACATCTGCGTCATTTTCGCTGTGGTATCGTGATACTACTCAGAACCATGATATTTTCATTGGTATCGCACAGTGGGTCCCAATTTTGGTACCATGACAACACTAATCTGGAGGGGGTTCATCTGCAAAAACTACTGAAAAACTAAACAATGATATTCAGTATTCGGTACTCAGTATTCGGCCAAGCGTTTAATATTATTCGGCTTTGGCTTCGGCCACAAATTTTCATTTCAGTGCATCCCTACTTTGGTTTCAGGGTAAAATACGAAGATGGAAATAAACAAGTGGACAAGACAAAGCAGTGTGCCGACACTGCAGAACAGCGGTCGGGTATGTACTTGGAAACACGTCTAACATGCTAACGCATCTAAAGCGACACCACCCGAGTTTGAACGTTAATCGGCACGACTAGAAAAAGCAATCTGGTGCAAACTACGATATCGTCGTCGTTTAAAAAGAAAGAGCATTTCCCTGACCACTGCGCTAAAGAAATAATCAACGCCATTGGAGTTGAGTAAAATTGTTTAAGCTGCACTTTAGATATAAGCATGTTTTGTTTACTGCACTTTAACAAAGTGGGAAAGCTAAGTAAGTTCCTTGTAAAACTGAATCTGAGCAGGCTTTAAAGCTGACCAGCTGCACTATACTTTTTATTTTAATTGAGTAAAACTGTTAAAGCAGAAATTTATATTTATATTTTTCATTCAAAAAATGTGTTAAAAAAACAGCAGGATTTTATTTTTCACTTTTATATTTCTATTTTCATTCAAACAATGTGAAAAAGCAGGATTTTATATATATTTGTTTCATTCAAAAATTGTGTAAAAAGAGTTAACTGCTGTGGTGGTATGTTTTAATAAGGTTACCAATAAGTAAAAGATATTTAATAGTTGTCTATTTTTTTCATTACTGTACCGAAAAAAAAACCGAACCATGACTTGTGTACCAAGGTACGTACCGAACCGTGACTTTTGTGTACCGTTACACCCCTAGTTTCCACTGTGAAAAGCTGTGGATGGTCCCAATGGAACTGTTCCCAGTTGTGGTCCCCCCTCTGTTGGGATACCTAGCACACAGATCTGGTGTTAAAAGGTGGAGGTGTGAACACTCCAGTCTGTTGATTGGTCAACAGAGGACGGTCACTCTGCTCAGGGCTGAGCTGTGGCTGGTGGAACGTTAACTTGTAATGTTACTCAATGCATGAGTTGACGATGTGACTCAATCAACACACCTTAAATTTCACTGTGACAACTTTGACCATTACTTTAGTTTTTATATGACATACACTTTTAGTAATGAGTGGATCTTCCAGTGTTTATATATGTTTATTTGGACCGGGTTATGTGAATGGCATATATTCTAATCCTCACTTGGAGAAAAAAGAAAGCATCACAGAGCGTTGTTCCTGAGGGCTATGGCAACACTAAACCCCTGAGCTTGCCTCAGAAGGACTAAATGCACAAACCTGCTATTTTCTATTATCCCATGGAGAGAGACTCTCACTGCAGCCTGTTTTAATTTGTTCAGAAAATGTTGGGGCGTAACTAAACCAGGTAACCGGGAAATACAGTGAGTGCTGGACGGAGCAGTGAGTGACAACAACCCCGCCCACATTTAAGAGTACTGTTTGCAGTGGAAACGCTAGGGTCTAGGTATCATCTCTGAAGGGTTACTTTTGGTTCCAGAGGTACCATGCCAAAAGTGTTTGGTAGAAATGAGGCTGTACTGGATGTGTTTGAGCCTTAAAAATACTGGAGGGATGTTTTCCAAACCCTATCCTCCATCCTCAACTTTGTCTTGCAACCCAACCCTCTGGTCACTCTGTCTGGCACTACCACAGAGAATGGTGTACACCTGACTCCAATCCAATGCTGTACACTATCATTTGCCTCTCTGCTGGCCAGATGGGCAGCTCTAATCAGATGGAGGGATGCTGCCCTGCCCACACATGCCCAGCGACTGAGGGACATTATGTCCTGCCTTAGTCTTGAAAAGATCAGCTACTCAATTTGTATCTCAGATATAAAATACCAAAAGGTTTGGGGCTCCTTTCTGAAATACTCCCAGAGCTGTCAGCTTATCTTAAGATTTTGTGTTTGTCTTTTGTTCTTGGTGCTTTCTGTCAGTGTATACTCTGATAAAGTGCCTCATCATTCTCAACCTGCCTTTTGCACAGGCATCTCTCCCCCTCGCTTTTGATATTGAGCCTGACTTACAGCTCATCTGTCATTTTTTGTACTATTCAGGATAAGGAGGACCATCCTGTTGACAATATTCCGGCTGTTAATAGGGGTTGGTGGAATGGGGAGGACTGTGATTGGGTTTCTTGCTTTGTTCCCTGTCATATGTATACTTTAAGTTTGATACCTGTTGTGACCCTTCATACTGAACAATGACCGCCAACAGATTTAATGTCAAACATATTTATTCTGAATCCTCAAACAGCAGCAGTAATACCCAGGGGCACGGTTAGCTCGACACCAGTGAGTAGCAAAGAGCTGCAGTCAGGGCCTTTACAATCCATATGAAGGCTCTGTCTCCATTTTAAGTCCTCAGTCAAAAATATATAACTTCTCATTTCCATACTTGGAACTCATTTCTTCATGACTCCATTGACACTTGCATTAATTTCATTGTGACTCATAATTTACTGAACTCCTCTTTTTGTTTTGTTTTTTTTTGTTGTTTGTTACCAAAGCTGGCATATGCGGATGCTTTATGAAAATACTCTTACCTGGCCTTGACACAAAAACAGCTGCTCTCCTTTGACTGTGGGTGGCTGGATCTCTTGTTCAGACAAAGCACCTAAAAAGATGAAAAGAAGATGAAATGCCCAACGTTGCCAGAATCAACCTCAAACTGTTTCATCCTGACTAAATAAAGTCTGTTTTATTCTGAATCATGATAGATGTGATGAGCTGTGAAAATCCATCAAGTGACAACAGTCAGATCCACCTCAGGTAAGTAAAGGACCAGACGTGTACTCGACTGGCTGTATAAAGCATATATCAAAAACAAAAACAGTGTCTTCAATGTATAAAATGTATTTTTGTTAAACACATCTGCCCTGACCTGAAACAGTAATGTAACATTTTGTTCTTGCTGGCTTGAGAACACACAGTTTTCAATACTTTTCGGTGTCCCATGTCAGTGAACTTGTTAACACTCTGTTCAAACACTCCTCACTCCATCCCTCTGGATTAACAGCTATGATGATGCCTCCGTCTGTGGGGAAAAGAAGAGATAGGAGTGATAGGAAATGAAGGTGGGGGGGGGGGGGGGGTATTACGGGGGTTTAGAGGAGAGAGTGACTAAGGCTAAGTGCCACTTTGTTTTTTCGGTCCACAGCGTGCAACGATGACACAAATAGCATGGCCGTCATACTCCCCCTACATGCAAGTGTGTCAATGTTTGTTCCCACTGCAGAACTGTTGAAAAAGACTTCTTATTATACAAGTACACTGAGCATTTATACAGGAAGAGGTAGTTTACCACAGCATCACATGTATGACTGCTTCTTCTGCTCAGCAGTGCAGTTTATTCAAAGCCACAAACCATTTCCACAGCAAGACAACAATACCTGCTTTGCCCTCACGCATATGACATAACACGCACTTCCTTGCCTTCCTTCGACTGTGTCTCAGGGGTCCAACACTTTTGTTTCCTCTCCTCTCTACCGCCATGATGAAAGGAGATGTTTTTCTAGTCAATACACATCCACATTCCTTTATCAGGATGAAACAATTGAAGCTCTGGCGAAAGTTCAGTCAGGAGGACAATACATTTCATGCTCAGGCTGTACGTTTCTTTCTCAACCTGCAATTCACTCCTTGCACGTATGCTCACCCTCTATCTCTAGGTGTCATGGCCTGGGTAGGTCAACTGAGTCATCAGCTGATTCACAATCAACCAATAGCAAAGCCACACACCTTCTCTGTCAGCCTATCGTCTTACTGCTCCTCATTTTAAATATGGTAACGGATTCATCAGCCTCATCAGCCTCAGAGTCATCAGCCACCACCAGTGTCTGGACTCCATGAGGAATTTATCCTGCTGCCGCTCAGATGTCCCTCGATCACAAAACAACTTTCTTTGGTGTCCAAGCGCCAAAGACTTCTGTTAAATCTCAACCAGCACAAATCATCTGTTAATCTGTAAACTCATATTCTGTATTAAATATTATCTTCACTTCAATCTTTTGTTTCTCCTCATTGAAACAGATTCATATTGTGAAGATGAAGCACATGTGAAATACATGCAAATCTGAGTAACTCGATTACTAAAACTAACTTTGTTTAATCCATGTAACTATATACAGCAAAATAAATTTCACACTGATATTTACTACCGTCACACAAGGCACTGATGTTGTAGATAGGTTTGATGGTGCAGAACTGCAAAATGGAGGAAGAGAGAGAAAACAGGAAGGGGTGAAGACAAGCAACAGTCCAGAGAAAACAAAAGTGTACCAAGTTTGGGGACATTTCAAGATGAAAAAAAAATACTCTATGGCAACTTTTGAAAAACCAAACTAGCCAACACAGTATGACGTCAATGCTTCAGCATCTCAGCAGAAAGGCCCAGACACACAAAACCGACATCAGAGAACTAGTGGCGACGACAGCCCACTGCTGTGTCACCTCATATCACTGCGTCTTGGCCAAAAAATTGCACATGAACACACCAAACTAACAGCTAAAAAGTATGCATGTTCTGCACCTGCGTGAGAGGACATATAGGAGACCTTTCTTATTTCTCTTTTGTATATTTTGTATTGATCTTTAATAAAGTATTCTTATCTAATTACTTGATTTATTGGAATAATCGGTAGAATAGACCCTGTGTCCTCATATGAGGACATCACATTTCGGGTTTACTTCACCTTATACTTTCTTCGATTTAAACTTAGACCTGTTGTCCTCCTTCGTGGACGCTTTTTTGTGCCCTCTAGTGGTAGTAAGAGCACAATACATTAATCCATGTAAAAACAAGATGGCAGCCATCTCTGCCAAGTCAGTCTGCAGCTGATCCTGACACAAAAGTGGACAAGGAGCAAAACCTGATCACATTTTATGGTTGAAACTTGTTTATTTATAATTAATAATGTTTGTAGTTTGATATGGCAACACATTTGACCAATTTTAGCAACAGTAACAAGCTAAGACACTGTTAATTAGGAAGTACTCGTTTGAGGACATTGGGACTTAATTATCGTTGCCAATGTTTTGTTTTTATACCCATCGAGTCCTACTGATCCCAAATAGGTAGGAGGAATTCAAAATGTATACCAAACAAAAGTTCAGGTCTCAGGAGGATAATAATCAATAGCTGCTGCCCAATTATTTACTAAATGAAGTATTAATTCAAATGAAAAACATGCAGCATTTTGACAACACAACAAGGATATCTGTCCAGCAGTCCAATCCAATAAGCATTACATAACACCTTTGTGACATGTTGATGTGAACAGCTTTGTTTGTTTAACACTGACATGTGTTCCTGTTGGTTTGACAACACCAGTTCAATCATCATTGAACTAAACTTGTAACCACTGTTGATCTGTATCCAATCAAATCCCATATGAACTATTGAGCTACTGTGCTCTTCACCATCACACTGGCTTTTAACCGTTCACACAGAACGGTGGTATCTGGGTCGCGTGAGCTCTGATGAATCAGGTCCATACAGCCAATTGCCCTCCTAACGGGCTGATTTATTATTTATGGCAAGCAGAGAGGATTTTGGGAGGGTGGGGGTTGGTAGATAGGTAGAGTGATTTTTCCCTGCAGGCTGATGTGTTATTTTTAGACTGATAATAGTGATGTAACTATGTTACTTCACAACTGAAAGTATCACTGTCCATCTCATGTTAGATCTTTGAGTTATGCATGTTTGACGTGTCACTTTTATTTTTGACCGATAACATGGAGGAGTGTGGGCATGTCCTTAGGGTGCCTCCACTGCTCTTCCCAATAATACTGGTGACACAGCTGGCTCCACATTTAGGCTGCACTGGTTAATTTGAGCATGAAATATTTTACTGGTCAGATGTAAAACAAACATGCTCCACTGGTGACTGTGAGGTCCTCTTTGATCTGACTGACATTAATTTGTGTTGGCATCCAGAGCCCTGATTTTACAGTACATGGACTGTGCATATGTGCATGTTCAGTTTAGGATGATGAGACGCACATTTTAATGTTCCATGTTATTCTGCTGAAGAAACCCCATTAATCACAAGCACATTTAGTTCAGGCCGTCCACCCATCCATGACACAAGACAGGTGGCAGCTAAATGGCCTGATGAGGTACAGCACAAGTTCAAACATTTCCTGCACCACACTAGTGGTTAGAAAACGTCCTTGCCAAAAAAAAAAAATAATAATAAATTGCCTCAGCTAAAATGTGAGGTTTACATCACTGGTCACATTTTGCCAAAAGCTAGAGGGATGACATACTTTTATGCAATCCTATAATTGGCCTGACTGGAGTGGTATTAAGGTCAAATTTCCAAACACTGAAAAGTCATAACTGCTGCTCCACTCGTCTAATTTTATTCAAACTGCAGGTATGACGCATCTCATTACTAACCTGCCTGAGAGGTGCCTGTTTCTTGAGGCCTGCTGGTTAAGGACTGCATGTTTTGATTTTAGAAAAAACTGTGGTGCAGAACAGAGGCTGCTGACTTGTTTTAACTTTACACTTTCCCAAGTGGCTTGTCAAACAGCTGTTTTGTTGAAGTTTTTTGCGCTCGTTTTCTGCCTGTTGAGCCGTGCTGTCCATCACTGCTCTTGCTATTTAGATATTTCCTGTCCTGAATCTCACTGAACTGTCTCCACTATTGATCACAACTACTAAATCACAATCTTGGGCTCAGTGATCGATGACTGTCAGCCATCATGAAACTAGCATGGTCCATCGACCCAGCCCTACCTGACTAGCGCTTGTTTCTTCCCCTAACACCTGGGCACTTGCTGACATTTACTGCAACATGCATGCTGTCACACCTTGTTCACTCCTAGGTGTCTCCATGAAACAATAAATAAGTAAACAGGAGAACACACACATGCACTCAGAGACACCCGGACCGAACAAGGGTCCTGTCTGAGAGGTTCCAACCCATTTACCATAGCTCTTCTTCAGTGCCTAAAAATAACACCGTTCCGGCTCCTCAGACTCTCTGTGATTTGGCAGTAGGTGCATGGCATGTGTGATGCACTAAGTTGACACTCAGTATTAGTATTGGAGCAACACCGGCAAAAAAGTTATAGGAAAGTGAAAAAAAGTTCAAATAAATAAAGACATGAGTTGGCAGCGTATACAGAGTAGAGTTGTCATGATACTACAATTTCTAACTTCAATACAACACCTTGAAAAATATCAATATTCGTTACCAATTTTGATACCGCAAGTAAAAACTGACAGTGAGGGCACAACATTTAAAACTGATATTAAAAGATAAACATACAAAGGCTATCACACGATGAATTTTCTTGGTTAGTCACAGAGAGCAGCAGAATGACTGAAGTAAACAACAATAATTAAAGCCTTTTTTGCATTAATGAGAACAATATTCTTTAGGGATGCACCGAAATGAAAATTTGTGGCCGAAGCCAAAGCCGAATAATATTAAACGCTTGGCCGAATACCGAGTACTGAATACCGAATATCATTGTTTAGTTTTTCATTAGTTTTTGCAGATGAACCCCCTCCAGATTAGTGTTGTCACGGTACCAAAATTGGGACCCACTGTGCAATACCAATGAAAATATCATGGTTCTGAGTAGTATCACGATACCACAGCGAAAATGAGGCAGATGTGACTTTTGTCATTTATGAAAAGATAAATCACTTTTCTATAATACATCAATGATATTTCAATGGAATAAATTACTTATTGACTTATTCATACTTCAAAAACAACATCAATAAGTGATTAACATAGGGGGGATCAAAATAAAATAAATAAATAAAATAAGAATCAACCAGCCACCCTCCTCCCCTGACAAGTCCCTTCATAAGTAAAGAACAGTCCCTAAAGTGCGGTGAGGTTTGTGGGCCGTTACTGCCAGAAAGAGAGAAATGTGAACGGCTTGTTTCTCCTCTGACAAGTCACATACCTGTGTTCGGCTGGCTCGGCTGTTCAGGTACTTTTGGGCAATCATGACGCCAAGAAGAGGATATTATTGGAACCGACTTCTCCGTCGCTCTGTAAGCCGATGGCCACCGTATTTGACAGGAATACATTACCGTTACTGTCTGTGTCTGTGACCCCCGTTCAACCCACAACCGATGGGATTCGGCTTTCGTTTCTGCTGCTGGTTGAAATCTGTAGGCTGCTCGCACAGCGTGCTGAATGATTTAAGCCTATTTTGCTCGCTCAAAACTATTTTTGGTCGCAAATGCGAGTGCCGTGACGGGCGGATCGCCACACTACCAACATTTTACTCCGCCCGTCACGGCACGCCGTTTGATTGCGTTATCAAAACACGCTGCTATTATTCGGCCTTGCTTTTACCTTATTCCACCGAATAACGAATGTGTGTTTTTTTGCGATATTCGGCCGAATATATTCGGTTACCGAATATTCGGTGCATCCCTATTATTCTTCCTGCAGTAGGGTTGCAGCAATATACGGATTTCAAGGTATACCGTGATATGAACACTGACGATTATCGTAAAGTGTACATTTGGTTTTGTATAACACTGAAAAAATGGAACTGGATTGAGAGTTTGACCTTTATTTGAGTTATTTTTAAAGGGGAGACTTTTTACTCATACTTCCATGGAAAAATGGTTTCAAGTTTTAATCATAGTAATAAAACATTTGTTCAACCACAAAATATGTGTTTGTGCGTCAACTCACTGTCAGAGAGAGTACAGTGTGAGAAAGTAGTATATATAGTATCAAATACTAAGGGAAAATGAATATGAAGCCTTTGAAACCTGGGCAAATTGGCTTAATTTCTTTCAAAAACATGGGAAGCAATACAAGAAGAAATGACCCAAAACATTTGCAAGAAATTAGTGAAAAGAGAAAATAAAAAACAAGAAAATTTGTAAAAAAAAAAAAAAAAAAAAGAGAGAGAGAGAGAGAAAGTTAAAAAAAAAAACATTAGGAGGAAATGAGCTGGGAAAGGTGCATAAAAATTATAATAACTCTGTACCATAATTTTAAATATGTAATAATAATAATTATAAATATAAATTTTCCCGTTTTTTTTGGTCTTGTCAAGACTAGTAAACTAAACTTGTTTAAACTAAAGATAAAGGACAAGATTTGCTTGTGCCGATTACATCATGTTCAGTCAGTAAATCTTCCACAAAATTTGCCTTCAATAAGGTATATAAAAGTATCTAGTCACTCAGAGGCTAATGGTCAGCTGTTATGATGGCAGCTGTCATGCAAATAGCTTTGGGGAAATGTCTGGACTATAGTTAGGAAGGTTTGTGCATCAGTGCTAAGCTGTTTAACAGATAACTACATCTCAGAAACAAGTATTTTTCCAGGGCTGTTGCATCAGTCTGTCGGCTGGTCTGACCTCAGCACTGAGGTGACACTGTTAAAAAATAAAACCATTAATCAGGTGAGATTTGGCTTCTTCTAACCCATTACTCTGTCTTCATTCATCAAATTACATTTAATAGAGCAAAATGTCATTAAAATTGTAAAAACACATTGGAGGCAAATGGTTCAGTCAGCTGTGCTCAGACAGCAGCGACGAAGCCGCCTGGTCCTCTGCAACAGCCACCTCTGCACCAGCACCAAGAGCCCTCTAATCTGTGCCAATCAGATGACGCTAAACAGCCATTTGTTTTTGAATTGGGCACCAGCGCACGCCCCCTCCTCACTTCAACAGCCACTGCAGACCCTAGCAAAATGCTGGCAACGTAGCAGAAGCAGGCGCAGCAGCGAGGGTGACAGAAATAGCAGAGTGGTGAATAATAGAGAAAAAAGAACTGTGGTGTAATTAACATGGTGGCTCGGGGCTGATGTACTGTAGAGAGATAAAGAAAGGGAGTGAGGAGAGGATGGGGAAGAGATATGCAAGAAATTAAATGAATTAAAGAATGGGAAATTTAAGAGAGGAACATTTTGGAAGAAAGGAAAACAAAAGTGAGAGGAACGGGGGAGGTGAGAGAGCAAACCAAACTGCAGCCCTGTCATTAAAACTAAAGAGTTAATTACATCCTAGTTAGAGGCAGCAGAAACCTTGTCATACTCAAATTATATGACCACATACAAGAACTATTGGCGCTATATATAAAAATAAACCGTGAACATATCTAAACATCTCACCTGCTCTACTTCAATTCTATAATGCAAAGTTTATTAAGTAGTGACACAGGGTTCATTCATTCATGCAGACGTCCACAGATTGAATGAAGACGTCTTGTTATCCGCTGCCTTATAGCACAGGTGACTTCTGAAGCCACAGAGAGAAAGACATGGATTACAGCCATCAGAAAAGAGCTGCAGATTTCCAAAATGGCGCTGCTCTGCGTGGGCTGCTACAGCACTGCAGTAAGGAGAGGAGTGAGTAGGACTGAGAACTGAGAGCAGCTCACTCCACAATACTTGTGTATGTGTGGCTTCTGTGCAACAAGACAGAGGAGGAGAGACAGGCGGACAGATACATGGACAGCAGCGAAGAAATGACACGCATGAAAAATGACAAGGAGGAGAAATATGAATGAAGCCACAGAGGAAATGTACTGCTTCCCACCTGTTCTCTCAATGTTAGAGTACGCTAACATTAAACAGGTTAACTTTACAAGTGCATCTTTTTCTCTACATTTCAACCTTCTATCTACAATGAAAAGCATTTATCACTCAAAAACTAAGCTTTACCCAAAGTATTTCGACAGTGGATGAATCTTGAACGCCAGTTTAGTGTGTACAAGGAAAAAAAGAGCCTTTGCAAAACAATGGTGCACGTCCCCCCAGTGAGTCAAGGCCTGGGTTGCAGGATAGAACACCTATCACTCGACTCTAAACTTTCTCAGTGATCTCTCATTTCAAATGTCAATTCAGCCAATCAGAATGTTTGCCCCCTAAGTGCAGTTTATTTAAGCAGGTATGAACACAGCAATCACACTCAGCTGCGCACCAAAACAACCAGACTGGAACCTTCTTGAAGAGGTGGTCTCAGTCTGGTTACAAATGAACTCCGGTGCCATTTGTTTGTGGTGAGAACGTGTTCCGACCTCGATCTGACCCAACTGCAGTCACATGACACATTGTTTGGGTTAAACATGAGCATGTTACAGTCCTGGATCACAATCAGTGCTATGCAGCATAAAAGCACCAACTCTATTATAACCCTACTTGTAGAAATGTGCAAGTCAAGCCCTTCGTTTTGAGGCATAAGATATGATATCTACAAAACCTAGCGATATGATTTTCAATACTGTCAAAGAGACAGATACTTTCTATTAACTATCAAGACAACACTGTATTGAGGTGATGCAGTGCACAGCATGCGCCACCAGATGTCAGGCTCTGCTGATAAAACAAGCAGCTGAACTGAGAAAGATGGCGACTGTGAGTGGTGGGGATAACGTCACAGGACTGTAGCCAGCCAGCAGCAGCAGAGAGACAGCAGGGGAGAACAGCAGTAGAGCTAGCACATCTGACTCAGTGAATCAGTGTTTTTGCTTTTAGTCTTAGTTGTTTTTTACCAAACCATAGACTGTAATTATGTGAACACTGGAAAGACTTACCGAGACAGCTTTGGTGAGTTTTAATAAAGTGTGTTTTACGATGAATTAACGAGGCAGTTAAGTTCGGTGAAAGACAAAAACTTGAATTTTGAAGGTGTGTGGTTGCATTTTTCTGTTTAATAGGGTGAAAAAGGTATGAAAAGATATACACCACCCAAGTCTCATGACAGGGAATGTTTGCATTTTTATCAGAAGAGAAAACAGGGTGTCTATGGGTATCAGATAGTTCAATTTAATGCTTTTTAAGATCCGTTCAAGACAACTTTTGACTAAATTTAGGACAGATTTTTGGACAAGCATCATAAGAACACATTGCAGGTAAGTAGTAAATGTATGTGGTCTTGCGCAGAGGTGAGTGTTACGTAGGAATATGGTTATCAGAGTGAGTTAAGTCAATCTGCATTTTGCCAACAGGTAAAAGTAAGTGTGAAGTAAAATGACAGTATTATAGTTTTTTAAAGATTCGTAACATTAGACTTGTGGACTTTTACATAGAAAGGCTTCACTCATTTTCATAAAAAGAAATTTAAAAAATGGATCAATTAAATAGGATCAAAAGTTTGTAGTAGTTAAGACCTCACAGCCAATTCAAATTTGTGACTATTTAATGACTTTTAAGGCCTCATTGTTATAAAATGTAACATTCTAAGACTTTTTAAGAACCTGCAGACACCCTGGAAAAAGACAAAAAAAACCACTTGAGTTAAACTAGAATTAAAGTGGTTTAATACCTTGCATTAAGGTGTGGATAAAGTAAAAGTTAAATGCACGTGGCTGTAATGTGCAGTGACTAAATAGTAAGGAAACGCTGTTCCTTCCTTTTTCTTTCCGACAGGGCTGTGAAAGCCTTTGCTGTAGCCGAGGAAGCCGTCTCACATTCCAACAGGAAACACATCTCAGCCGCTTCCTGCTTCCCGTGAGGAAGTGACAGGTCATACAGGGAATGGGTGAGCCAGGCATGCTCATGACTGAAGTCTGGGTAAGAGTGGCTTTCAAGAAAAATAAAAACCATTTCCAAAGTAGTTCAACAATAGCTCAATAAACAGGGGATTATTTGCTTAAGTGTTAGAGTGTGTTAATACTACTCTGTTGTGTTTACAGCACATGCTCTGTAGGACTGCAAATTATACTACTGCAATCAGACGCTTATGTACAGAGCCTCAATACAGACTCTTTGATCAAGATTTTGTGATGTGTCTTCTTACTGCTGCCAATATTTTTATGCTGCCAGTTTTTGTTTTATGTTCCTGCTAGTTGTTGTTACTGCATAAATGAAAAGGCTCACAGCATGCATGCTTTAATTTAAGGTTTAACTTTTTAAGACATGAAAGCGGTTTGTTCATACAACTGTATTTAGTCTTGAACGTCACATACGAACGCTTCTACAAAAGCTTTTTTCTACTGTCTGTGTTTTACATCTACTGCTTCTGCCTTCATGACATATGTGACACTGATATAAATAAACATAGCAGCACAGTAGAGGCCATTTCAGGATCAACCATACTTGCCACAAACAGTAAGAATGGGTTTGCATGTTGCACACACTTTCCTGCCACACAAACTAGTTCTATTATATCAACAAGCTCTGCCGACAGCACAATACAGAAGCACAACAACTGTAAAGGTGAAGGTTATTTTGCTTCAACATTTCCTCTTGTTCTCAAGACTCATGCAACTCAACATGTGTTGCATTCTTAAACACAACAGCAGGGTTCTCCCCGAAGAACAAAACTGTGAAAATGCACCCTCACTTCAAACCCAATTTGGCACAAAGCCTTGTGCTTGTCTTATTTTGATAATGAAGAGATATTTAATGTAAGGGTTTAATGATTCTTCAAATCCATCCAAATTTTTTTTGAGGGGGCGGGTGGGTGTGGGTGGTATTAAATCAACTACAAGAACATTTAAGAACAAGAGAACACTTAAGTAGATCAACTTTTTAATTAACTTGAAATAAGCTAAATAAATAAAGAGGACCATTCTGTACATGGTTGACCATTGGATAACCAAAATATTCTCAAACCCGGCACAAACGGCATAAGCTCTGCGTTGACGCAGAGCCTTCACCGTACCCTATGCCGGTGCCATGAACCTTCCCAGAAATGCAACTACCATTGCTGCATCGCAGACCTCCTGTCTATTTTTGTAAGCTAAAACCATTTCCCTCAGTGGAAACGAAGCTTTTATTTACTTTTATTTCACAGATAATAAACAATACATTGTGAAGGTAAAAACTAGTTAAAAAAACAGTAAAAACTAAAACTAAACTAGCATTTTAATTCTTGTGTGTGATTTGTCCTGGCTCCATATGAGTAGAGGAAATCTCTGCTCATCGCTAGGCTAATTTATACAACGTAAAATGCCATATGCTTGTGCTAAAAACGTTAGCATGTTGTATTTGTTTGGAAAACGTGTTTAGTATAAGACAGTTGTTTTGTCAGGGAACCTTGTGAGTTGTGATGGAGCCAAATTTTGTAAAGTTACCTTTGTTAACTGTTGCTGTTGTACCTGGCTTCATTTGAGTAGAGGAAAAGTCTGCTAGCCGCCAAGCTAATTTATACAATGTAAAATGTCATAGGCTTGTGCTAAAAACATTAGCATGTTGTATTTGTGGGGAAAATGTGTCGGGCAGAAGACAAGTGCTTTGTCTGTAAATGTGCGAGTTATAGTGAAGCCAATTTGTGTACTTGCGTTTGAAATTGTTTCTACTAAACCATGTTTAATGTGTGTTTCAGGTGTGTTTTGAATCAACTAAACTTTACAGCACTTCACAGAAAACCCGCCGCCGACTGGTGTTTTGGAGGTGTAACTGCAGAGTGGCACGGACTCAGTCTGTATGTTGCACGTGCTACACTAAATTAGTCTGTGAGATGAATGAAATGAGCACCGCACACGTGCAATCCAGTGCTGTGCTGCTAGTTTATGTGTGAGGTGGATCATAGCACGTTGCCATTCTTCTTGTCTTCTTGTCGTTGTAGTCTATTTTGTGACATGGAGACAGCGCCTGGATGCAGATGACAGATGTGTTTAAAAAATGCAGCGGCAACACAGACGTTTCACATACAAGACGTATATAACGTGGACAAAATGTCTCTCGCTCTTTCTGTCCCTCGGCCTCTCTGTTGATACTCTGTGCATAAATAAGATTAAAAGCCTAAATAAATAAAATGATTTAAATAATATTCCAGCACTAGATTCATTTGAAAGGCCAACAGATGGAAAGCAACTTTTTACCTCCCCCACAAACATTTTTGTTTTGTTTCAAACTACAATATATTTAGGCCTACTTGATACTTTTATACTCATGTTATAGTTTTGTGTCCTGTGCTGCAAACCTTTAAACCTCTGTAGCTCCAGTGCTGTGTGCAAAAACTTAACGTACAGCCCTGCTATTTACAGTATTTTAAATCATTTTTCATTTACATGTTGTGCATGCAAATGCAAATCCTTAATGTGTCTGTTTGTCCAGAACATTCTCAAAACATTCTGAAGAGAGCCCTTCACAAGGTCATCTGTAAAGGGAACCACGCCAAACAAGCAACCTTTATCTTTAACACTAGTCATGATGTAAAAAAACAGAGCAATAATGAGGCTAAAAATCTTCTACTTTGACCTAAAGGGCCGGGAAACAAACAGTATACATTTAATCCTCCTTTCTTTCTATGTGGAGTGCAGCCATTATCAATAAGGCGGCAAAGGTGGTGGTGGTTTGAACCATATCTGACTCCACAGGGTCCAACCATTTACTGAAAATGACACTGGACAGCAGTGACCCATGGCTACTCTGAGGCCATTGTCAAAACCTACACACAGCTAATAGACCCTGTGGCAGTAAGGAATAAATTGCAGCATTTGTATTGGGGCTCTAGCTGACAGGTAGGCAGAGGCTTTTGCCCAATTATAGGAGGAAAGGGATGAAGCAGGATAAGGCGGGCCACTAGAATAGACCTAATGAGGACGTGGTATGATTGCTGTGGGACTGCAGAGACACGCGCTCATTTGTGCCCACAGCAAGCGTATTCGGTTCGTAGAGAATGGCCAGAATGAAGTGGCAGGAAGAGCGATAGAGATTGATAGGGAGATATAATAGAAGTGAGAAGGATTGATTCCTCACTCAATGTGAGAGCATGTGGGAGGAGATGAGATGCTGAGACTGAAAGTGGGAAAAAGAGAGATGGATACAGAAAGTACGTGAGTAGTCAGTCCATCCAGTCAACTACCCTCTCTCTCTCTTTTCTTTTCTTTCTTTCCATCCATGCATGCATGCATCCATCCATCCATCCATCCATCCAGTAAAAGCACAGCTGTCAGAGGCAGCACTGGGGGAACCATCCGCAATGACAGAAGTCCTCAAAGTACAGCCTCACTGCATACAAACATATCTAAGCCTGTGATACAACCACAGACGATTTGTCAAGGCCACGCAGAGTTTACTACAAGCAGAACAAAACCTGGAAAACCAGGGCAAACATTCGACAGGAAGGGAGAGCTCTGCTCATAGACACTCTATTTCCATTCAGACAAAATTTAATGGGCCTGTGTGGACACAGCAGTGCATTGTACCTGACTGAATGCAGACGCAGCTATTGTACATCCCTTGCATCCATGTATAAGCATACAGTCTTACATAATCGGTGCTGCACTTTGGCAACAGAGGTTGTTCAGAGAATCCCAGACAACTAATGAACAACTGAGGCACAATTGATGCAATGGATACTATTGTGTGCAAAAAAAGATAGACATCCACAGCTGGCATGCTTTAGCTTAAAGATAAAGGGCAAAATAGTTTGTCTCTATGGACCGTTCCACTGGAATTGCATTGCTAGGCAACAGCTTGAGTCCATGTTTACTTCCTGTCGGCTGATGTCATTCACATACACTGCAAAAATGCCAACAAGAAATACAAAAGGACACATTTAGAATATTTCTGTTGTCAAATTTGATACAGTCTTTAGAGACAGAGCACATTTAAGTCCCACCCCCACCAGAGGGGAAAACAATCCATTGTTCTCCATTGACTTTATATTGAGTAAAAGTGCCTCCTTATCTTTTCCATCTGCAAGCAAACAACAGAAAAATGCTTTAAAGCTGCTGTGTGATGGGATGCACTGCCAATAGGGTAAAGGACCCAGATCTAAGTTTTTATAAAGGTGCCAAACCAAAAAACTGAGCTTTTAAGAAAAAGTGGATACAGACATGAGGCATCAGCAAGGAGAATGGGAAAACCGTAGGATCCTGATATCCAGTATATCGTTGGCAGCAAGTATTTTGCTAATTTAGCCAGACAAACTGTAGAGGCTGAAGCTAACTAAGCTTTGCAAGGCCTGGTTTTGAACTGTGTCACCTTAACTAATGATCTTACTTGGTGATTCAATCAAACAGCTGTAAATATCAGAGTATGTCACCATTGGCCATTTAGTGGAATCTTTAGTAACTTAAGGAGAAGGGACACTGAGACAGACCGACAATATCGACATAAGGTGTTAAAACAATCATTTGACATGCTGATATCTACTGTTTTTACTGAGCTACAGGCATTTTGTTAGCGCTCTAGCCCTAAGTTGCATATTATGACACCGTTTGTTTTCCTCCCCCTGGGCGTGGTTTTCAGAACATGATGTGTTGCGCTTTGTCTCTGTAGCTTGAAGGCCTCAACATAAAAAACAAAAATACATTTACTGAGCTTGAAATTGATTGTGGTCTCTGGTGATTTAGAATGTAAGGTGACAAATCTTTTAAAATTTGGAAGCACCAAGACCTTAAACGGGACCCGGTTGCAATCATTTTTAAATAGATAAAATCCATTATCTTCTAGGACCTACTATAAGCATGAAGAAACTTAGCTTGTCCAGTACCATGTCTGTGTTAAAATACAAAGTTGATTTCCACTGCTTCAAATTATGCTTCATGTACATGAGAAGATGCTAGACTAGGTTTTTTGTAATTTTCACATACATTTTCTTTAACTTACACTGCATATTTGGATTGTATCTTTGTTTCTTAACAGACAGAGTGAGTTCCACAAATCTACTAACTTTATTGACTACTGGTGTTAATTTTGGGCCCTTGTAGCTTTTAATAAAATGCACTCAAGTATTTAATTTTAATTTGTTTCCTCCTGTTTGGGTTTAGCAATATAACAATTATCTAGGGCTGTGCGATAAAATGATTATCTCAATATAATTTTCCTTGATTAAAATATAACAAATGTTGGATAAATGTTCAAGATAATAAACTACCCCTATACCAGGAGAACAGGGCACCATAAATGCCAGCTGCCAACCGCCATTAAACAAAATAAGAAGTAGTAGTGGAAGCAAAAGAAGTCAAGACCAGCCACCAAGCTAGTTCCCAACTGGTTCAGCCAGACTTCTCCTTAGTCATTAGTTCCAGGTCCACACAGTTTAATACATTAAGCATCAAACTTGCGTATGGCCATGTTGTTGAACGAGTAAACAGCAGGACACAGCACTTTAAAATAAAAGCTCTGTGCTGGAAATTCAGTGTACTTAACAATTAAGTGTGTTTTTCACAAACTTGTTTGCGGGTCACTTGCGGTCCATTCAGAATGGGCCCCATACAACTTTTGGGCCGTGACCCACCAGTTGGGAACCACAGCAGTAACATGATAATGTTACAACAACATTCAACATGCTGATAAATTTTAGTATGACTGTTTTGGCCCCGGATAACAGCGCAGTGCTACAACATAAATTGAATTCACGACATAACGTTAGCTACAGTAGCTCACAGTCGACTCGTCTAATGCTAATGATAAGTTATTTAATTCATGTTATAATGTCAGGTTTTTCCCACGTCATTTAACAATGAATGATCCTGCGCTACTTCACAATGTCATCAAAGTCTGTCATTGATGTTTTGATTGAGAAATGGCAAAAATTACTTGCTGTGTGTTTAAAACTTTTACATAAAATACAGACCACAGTATTCTTTTGTTCATTTATTTTGTTCACACTGTCAGCTAAAACACTGTCTGGGTTTGACATTATGCTGACCAAAATTCAGATTTCACTGTCTATTCATTATTTACAATCATAATTTCGATTATCATTGTTTTGTATCTACCTCAGATTTGTGAAATGCTCTGCTGTTTGTTTGTCACATTCTGACAATAAATAACCTTTCACTCAGAAGAAAAAAATCAGTCTATTTTTCAAGTAATGATCTGACATTTATTGTGATAATTGTCAATATCGACCCCAGCCCTGGTTTGATTACTCTCATTATATTCCCCTCTCCCACTTTTTATGATCATCATCTCTGTGTCTCTTCCCTGGTGTGTTTTTCTTTCATGCTCCGTGCTATCTCTCATTCCTTGTCTTTCTACCCCTTCCTCCTTCATACTTGTGTGAGCATAGTAGTGTCTGTATCTATGTGTCTATGTGTGTGTGTGGGAGGGGAGGAGAGCGGCATTGCTGGCTGGAGGAGGAGGTGAGAGAGAAAGAAAAAGAAGCGAGAGAGGGAAAGAAACAGAGAGAGAGAGAGAGAGAAGCAAAGCATTTACTGGAACAAAACATGCCGTTTCAATCTCATAGATAAGGGCCACCTACTCACCATGTTTCATCTCAACGCAGATTACTCCTCATTTTTACAATCCATATTATTCCCTAAGATTTATATACTATATTATATTAGAATTTCTAAGTCTATATCTTACATTTTTTATAGCCAAAGACAACCAGAACATTATCCTTTGGCATTTTCTTCACACAACTTAACTACATTGCTAGACACCCCATCTGTTGAGTATAACTCCAGATCTCAAGTAGGAGGCATTAACTTTTTAGTGCTGGGACAGACCTTTTAACTTATTGGTGGATAATAGGAATAACACATTTACAATGAATTGAGATGTTTATAATAATGGGATACAACAAAAAAAATGATGGTAAGGCCACAGAATAAATGTTTAGAGAAAGAAAAAAAACAGAAAAATGGCTGGTCATTTGTTCAAGTGGCGATGTAAAAAGAAAACCCTGTCACTAAACCCTGATGGTAGTCAATATCTGTCATCAGTAAATTTTCCCCAAAGGTGGGGACAATAAGACTGATGAAAATTTGTGTATTTTCTCCTGAACAGCTCTGTCGTACAGGGTCTTTCACTTGAGGAATTTCAGTGGTCTTTCTTGAAAAAATAAGTGCAGCAGAAGAACAGTTACCTTGACAACACTTGTACAAGTGTTGCCTGTAAATTTAACTCAGCCTGAACACAAACAGATTTTGAACAGCAGACCCTCAAACCAAAAGTGAGTAAGCTGGATACTCACTGATGATTCCAGTATCTCGTCGAGGCCAGTGAACTGCAGACGACACGGTCTGAAGGTTCTAAGGCGACCCTGAAAGAGAGACAGTAAGGTTATTAATGATTGGCTGTTTAACCATTAACTGACAATAAAAAAAACTGAGCAATTAATACTAATCAGTTAAACAGTTGAAATGTACATCAAATGTATTATACTGGCAACACAGGGAGATGATGAGAAAGCAGAGTCTGCTTCTACCTAGCTTGGATTCGTACGACGCCGGCAGGGCAATGCAACAATATTGCTTGTAGGAGACGACCACAAACCCCTCAACAAGCTTATGACCCAGAGGCAGAGGTCAGTTCAATGCCTGCCCACTTAGCACAAACTCACACAGTAGCAGCGGCTAATATCCAACACCAAGCTGTTAAGCGCTCCCAACAAATTCACAGCTGCACAGCTCTTGTTAAACATGTTAGGTAACATTAGCCGTGTGATGCTAACAGTTAGTCCAGTCACTGTGCATGTGTGGCGCTCACACTCCCACAGCAGTAGTGTCATGATAAAGAGAAAGTCAGTGACAGTGGGGAAAGGAGGCCCTAATTGAAGCAAAACACTAGATGCAGCTCTACAATGTCAGTTTACGGTCAATGATTGGCTAAAGAAGATCAGCTATCCGCCACAAAACAATTTCTAAATTAGCAACCCTAAGATACAGGTACCGATCCAGGGATATTTTCAAGGATCGGTATCGGCTAAAAAGCCTAAAAATACAATTCTACTGAACTTTACTCTATTGAATTTTACTGAATTGCCCTCCTCAAACACAAACACCTTAGTGGAAGCCTGGCTTTACAGTGCCAGCATTTTACTGCACCAGAAAGTTAAATTTATATCAGTTTAGATTAATTATTTGGTTGAAGAGCGACAGTTTCTGACACCCACGTTGGCAAAACACACTTTCTCTTTCTCATTAGCAAAAGCAGTCTATAAAACATTCAGGTAGCATCTTCTCAATTTTTGCCAGCAGCGCTGACCGTCACTTTCCTCTGTTAAAATGAAATGCATCACCGGCGGCAGGTCATAACAGTCGACTGAGTGGTTCCCACAACTCCAACAGAGTGATATATCTCCTCTCAAGATGGTCATGTCACGTCAACTTCAGGACTCATATTCTCCCTGTTAATCTTTCATTCATATAATATCAAACATTTAAGCTTGCAAATTTGAGACTTTTTAACCAGGCCCTTCATTATGTTGATCAAGAAGTTTGTGAGAAATAATTAGGGCTGAATTTAGCAGGCTAACTGATTAACTGAAGCTTGAAACTATTCACGAATTATCAAAATCATTGTCAACTAATTGTATGTGCATTTATTCAACAATAAACAGACTCATAATTTCAGCTCGACCAGGCACAGAGACCTGAAGCTGGCGCTCTGGACTGTCTGCTGCCTGAGTTAGATTCCTCATTACAATACAACAGGTGTTGTGCATACCAGAAAATCTTCTCACATTGCTCAAGACAGAACCTGAAATCACTGGAAAGCCAGAGTTTGGTTTTGGTTTCAGTGACACCTCCTGCTTTGGAGACTAGTTTTATGTGATACCATTATCTTAAAAGCTAAATCCCCCTGAGAACAATAACCTCTTTCACGACAGCGTCCTGATGAAAACTGAGACAGAGATAACAACAAGAGCCTTGGCTTTCTTTTTGAGAATGCAAAATCTAAGCTGGGTCCCACTGCAAAAAGTGTGTATGAGTTAATGACTGGTTGCATTTTATTCCATTTTAAATTGCAGAAATGGTTGAGGGGAATATGCGGCACATCCCTGCAAAGGATGGGTCACACTCTGTATCTTTAACAAGGTGACACAAAATCTTTCAGCTTGTTAAAATCAGCTTAAAAAGCCTCTGGGAAAACATATCAGTATGGATTTTAATGGAGTATCTCAAAATGGTAGTGGTAATCCAAGTTCAAGGACCATCACGCTAACAAGACTCTAAAACCATCATGCCTCTAATGATGCACAAGCTTTAATTTTCACAGTCTAATGAATATTATCCATTAGAGCAGAGACAGAAGGGATCTACATTTATGATGCTCATAGGCAGCTTGTGCTGACAGCAACAAAGCAGAGAATGCAAAGGAAAAATCGCAAATCGTGCTTCAAACCAGTCAATGACAGAGGTGTCCAGTGTATTCAGAGCTCAACAAGTCATCTGGCAGTTGTTTTTAAACACACATCCACCAGCACACACATTTCATTTTCTCTCTGTGGAGGTTGGCTGGATTTCCTGGAGCCGCCAACTCTGCAGACTCGATATAAGTTCCATCTGTGTGGTCCTGTGGATTCAATTGATTTGACTCATTACAACCAACTTTAACTTTCTGCTTCCCACCAGATATCGGCAATCCAGTAATTACCTTGTTAGCCCCGACTCATGGCACCACGGTTTGACAGATCTGACAAACACAATCTGTATGAACTTGACTTGATGTGATTTAAAGTTTAATTAAACCAGCTCTGCCCAAACAAATTTATACAGAGAGACAAAATGACTTCACTAAGTAGTATTAACAGGAACTGGCTTAACATATTAAAAAAACAAGGAACTGATTTGTGCAAGGTATTAGCGAAGCACTCAAGTCTCTTGTACGATTAACCTGAGAGATCTGATATCCAAGATGCCATGCAGCATGTTGTCTCATAACTGAGATTAGATCACACTTGAGGTTCAAACTTAGTAACAAGAATTTTATCACATATTTATTATCATTCTTAGAGGGCCTACACATGCCGCATCTTTTGTGCCCTCAAAGTCATTGTTTTCAATGTAGATGCATGGCAGGCCCGCCAGAGCAACACCGTCACGGCGCGCACGCCTTCCCTAACACTTATTTTTCAGGGTGCAACGGCTGCACTCTTGAGATAAACCGAGTTCAACATTTGGAATGCAGCAGCACGCACCACATGTCATGTGACAAGGAATAACCAATCACAGTCGACACAGATCTTTTCCTTCTTCCGTAAGTATAAGTCTATGGTACATACATAAAAGTCTGACCCACAGACGATACGCCTACACACGTAAAAACAGCATGTGGAAGAAAATCAGCTCTGCATTCAGGATTTCAGGTAAATAGGCTGTGATACAGTGCTTGTCAAGGTTGCTTAGCATCCTCAGATGCAGCAGAGGCAGCGCCTGACCTCACGTTTTCCAAGAGGTTAAAGATGCAGCATGTGTGTGATCTCTTAGGCTGCATTCACATGCAATGAGTCCTCCCATTAATTTAAATGTGAGTAGTGCATCTAGGCTGCTGCAGTGAGGAGGGGGGGATGCAGAAAAATAACACACAGCGGCATGGGGCAAAAAGTAGAAGCAATATAAACTTTTGGAGAAATGCAACATGATGTCACACTGGGCTGGCCAATAACGTAACCAGCGATCACGCCAAAAGACACCTGCAGACCACTGGAAAAAGAAATACAGTCTATTTCTATAGTTAAATATTATAGTGAGTAAAAAGAACAAAGACGAGCACTCGCTTTGTTTGTGTCTGTGAACACAACTTAGCGAAGACAATGGGGAGATTGGCTCACTGTAGCTGTTCTCCATCCATCCACAAATGGGCCATATTAGTGACACTCTCACACCGCTGTACAACCCTGCAGCTAATCGCCAAAATGCCTGATCTGGTGTGAATGTAGCCTTATTCAACACCTTGTAACAGTTGAGGGAATTGTGTAGCAGAGGTGTTAAGAGAGACAATTAAAAGCAGTATTCAAGGTGAGCACTATTATCAGCCAGAAAAAAAACTGCATTCCTTCTCTACAAAACTTCCGATCACAAGAAACCACAAACTTATTTTAATATTCCGATCCTCTACTCCAAACTTACTCAGATTTACTCTCCAAACTCATTTGTATCTTCCGAACCTAAACAGTCAGCTTCATCTCTTTATATGCCAAGCTATTAGTACAGACTGCTAACCTGGACCTTGGACCTCTCCATCGTCTGTTTCTGCATGCTGGCATTCAGCCTAATGAGGCTTGCTAATGGTCCACCCATGTCAATCTGGGGGAAACCATCTTCTCTATGCAAACTGGAACACATGTACACAGTTGCTCAGTACACACACACACACACACACACACACACACACACACACACACTTTCTACCACTATCCGCTTAGCAGATAAAAGGACACACATAGCTGAGGCATGAGTCAACTACAACAAACCTCTGTCATCCTATCATACTGTATCTCACCAGTCCATTCATCTTCCCCTGCTTGACCAATCTGCAGATGTTTAACTTGGGTTAGTTAAGCCTGCTTTAGTCATGTTACAGAAGATTTTTTTTAGGTTTTCTGGCTGAGTAATCTTGAGTCTAACAATGTTAGCAGCCAACAGTTTACACATCAATGACCCACATTTGTAGGAGATAATAGGAAAGCATGTAATGGAAGTGAGCATACACACTGGAATGAAACACTCAGTACAGTAACTAAGTGGACAACCTTTTGTTCCACCCCACCACTTATCCACTGGGATGCTGGTGATGACTACTGCCGCATGGCCTAACTTCGATTGGCTTCACAAGGCCACACGCTAACAGGAACTTGTCCATTAGTCATGCTCTGTTAATGTTACTAGTTAATGATTGTGAGCTCTGTTTCAACACATTTATAAAGTGTGGCCTCTGACTGTGGGTTCACATGACACACAGGAGTTAAATTTGACACCAAAGTACCCAGTTTTGCCAGCTTTTGTAAAAGTTGAGAAGAAAATTATATATGAAAATACTGCCTGTGACTGCCTGCTTGCTGTGCTAGCTGGATAACCTAAAAAAAAAAAAAAAATCAACATGAAATAATTTATTAAACATAACTGTAAGCAGTCATTTATTAGGAATGCGATGGAATCAGAGCTTCATATGAAACTGCATAATCCAATCAAGCTTGTCTGGGGAAGCACACGCAGCTGCAGCTACGACCGGTACTGTGACTGCTAGATAGGAGAGGGCAAAAGAGTTTCAGAGAGAGGGCAGACAGATGGCAGAGAAATGAAAGAGAGATGCAGGTTCTGGAGAGCAGGGAGAAAGGGAGAACGGAAGAAAAAGAGAAGGGCAAAACAGGTCAGAGCTGGTAAAGTCATCGTGTGGGCTGGCAGGAGAGTTCACGTCCAAGGCCAAAGCCACAAGCTCCTCCAGATGCTTTTACACCAGCCCTGGAGCTAGGGCAGCTTACTGTAACCTTGAAATTAAAAAAAAATATCACAGAAAAACAAGCTGATAGATCTTCACGTCTTTTGAAACGACAAAGTGTGGGGGCTCCGTGAGAAGTCAGTTGTGATTTTCAACATCAGCTTTTGTTTGTTAGGGATGATCAAACACATTCAGGCCTCTCAACTGCACACTACCTTGGATTTAGAGATCATGTCTGGTAAAGTCAAGCACCAAATGTCAAATTCAATCTGCAAAACATTCCATAAAATGTAAAGTTTACAAGACCAACAGCTGATTTCCCTCCATAATGCATTATTACTGCAGATCTGAAGCATGTTCCATCCATTAGCAATAAAACAAAATCCAATATGACCAGAGTAAATGCTGTGATTAGGAAGAATGTGTACTTTGGCAGGGTTGTTTTAGGAGACAGCTTGACAATACAAATCATGCTGTGGTATACTGGATTCAGACAGAGCATTAGCTCAAGTTGCAGGTCGTAAAAGAGACAACGTCCAGATGTCTGGCAGGATGCACAAGAACGCAGCAGAGGGTTTAAGGAGCTAGTTCTCTTCCCAGTCAGCTACTGATGGTCATGGTTCCTCTGGGCTGTGGGATCAAATCCTTATTGGGAACTGCACTGGACACATCAAAGAAACCACCTTTCATCCTTAATGTGTTTTTAAAGGATAAAGTTAGCATTGTTGAATATCTCTGTCAATGTCAACAAACCCTGGGAAAGACCAAAACCGACAGTGCAGTCGTCCGTATTGCAATACTTTACATCTTCTCTACCCTGTCTGCCGCACATAGTGTTGACCAGTTCACATATATCAAAAAATGGATAACAAATAGGGATTGGTATAAGTACTCGAGTATTTGGACGTTAGTATTAATTCAACTTAAAGAATATTCGCCACCCAACCTCCCACATGTGAACATGACTTTTAGATATCATTTTTACTGTTTAAAATAAGTAAAATCTTATTTCATTGTAAAGCTCCATGCAGTTTACTGCTTCACTCAGCGCTTCCTTGCCCCCTTGTCGCACCCTCTGTGTTTTTATCATGAGACTACTGCTGCAGGAGTGTGAGCTCCATGCAGTCTGTGTAGGGATAACTGTAAGCATCACCCGGTTAACGTTACTTAATGGTCATTACCAGGTTTAAAGACAGTTTTCGTTTCAATGTTGGTGTTAGTTTGCTGGGACCGTTAAACGGCTCGGCGATGGATGTTAACTGCTGCTGCTGTGTTAGCTCATGCTAACTGGGCAGACTCGGAAGTGATCGGGACGAGAGCATCTCCAGCTTTCGGAGACAGTCCATCAGTGCTGTGTGTAACTTATATAACCGACAACAATAGTAGCGAAAGGGAGTTTGCATTTTTTTTTTTCTAATGCTAACTTTGAATTTATAGTTTATTAGGTTAACTGAAGCATGGTTGTTCAACACATGAATTTTAACTTGCATTTTATTTTCTGTTGTTGGACAACTTACATTCCTATTCTCACATTAGATTTTTTTTTTGCTAGTCCTTCAATGCTGTGAAAAATTTAACATTTATATAGCTATATTTGGCAAAGGTTCAGTTATTGATCCAGAAATTGAGGGATTTTAACGTAAATTTCTTGTTTTTCTGTAATCTTGGACTTTAGGATCCTACTATATGATTGCTAGGCTGTCCTTAGGTATGTCATAATTTCACCATTACAGTTCAGTCAGAAACACTTCAGTCAAAGAAAACTCTATTTCCAGTTGCAGTATTATATTTGGTAGTATGGCTCTGTTCTGGGGCCTCTCTGCCTTTCCTTGGGCCTATGCAGAAAGTGTCTTTCACGTGTCTATGTGAAAAGCCTAAGGCGGAGAGAGCCCACCACTCTGCACTTCCACGTGCTAACAAGGACAGCCTGAGGCAAGGAGAGCAAACCTCACTGCCCTTCCATGCGCCTACAGGGGAAGCGTAACACAGGAAGAGCAGCAGCAAAAAAAAAACCCGGGAACAGAACAGAGCAGCATCAATAACAAACAGAAATGACACTGATAAGTCAGACACAGCATGAAAAGTAGGAGCTGGAGTGGAGACGGGTTGCAATGGAGCTTGCAGAGGAAGCAGCAGCAGGTAGGCTGAAGCAGTTCAAATGGGGCGCCCTAAATGAGATTCGTCAATTGGTTGCATAGAAAGGAATCATGTGATCTATCAGCTGACTCCCTTCCATCAATCAGCTGCTCCATCTGTTGATTGGGCTGTCTGAGATCAGCTTATGTAGCTGGGATGTGAGCTGAGCTTGACATCTTGACATCGTGTCCTGCCTGAACTAACGCTACGCTCAATTCTTCTCAAAACAATGATGTCAGGGGCTCTGAAGAGCAAGAGATGACATAAGAGACTAGAAATAACCTGTCTCACGATGACACACTTCTTCCTGTCTTGGTCTAATCATGCAGACTTATGAAAGGCTGTAGATCTTGTGATACAGAAAAGGGAGAATTAGTGATGTTTTGTATTCTTTCACAAAGAATTCCATTGATATAAATTAGCCTCAACCAAAATATGCTTCCAAAAAGCTGCCATTGTAACCCATTTCTTAAGACATAAATTTAAGTGTTGCCACGTGTGCTATTAGGTTCTCACTTCCTGTCTAGCTGAGAAGAAGCATTTAACCTACAAGAATAATTAGCACCTTTTAAGTACTTCTTATGTAACCCACTCTACCTGAGCCTGGGCTCTAATCCTCAGCTGGCAAGGCTTTACAAATGCCAAGACTGTGAAAAGAAAAACTGCACTGATATAAAATCAACACCTTTTTTTTTAATAGCCCATAAAAATACCAACCTCACGCCCAATGCTAAGAGAATGCCCCACATTACAGAATGAGTCAATAAAATGAGGGGTGCTATGTGATGCATAGAGGGAGTGAAGAAGGGCTCTCTGTAAAGCCCCATGAAGGTGTATGGGGAAGCTCAGAGAACTTGCAGAAACTCAAATTCTCTGTGGATTCCATTTCAAAGCCATTTCAAAGCCACCACAAGCCAGCATAAGCAGCTTTGTTCCTTTGCCACCTATCCTCACTTTCTGCCTATTCTAAACCTATCTTCATTGTTTTGGCCACAGCTCTCTATCAAGTCTCAGCTGCCTGCTTTTCACATTCCTTAGTCATGGGGACATAAGCTTCAGTTTTCCTCTCCCACACTCTTCAGCCCCTCGGAAAACAGGGATACAGGCTGGCCGAGCCGCTGTATCAAATCTATTTGTCGGTTAAACCTTCTTCAGAGTGGAGCCTGGATTAGGCCTGCTTTTAGCCGCTGCTGCTGCTATTCAGCGAAACCTGGCGTGTGCGTTTGCTTGCACTGACGGCCAGTGTGCTTTGATGGGCCAAGCTATTCGTGAAGCTCCTGACATGCCAGGAGGAGTTCACCCAACGGCCACAAAAGCCTCCAATTTACTATCATCATGGTTTTAGTCATGAGAAGTGTGTGCTTTTGACTGCGTATATGTGGGTCTGTGCAACTTTGTGTAATTTTCCACGAGTCAACACACTGAGGCTGCAGTCACATAACAAGAAAATGTGACCCAAATCTCATTTTCTTGCTTTCATGTGACACAAATCTGATTTTTTTCAGAGTAGTGTGGACACAGAAACTCAATTTTTTTTCCAATCAGATCAGGGCCACTTTCATATGTTATGTATCCTGATACAACAGTTCCTATGATATGCTACAAATTAGCGCCCCACAAACGACATGGCATACTTAATGTAAAGTTACGTACTTAAGCTAAAGTTACTATGGTTGGATTCAGAAAGGGAAACATGGTGACAAAGTACCTTTACATGAGTCTCCTGGGAGAAAGTCCAATGTTCTGTGACCCATCTACCACCCCAACCTAACATACGATATATACGAATGTGGCGCATTACTTTTCACAGGAGAGCATATGAACGGTGCAGCTTGTCATATGTTGTACAAAATCTGATAGGTATCCTATCACTGACCATGCGAAAGCTGTGAGAATAGTCATATCTGAATTCATGTGTGCTTTTCCCATAGATCCATGGTTTTTCGATCATATGTCGCTGTGCAGATGCAGATCATTCATCATACAGTGTGGGAGCGGTTCATCAAAACTACAGAAGGCTGCCGTAGCCATACTGCTGCTGCGCTAGGCTGCCCAAGTTGCCAGCCAATACAGCCTGACTGCAGCTGGCCCCTTACCTACATGCAGTAACAGCGTTGTCGTGAGGTGCTGACAGATATATTAGAACATAGCACTGGACAGTCTAACGTTCGGAAGAACTTTACCTCAGGGAAACCCTAAACATCACGGCCCAATCACTCTTGACTCCTCTCCTCCACCCACACTTAGCTCTCCACAGAACCACCAGCAATAACTGCTGGTGGACCCAAAGCCCATTTGTACAACAGCCCCTTATCCCAAAAACAAACACCCATTGCTCTGAAGGGCTATTTCTCAGAAAATACACTACACACTCTTCCAAACAGAAGCACATGGCTACTTATTATGTGGGATGACATCATCAGACCTTCCTACTATAGCGATCACTTGGAGATGAAGCTTGCACCGCTATGTCATTAATTTCGGCCCAAAACGGCTGTTTTACAAATGTGACATTTTCTGATGCCATTCCAACTGGCCCGTGTGTGACGTTATTGGTTGCATGTGAGGCCTCAGATATGGGTCACATTAAACATGAATGTGATGAACGGATCTAAGGAAATGATAAGAACTGAGCATTAAACCCTGTAATGTGAGCGTGGTCGAAGAGTCTATTCAGAGAATCAATGTTAATCACAAGGGTATTGAGGGGAGGGCGTTTGAGTGCCGTGGCGGCGATGTGGTCGATTTTTTAGCCAAGTATCACTACAATCAAGCCAAAAAGATGAGTAGAATTAAAGACAGAGAAGAAAGAAGAAAAGGAAGGAAAAGAAAGGAACAAGTCTGCGTGTGTCTGAAGAAGCCTGGGAATCATCTGTGTACAGAGGGGAATTGACAAAATGTGGCGAGGAAGAAAAGCATGACCAAAGTAGCAGTTCCTCTGCAACGACTGTAAATCACGCCACAGCTGAAGTCCACAAGGAGGAGGCAGGGAGAGAAGAGAGGAAGGTTAGGTGGAGAGAGGAATAAGAGAGAGTGTTATCCAGGAAAAACAGGCTAAATCAGAGGGAAAAAAGAGGGGTTGAAGCCCAAAGAGAGTGCTACAGATAGAAACACAAAAAGATAAAGTGAGACAGAGAAGAAAATGTTGAGGAGACAGAGGAGTGTAGAGTCCCAACTTGAGTTCACAAGTTCAGCTGGAAAAAACCTTTCCGCTCTCTCCACTTCCCCCTCGTCTGCACTTGACAGTGAGAACGGGAAAAGAAAAATATAAAAGATTCAGGTAGCCAAGGGTGTGTGTGTGAGTGTGTGGTCATGTGTACGTGTGTGTGTCTGTCTCCAAAGGCCACCTGCACCTCAGCCTCTGATACAGACCTTGGGCAGCATTAACATTTAATCCTTGTGGTCAAAACTGCACTTTAGAAAACTTAAAATGCCCAGCACCTCTGGCTCACCAAAACCTGGTGAAGTACAAGCATTCAGTTATCTCAAGTGTGTGTAGGTCTGTGTGGTGTCTATTGGAAACCAACAGTGTGGTTAAACCTTGATAATGAAAGCTATAAATCACCGCTACCACATCCCCGGCCTCGAAGCTCATAAAACTCCAGCCTTCAACAGCCCGACAACAATAATATGTCGTTTTCTTTTTTTTTTTAAGTTTCTTCTCTCGATCTTTTCTTCTTCTTTCTACCGTTCACACTATAAACAACAGCAGTGGCAGGGGTAGCCATGGCACAGCAAAGTCACCATTAAGACTCCTGCCTCTTGCTTCTCCCTACTATATTTCACCCGACACTAGGAGATGTAGTCCAAGGTGATTTTGACCACACGTCTTTCTAGTTGGTGATCTTTTTGACAACTACATATGCAGGCCTGCAATCTCCTGAGATGTAAAAGGTGCCAATTCTGAGAACAGGACTGAACAAATAAGCACATATATTCTGTTGGCATATGATGATACTACAGTTGATTTGGCCAGTATGAACAAAATTCATATTGGCCCTTTAGCCATGACAAAAAGGGCAAGACTTTGACATCTACTGCATATGTTGACCCCAGCAACATGTCACGTTACAGCAACCGGAAAGAGTTTTATTACAAACATGAGGTCAAGAAGGGTGCTGCCTTTAGTGCAGTGTGTCTGCCAGGGTGGAGGGTGGACAATCTGGGGGGTCAGAAGTATTGTAGCTGTGTATGACCATATCTCAATGTGTGAAAACATCTTCTATTAATTCAGTGTGTCAGTGTGTAAAAAATGTTTTGATCAAGTGAGTTCAAGTGTTTGAATGTGTAAAAAAATATCTCAACAGATTCAATTTTTGAAAACGAAAGGAGATCTGCTGCTGTGTGTGTCATTTTTGAATAAATGAAAAACATTTGTGAGTGCATAAAGAATATTTGCACCAACATTTCCTGTTACAAAAAAGGTTTGCAGGTACACACTGTGTTTGCAGTTAAAAATTAATGTGTTTGTGGGTAAACAAAAGTTCACACAGAGCTGTGGATCCCAGGTTTCAAACCTAAAAGTACAAATACTTGGGACACACTTTAGATGCTTCCACCTGAATAGCCAATGGGGGATGCTTAGATTAATGTAACATTTCACTATCCAATCCCAGAGCATGGTGGGCGAGTCTTTTTTGCTGAGAGTCTGTAGCAGCAACGGTAACAGTAGCCTGGATAACAGCACTATAGGGCATTAAGCACTGAATGCTTGAATGAGGTCAAACCAGGCTATAAAACTGAAAAGAATCTCTTATGCTATGAAATTGAAAATGCAAAACAAACAGACTTGTACACCAATCAGCTCGTTGCTAACAACATACAGCCAAAAGTTTCTGAGCAAAACTTTGGTTCCACATTCCATCCATTAGTCTACATCCTGTGTATTCCGCGTGTGGCTGCATGCACCAAACTGTGATCCCTGTACTGTGACAGTTTGGCACAAACACTAATGTTGTTTTGTGATCCAAGATGTATTTCCTAACAATCTGTCATTTAGTCCGCATACTTTGTTGTGTATTTTGTACAGTGGAACCAAATGCTTTGTTTATTTGTGTATACATAGTAACAGCTGAAGCTGTACGTAATTGATAGCCAGAACACTCATCTGCACAAACGGATCTAATTCTGTGTTTCTTCACAATATGATCTGATCTTTATCCTACCATTCTGAATCAAATGAATTATCATTAACTGCATTTGTCTGCAAGTGTGTTATTTTATAGGACGTAAAGTCAGGAGTCAATGATAGTCAGAGATGTGTGCCAGTTTACTAACCAGACACACATATGCCTGGCTCCTAAACCAGATGTAGGAAAAACTGTAGCTCTAACATCAAGGTAAACACAGGAGGGAGAGGGAGGCAACTGTAGGCTAATGCTTTTAATCCTGACATCTGAGGACACATGCCCCGTACTTACAGCAATTACCCCAGGGTTTGTTCTCACTCTTCTTTTTATTGTGCTAACAGTCTAAACAATCTCCAGACATGGTCCCAGGTAGCATCATTAACAGGCAGAACCAAAAACAATGTCTGATAAGTTCAGTGGGCGGACAGCTTAAGTTAACAGATCAACCTAACAGGGGAACGTGGTCAACTGTAAACAAAGACATAAACAAATATCCATGTCTTGACAAACACAAAGATAGCTCTTTGATTGGTGGTGTGGTTTTAGCTTTAAACCCATGATGTGCAGTGCAATACATTACTTATCTTGTTATGCACTTAATGTAAGGTGGTTTTTTGATGACAAATATTTAGTTTGGCAAATATTCACAGATTTTTTTAACATTCTTAACTGTACGTACAGGTCTAGCAACAGACGCTATCTGTATCTTGCTACAGCATACCGTGCGTGCACCATGAGACGAGACAGTGTTCCCAAACCACATTCCATTCATATTCCATTCAATCTTAGGGTGCTTTCACACCTGCCCTGTTTTGTTCGGTTAAATCGAACTCAAGTTCATTTGTCCCCTTAGTGTGGTTCGTTTGGGCAGGTGTGAACACAGTAATCACACTCAGGTGTGCACCAAAACAACCAGACTGTGACCTTCTTGAAGAGGTGGTCTCGGTCCGGTTACAAACAAACTCTGATGCGGTTCATTTGTGGTGAGAACGTGTTCAGGCCTGAATCCGAACCAACTGCAGTCACATGACACGTTGTTTGGGTTAAACATGAGCATGTTACAGTCCTGGAGGATTATTAATGTGCACCTCCTCCTGTACTGCCTTAATATGCACATTCAGCACATCCAATGCATCAAAACATTGTTTTCTAGTTGGAGCCGCGCCTCGTTTTCAAACTGTATGGTTTGACTAAAATGAACAATGACAGCAATATAGTCCACGATGAGCAGCGCTAAAATCAACCTGCGTAGTTGTCCCTCCATTGTGACATTAGAAAGTGTCACATTTATCTTGCAAGTGTACTCTTCTTCAACGTTTTGTTTACTTCCTGGATTTTTCCCACATGGAAGTTCTGACCAATCAAGAGCAGCTTTCTCATGCAGGCATTTGATCCGGTCCACTTGTAAATGCTGCCGTGAGAACACGAACCAACTCTAGACAATTATGCAACTTTGTGACAAAATTAGTCCCTGATTCGGACCAAAGCAAGACAACTCTAAGTCTGTAAGCACCCTTACTGACAGCGTGGGTTGGCTACTGTTCACATTTGAACTGATACTGGTGCCTGAAATTCAGTAACAGTACCTAACTAAACCTTTTTTGGTACTTTACTTCCTCTGTTATAACAAAATTTTGAACAAGCTGCAGGGGTGACATAATAGACTATAGTGTTAGATTTCTGTCTTAACGCTATATGTTTTCTGTTCCTGCTCAGGCACTACAGATGAAAATTAGCTAGTAGCTAACTCTGGTATAGCTGAGAGCTGTGCACTGTCCTTGTTAAATAAACAAATAAAACAAATAAATAAATAATAGACTAAAAAGTACCTCGCTCCACGGAGCTCTGTTGCTGGCCTTGGAGCTCTGTGACTGGCTTCCTGGTGTTCTCACCAAGATGCACTCCCAGGTACCAACATCTGGCACTGATTCATTTAACGTAAACTGGTGCTCAGTAGAACATATGTAAGAGTACCTGTGGCATTACAAGTATTGCATTTGATATCCAGCCCTAATGGCAGCCAGTTGAAAAGGCAATTAATCATTATTTTTGAATTAATCACTTCTAAGTAAAAATTGATGAGGCGGGATGTAACTATGCATAGATGCGTCTCTCAAAGCCACATGGTTGGAGACCACTGGGGTAGAAAATCTGCACTTGTATCGATAGGGCCTGAACCAGCTGAGAGGCAAATGGCTGTGAGGCAATCAGTCACACGATGAGGAGGCAGATTGACAAGTGCATGTTTAATAGCCGTGAGAAACAGTGTGCAGGGGTTCCTGGGTAATCGCTGTTATAAGGGATAGGAGGAGGAGGATAGGGCTACAGACAGCTAGCCCTGTGACACTTTGACTGATGTGAAGCTTTGCACCTCCTAAAGGGCCAAAACAGAGAAAAGGCCTTTGAATAAAAGGCCTACCACTAAGCTTTCTGTGCAGTGCCCTCAGCCCTGCAGCTCACGACCAAAGAAAGGGTCAAGCCGTTGCTTGACTACAGGCATCTGGGGTTTTTCCTAGCAAAACAAAACAATTAAGTCCGGGGGCTGGATCTTCTTGAGGTCCACCTTTCCCTCCCTCGAGTTCATCACTCTAAAACCTCTTCTGCTCGTATATTACTCTCTACCTTCTGCCTTTTCCCCTTGTGCAGATCAAATGTCTTCATTTTTCATTTTGTCCTCTCCACTTTCACCAGCCAAAACTTAACTTGTTGTCTTCCATCTGTCTTCCTTCCCCTGCATATCTCTACCCAGTCTTGTGGCTATCCAAGAATCTCTGTAATTTTTGTGGCCATCTCACTCTCACCCAATCTCATTTGAGGTCTGAAACAGAGTTGCAGGGTCTGCTTTGGATGCAGACATACAGTGGCAGAGGCTCCACCATGTTCCCATCAAATCCTGTCAAAGGGGCCAAAAATGGCAGAGGTCTGGAGAGGCTGGGCGGGGCGAAGCCAACATAAGATGAGTTCCTGTTGGGTGTTTTCGGGCAGCGCTTAACAAATCGTTGCTACATGGTATCATCCATCCATCAATCACTTGAGGCCTGTCTGTGTGGTCCCATTTTTTCTCTTCTATGTAGTGTACACTCAAAGAAAGACATTGTGTATAGTGTGCTACATCACAATTGGCTTAACAAAAATGTGATTATCTACTGGCAACTTTGAAAATGTTCACTTTTCCCCAATTACATTTTCATCAACACAACAAGCACACCAGAAATAGATACATCAACTCAAACTTTCCACTGAACATGCCCACCATAACATCAAACTGAATGAGCTGAACCTCATGCTTTTTAGTTTAGACATTTCCTTTGGCTATAACAAGATAAACTGCTATACACAAACAGAACACAGCCGACAGTCCTGCTGACATTTCTTTTAATGGCTGATGTCCCTTAATGACTGACGTGTACGCAGGAGTTTGAGTTTCAGCCTGTTTGTTAAAAACAAACTTCTAGTTCATGGTAAATGTGAGTTTGTCTGTGCGTCTAGCTGTTATGTCGTATCAGAGACACAGAGTTCGAGATAAAACACAGACGCCTCTTCCTTTAATTACAGAGGTCTGGGAGGGCAACATGACGAGCTTTTAATGATAGTGACTCTGATACAGGCTTTTTAAATAGAGCTTGCAGGGTGATAGGCCCCTTCCTGGAAGACACCTGCAGTGTATTATCCAGTCTTTATTCAAGGTTTATGCTACTTGCAGAGCCTGCCAAAAGAAACACACCAGTTGGCCGGGGAAATTAATGGTAAGCGAGTCTTTGCAGAGGTTGCTGTCCACAATCATAGAGTAACACATTGCCAATATGAGGGGAGAAGATAGTACTAACTAGTGTAAGCTGCCGCTTTTCTACAACATATGATGAAGGGATATTTCCTCTTGGTGCATTGCTCCACTGATGAGTGGCTGTAGGGATAAGAGAGCACTACAGAAGGGAGCTTTAGTCGTTAGAAAAAGAAAAGGAAAATAGCTTCTAATTACCGTTGTTAGAACCCTGCATTATCATTACACTCCAAGGTTTCTGACAACACAACAACTGCGCTGCCATGGCAACACAGTGCCGGAAGAGAGGATGTTGGCGCTGCCGTTTCATGATTTGCCCATTTCAATTTGCCTCTGATCCACGCTGACGACATGTGATCAGTCTGAGCAGTGTCAATCTGTTCATTGACCTGTACCCTAATGCCGAACCCACTGTGATGAGCGCAGGTGGACTCATCAGTCGGCTGGGCTGGCACCGCTTCACCCATGGGCTAAACAACACAGCACAGCTGGGTTCATCTGACATTATGTAACGCGGCAGCACCACCCCCGCAGGCCCTGTTCACACTACCCCTCTCCTCCTACTCTACCTCCCACTAGTGCACCATTGGCCATTTGCAGGCAGAGGTGCATTGTGAGACAAGAGTGCTCCAGCTCTGACACAACCTGTGGGGATATTTGTGGAGGATTCAGCTACGGAAAACTAAAAAAGATGACGCCCGTGCATGGAGATGCATCAGCTCACAGCGTACTGTGTTAATGTTTGTTTTCCCCCTACCTTTGTTGTTTTAATTAATTACACTGAAAATAAAAACATAAGGGATCCTGTGAGGGACATACACTCCCCTCAGCTGTAGTCTAACACAGTAACTGCTTTAAATTCCTAAAATGGGTGATTAAATTCCAGGGTTGTATCCATCATTGATCCCACCAGTGATTCTGCCTTTACTTCTTGGAAACAAATTTTGTTACTAAGCAATACTTGCCAAAAGTGGAATTGCACCCGTTGCCTGGCAACATTAGCTTATTGAATCTCATATCAGGAAGCAACGAGAACCCAGTGGTGCTTTGAGCTACAACCCTCTAGATACTCTTTTCATCTCGGGTACAGACTGTGATGTCCGACTACAATCATGCTATTCAAGTCATCTGATATCCCATTAAATCTCTACACCTGGCCTCTCGCAGCCATTGATATAATCCTACACAGCCACAAACCTGATACATATGAATTCATGAAGCAAAAGTATCCCCCTGACAGTTACTCGGGTCCATTGTTTATTTTCTAAAAGTCTGTTCTCGAACTCTCTGACTACAAAGTCGACGAAAAAGGCCATTTCTTTCAAACCAGTGTGTCAGTGATGAGACCATATAATAGAGGAGGCGAAGGAGACATGCTGAAGTGAGTCCCTTCATTTCAACCTCTCCTCAACCGTGGCCATTTTCCCCAAGTGCTTTATGAGATGCTAAAGGGCTTCAGGCAGTCTCTTCATTAAAAACAACCCTGTGGGCCCTTGTTGAAGACGCTTTACTTCCAAACTAGCCGGCTGTCATTAGAAAGAACCGCCAGGGCAGTCAACTCTCCTCCCATGCGTCAGTTGCCTCTTAATGAAAAACAGCAGCTCGCTTAAGCTCACACGTCTCACATCCATAAACCACTGATCGAGCTTTCCTCCTCACAGCTGGAGAGACCCAGCAGAGGCATTAGCTAAAAGTTGTCAGAACGCCACTGGAATGGATCAAAGCTCTGTGTGGTAAATCGCCTCCGATGACCATTTGAAGCACTCTAACGCCAGAGAGGGGCCCGCTCAATTTGAGTGACTGCGTAACAAGGCAGCAACAGTCTGTGTTCGTGGTGACAAGGAGAGAGAGATGCGGAGGAGACAGGTGTGAGAAAAGAAGAGCAGGGAGGCTTTCCAACAGACAAGGTCACCATCACTTGTTCCTTGAGTCAAGTGTCATTGCAGCAGGACTGAGGGGTGACAGCAGGTTACTGGGAGATTAGGGCTGGGTGGTATGACAAAATTTTCATATCAGGTTTTTGTTTTTAAAATCATATCGGTTTCATGGTATTTGACGGTATTTTGCTCGGATTCGGCCCACTTGACATGCTGCTGTGTTGTGCTATGGCCTGTTCAAGTGCTGGGATTGGTTATTTACGTGACAACGCCTGAACGCAACACAGGCTCCGCTCCATTAGTGCCGTGCTCGGTTATAACTGTTGATTTGGGTCGGGTTCGGTCAGGAAAATGCGGCCCAAGCCGTGCTCACCCGTGTGTGTATGCGCTCGTGTGTGTGTATGTGTGTGTGTGCACATCGGGGCGAACTCCGCCGTGCGCGATACAGAGACAATTGTATCAGTGGCGGCGGTGCGTCGCTGCTCGTTGCATATAGGGGAAACACTGCTCGTTTTGGTAGGAGTTCTTCTGGGTCATCGTGTTCTTCGGCAACATGTACAGTTGCTTTGCATTCAGGACTCTCTCAGGCAGCCATTCTCGCCTCTAAACTTTTCTCTATGCTCTCACTCTTGCCAGCTCTAGCACGCCTGTGGTGTGCAGCGGTGAAATGGGTCCCCCCCTGAAACACTTTCCCGCCACACGTGTTCCGGACGTTGTTTGGGCTATTCACCGGTATTGCAGTATATGAAAAATTCATATCATAATGAAAATAAACACTGGTTTTTGGTACGCCACCCAGTCCTATGGGAGATGACAAAAAAAATCTGGTTTTATAAACACTGGGAAACAACAATAAATTAGAACAATTTTAAAGGGTTAAATGTCAAAAAAACAGAAAACAAATTTCCCATCACAATTTCTCAGAGCATAACATGACGTCTTCAATCAGGACTTTAGTTGTTATTTTATCTCAGACATGTGTTAGGATGTTACATACCTTGACATGTTTCGGCGGAAACTTCCGCCTTCCTCAGAAGTGTCACTTGGTAGTGGTTGTGACGCATCTTTATCAGCTGATCTGTCAAGAGAAAGAGGGGTCACAACCACCACCACGTGACACTTCTGAGGAAGATTCCACCGAAACATGTCAAGGTATGTAACATCCTAACACGTGTGAGATAAAATAACAACTAAAGTCATTATCAGAAACTGAATACATAATGAACACCACTGAAGTATGACGTCTTCAAGTTGCTCTTTTTCTTGGACAGTCAAAACAGACCATCACAAAGGGGCGGGGCTTAGCAAAGGGTAAATTACTGCTAGCAATACCGTACCAAACTAACAGCATTGCTAGCGGTGCTTACTCACCAGGGCTATATGTGGGGAGACCAGAGGCTGTAGCGACCAAATGAGAGGTGCTACTAGTTAGCTTCCTCCTGACCCAGGCAGTGCACAGTACAGAGCAGCCAAGGCTAACGATAGCTATCCAGTGGAGACCAGAGGGTGTGCAGTGAGTACTGTGTTTCCACGTGTTAACACAGCTGGCTGGTTTTCTGTTAGCAAAGCCCACAGATAATAAAATAAAAGGCACGATAGATAGCACTTTGAAATGCAGTGCTAAAGCTCACTGAGTCAATGGAGCACTGAACTGAAAAACAAGGCCTCTTCTGTTTCATGTTATTGTTTTTTTTTTCTTAAAAATTAAACAGTTAGTTACTGGTTAATTAGTGTCAGGCTATCGAAAGCAGGATTAACCAAAACTGACGTCCCTAGTCAAGACAATTATAAAAAAAAATACACAACAAAAATCACAACACACTATAATGCAGGCCAGCTTCACTGAGCAAATCTTTGTGATGGGAGATGAAAGCACAAATTAGATTTTCTCTTAGTTTACAGTCTATCAGCGCAAAAGTTCAACAGGGTCAGTGAGGTTGGGACTGCATTCAATAACTGACACCAGGAACAAAGCCCAATGGAGCTGGCTCCTCTGCCACAACATACCCCAGTGTGTGTAGCCCAACACTTTCAATCATGATTGTCCAAATAATCATTAACTAGTTCAGCCCTGAGTAAATATTTTAAGAACCTCTGTAAACTAGAAGGTAAACACACACCTCAGAGAGGGGGGACGTAAACACACACATACACAGTGTAAGGAGAGGGAGGTCAGGGCAGTGTGGCATGCAGAATTCATTGTTCTTCTGTATGTTGAGCTTAGATGAATTTGAAAACAATGAGGTCATCCCTATTGTGTACACGCCGTATTCTCACACATTCTGCTGCATGCCATTGCACACCCATGGCTCAACTAAAAGCATGATGGGATGAACCTAGTGAAAGACTGATGCACTTTTACCAGACATTTGGTCTTCACAAAGCCATGAACCTGAAATCCATTAAACCAAGAATGGAAACTCCACGCCGGCTCTCAAGGCCATCACCTTACATGCCAAAACACTCCCCTTCTTGGATGAGCGCAGTGAACGCAGAGGTTGCGGCGAGCACCACAGATCATGACAGGCCACTTTCCTGTTTTGGTTTCTGCTTCCACCACCTGCGAGCCAGATGTTGAACGCCTGGGCATTGTGACCTCGTTTCTCTGGTTTTAAAGAAAAGCATCTGCAGGGCCACTTGCGCCGGTCCAATCCTCTCGCCTAGTTTATGTCTGTGTCTGGAATTGACACTGGAATCAACAGTATGAGCCCAATTCATCTTTTTTTTGACTGAAGGAAAATTCAACATTAACTCAATAATACACTGTTCAAGTGATTCATCAATCAAAAACGCCAACAAAGCCAATTCAAGTTTCTAAAAAAAATCTGTTTTATATCATTTAAATTGACTGCCTATGAGTTTTAAAGAAGCAATATGAAGCCTGACTGTGATGGGTATTTTTCAGCATGAACAGATATTTTATAGACCGAATCACAATGTTTGTTTACAGTAAGTTTCAGATAGCAAATCCCTGCATCACTTACGTAAAATGGGGCTTAGCAAATGCTGCCTCAATTCCTTAGTTTTTACTCACCTAAAAAAAGCTCCCTCCGAAAAAAATTAGTATCAGTTTAATAAATGTAGGCTATATTAAGAACATTTTCATTGCTTTACCTTGCCATCAGACACCACTTTACAACGAGAAACTAAAGCAGTTACCTCAAAGCCACCACACTCCATTTACAAACACAGTAATTTTACTTCCCACAACATGGGGGCTGGTGGTCTACGACTGCCTCAATTGATTAGTGTGAAGGTTAAGTGAAGAAAAATTTCTAAATATTGCGTACAAGACACATAAAGGTTCTGTATGTAACTTTCAGAAAGTCCTTCCTGTTAGTGACACCTCTGTCTGAGCCTGTTAAGTATGGCCATGATACTAACTAGCTTGCTATTTGCAAATTACTTGATCAACTGGTGTTACAAAGCAATGAACAGTAGATCCATGCAGTGTAGCTTAACAGCTAGTTGGCTAACCTTGGCTTGGGTTACAGTTCGTGCGTTGGCCACCCAGCTCACTGTAACCTTGCTACGCTGCATGGATCTGCTGTTGGTCACTTCATGGCTGATAAAGTAATATGCAAACCAGCCCATAGAGAAGGGGTGAATTAGCTTTCATTATCCTCTCAATACAGTATTTTGCTGTGTTTGCTAGCTAGCAATTTGTCTGCATTAGAAAGCAAGATGTTAAATGACATTAGCCAGCTAAAACCAAAACATGACAATGTATCTCACATGTCAGTGTTTCCTCAGAGATTTTTTCAGCCCCGGGAAGCACTGAAACTATGATATGGGGCACTGAATTTGTTGAATTCAGTGTTTCTCAGACTACAAAATTGGCACAGCAGAAATGTCAGGTCAAACCACCGTGTTAAACTATGTATCTTTAAACATTACAGTTCCGGCTGATAATGACAACAGAAAAAAGCAAGTTCACTGATTTCATACATCACTACAATTCAAATCAATTGGCAATTGTCTCCTGGGAAGTGATTGCTGTTGTTAGCCTGGCATCGCTGTAATTCAGTCCATAGACTGGACATTAAATCCCTAAAAGTAAATAAGTGACAATAAATAACACAATATAGCCTCAGCCCAACTATAACTGCAAAATGAGCATCATATCCGGCTCCTGACAAGTGTCAGTGAGGAATCCACCACTATCAGCATTATCTCTGGCTCTGTGTCAGTACATGGATCTGCGAAGCAGGAAGACAATCCAAGGTTCAGCCAAAAGCTGCTGCTGCTGCTCTCAGTACATCAGGATGGATTTATGTGTTTACCTCTCCTGGCACAATCGAGGACCTCCTTGGAACACACAAACTCCAGCAAGATGACTTTAATTACAAGGATTCACCAGAGCTTTCTTCTCCTTGGCACAATGAGTGAGTGCTGGAGCCTCATTCAACTTTTCTTAGTGAAATTACATCAATGAAACTATGCCTCGTTTTTTCTTATGTTTATCAAATGCAACTTTTCTTACAGCAGTCTTTAATCCGGATCCATGCTACTTTTTACAGTAAGACTTTCATACCAGCGTGTGATCAGCTAAACAGCAGATATGCTTTATGATGCAAACATTATACCCACAGACATGAAACCACCACCAACCCTCTGCAACAAAAGTAGCTCCAACCAGCACAAGAATCACTGTTAGTAAGATGGCAACGGCTGAGCTCAAGAAAAAAACATCCATATATACTTTGTTGCTTGCCCTATTCAAGGTCGCAGAAGGCTGGAGCCTTTACTATGCGCTCCCCAAATATTCCCTGCATGCTGGGGTAAGTTAAATAACAGTTCACACAAGGACTGAATATACATATAATGTTATGTTGCCAGCACTGTCAATCAAATGTGATCAAACCATGCCCACACAGTCATGTCAGTCTGATGAGGCAGCTTTGCTTCATCAGTTTAGTGCTTCACAAATAATAACTTCCCAAACTTTATCTTTGATTGCTGCTGATTTTGTCATAATATTACATTTTATGGAGAAATAACATTTGAAACCAAGTCTCCAGGAGCTTAAAAAACTAAACCCTGATCAGATCCAATCTATTACAGGATGATGTTAATCCACCATGATAATCATAGCTGACAGTAACATTGTTCTGCAGTTATTAGTATTATAGATAGGTGCTGTACAAAGACTTCAACAGAGCTGCTAAGGAGCACCGTTTTTTAAGAAAGCAAAAATAGCACCAACACAACTGCCTACATACTTTGTTTTAAAAACAGCTCTTTCTTTAAAAAACGTCCACTTATTTTGAGCTTTTGACAGATTCCCTTTTCGTGACTGACATTTTGAAGTATCTCGAGAACTTAACCAGTGTTCCAGTATCTTAACACAACCCCTCCCAAGCAGCCACATTACCAGAAACATCAACATGACCACAAGATTATCTGTTGGGTTTGCTGTGGCTCAGTGGGGCATTAAAGCCGTGGAAAAGAACTCAAACTGACAGTGAAATCACAGAGACTGTCAATTACAGCACACTTAATGAATCAATTCCAAGGACGGGAAACAACTCAAAAGCCTGTTGACTTTAAAGCCAGATTTTTCCCTCTGAACTTCTTCTTCACGCTGTGGTGGATCTGCGATGCATGCTATGACACAGAGGAAGACAACATCCCTTATATCTCCTTCTTCATCACATAAAAGGCAGCTGCTTCAAAAGTTGCTGATAGCTTTTTTTTTTTAACACTGCATGCAGTATTTTAACAGAAAAGAAAACTTACTGCCAAAGGATGACAGCTTTCCCAACTTCAAGTGGTGGCGGATTCCTTGAGCTCAGGGAAACGACTCCATCCAGCAGCGATAAACAATGACCAGGATATGTCTTCCTTTAATCCTGTGCCTACTGTTATCAGAGGAGGTTTCCCTTCAGCTGTGTATGAGAAAAGCAGGAGTCTGTTAAGGAAATTGCATATTTGACAAACTACAGACACAGCCTGTGTTGAACACCTAAAAATTTGCCAGAACCCAACTATCAATTGACAAACTTGATTTTGCGCCTCACAGTTGTACAGTTAGCCCTGTCACTGTGTCTGTGTGACCTGATCCCAGGCACGGATTCAATAGAGTAAGGGAGAGGCTGAGTGAATCACTGCGCTGCACACAGGCCTACGATGAAAGACTTTGAAAGAATTCTACCTACCATAAATTACACTTTTTTTTTTCTTTTTTTTTTTAAAGATATTTTTTGGGCTGACGCTGTGCTGCTACCAGAGGAGCCACTGAATGAGTTTCCTCTTAGCAGTAAGTCGCTAAGAGTCTGAGAAGTCCGGGGCTGTTAAATAACACATTCAGAACGCCACAGTTTATTCCACACTACTGAAGCTGCTCCTCTTTTCAGAGCCACGGTAATAATTTCACTTTCAGCCATGCTTTTTGTTGCCGTGGGTAACAGTATGACGTTTATATGTCAACAAGTCTATATAACGTGAATATCACAATATGAATTTTTCTTATGATATTAAAATTATACCAATATTATCGTAAATGAGATGTTATGGCACACCCCGAGTCCCACCTTCTATTCTGGTAAATGGTATTAAATAATGGCCAGAGACATGTTTTTGCAGAACATTATGATGCCACAGTGAAGCCAACTTTTTACCTTTTTGGGTATAAAATGTCATCAGTTTATCATTTTACCCTATTTGTATGAAATTTTTGTCATGATTAGCTTATGAATTCTTGAGATATGGCCAAAACTTTTTCTTGTGAGGTCGGGCACAAGTGACCTTTGACTACCAAATTCTAATCAGTTAATCCTTCAGTCGAGGCGGACATTTGTGCCAAATTTGATTAAATTTCTTTAAGGCGTTCCTGAGATACCACGTTCATGTTGCTGGCATGGAGGCATAAAAAGTAAAAAAAAGTAAAACCTGACTTAATTCTAACTGCCTGATTATACTAATCCTGTCAAAATATATGTACATATACAGTATATACTGTTATCAGTTATTAAAGAGGATGATCTTATTTCATGGTGCACTCTCATTCATTTTCATTGAAATGAATACAGTAGTGCAGACTTTCTGGGCAGCTTGGACCGACAAAAGGACAGGCTACAACAAGAATATTACGTATCATATACAGTCTGTCAAATTCATCAGTCATAAACATAGGCAGAGTCTGCAGTAGATGCAGAAGGAAGGAATATTCTTTTCCCAAACCAAACTGTGTGCATTATGTAACTCAACTGACCGTGCTCTTTTTTAGGTTTTATCTGAGTAATTCAGGCATCAAATTGAGTGGATGTCTCATGCCATGAGAATGCTCGGATGCCAACTCAGTCCCACAAGGATGGGTCAAATGTTCCAGGGGCATTTGGGTGATAAAAAAAAATAGCCATACTCCTTGGTGTAACTGGATTGCTTTGGACAGCATGTTAGCCAGTGCAAAAACACAGTAAGTGATTAGTAATGAACACCACTTTCCCTGGATACACTGTGGAAGGTGAAGTGCATCCCCAGCAGGCTTTTTGAATGTAAGTAGCCTTTAAACATATAGTTACACAAACACAGCTTAAGAGCCTAGATATACTGCTGCAAAGTGGCTGAAATAACAACAGTCTATTGGATGAGTCTGCTGGCTCTGACTCAAAATACAGTTTGTTTTTTACTTGTTTGTGTAAATTAGTTTCTATTCACATTAACAAAATCTTAACTAAAACCTTTCATTGCACCCGACAGAGGTCAAGTACACTAAAATAAAAAAAAAAAGTACTGCAAAGAATAAGATGTCTCGTTGTCCTTGACAAATTATTTTAGTTGAAGGCTCACTAATAAAAAGAAAAAAGAGAAGCATGTCAAAAAACAGAGACTATTTATGGATCCACTTAGAGATGGGAGAGAAAAATCTTGTGCACTTCATACAGCAGTAAAAATCACAGTACATCTCCGTGATAAAACTAATCCTGTCTGAACAGGGCTTTAATGGATAAAACTTCCAATTACAGAGACTCCTCAGGTAAAACCTATCACATAATAAAAGTGCCTTAATCTCTTAATAGATTGTCGCAAAATGCAAACCATTCTTCATTTTTTCTCATATCTCACTCTGTTCTTCACTCAGTGTCTTACAAAGCAAAAACGCATGCCTATCTGGCTGAATGTTTGCCCACAGGAGGGCAATACTCATAAACTCAGATAGTGTGGGGTTTTTTTGGGCTCCATATTTTGCTCCTGACACCAATTTACCAATCAGTTTAGGTGGGCCTGGATTCAGTGTGCAATGTGATGTAGTATTTGACATTGTTGCCATGGTTTCAGCTGCTTGCATTTATACTGACTGTTGCTGGCAAGCGTCAAGAGCAAAACTGATGCTCTATTTTCCTTTTCCTTCAACTTCACCCAAACACTGGCTATCCTATGTACAAATACATCCTCAAAATGTGATGTTGAAATGTTAACTCCACAAAGTGTTGATGTCACTTAAAGTGTGGAATTTTCTAAAGGTAACACTGAACCAACATCCAAAGATACTGACGTCAACACTGATGAGATCCTGTTGTTCTTTTCCATGTAGGGCTGTGGTACAGGTTTGCTCGTGTAAAACTATAATGAGCTTTGGCCTCTCGTCCACACGCAAACACAGTTTTAGGCCACTAATAGGGCACCAAACAGAGCATTTGGGAAATTATTAGGGCTGCCCTCGATAAAGAATTTTCCTAATTGACCAGTAGTCATCAACTAGGGCCATTAGTCGACTAGTCGCCTGCATGTTTACGATATCAATTTAATTACTAAATTCTATATTTTGGGCAGGGCAACACAATGGTTTGAGGTCAAGGTCTGAGAAAGAATAGTATCAGTAACATTGTTAACACTGAGTTAACTGACTAATGACCTTGCTGATCGACAAACATTTGGTCAACTATTAGGGGCAGTCCTAGAAATTATGATGTCATCTCATAAATTCATGCATACCCATTGTTGCTTTGTGTAATGTGCATATGCTAGAAACAACAATAAAAGCAGACTACCAGCGTGCTTAAGTTTTGTTAGCACTGCTTGGTCTAATGACTACTTTACATTGAAACTCAATATTGTTATGCCAATTCATGGATGAACAAATGCATCTGCTCCAGAAATGACAGTTTTGGACTGGTCCCAGTGAAACCAGCAGATGGTGGGATGCTTTCCAGAATGGGACTGTAGTAGATAAAGAATAGAAAAATAAGACTTTCACATGTCCAGTGCATCACTCTTATGTTTCAGTGAGTATTTCCATGCTTTTATCGAACGGGAATCAACGGTGATGAGATCTCCAGTAGTAGGTTTTGTAAAAGGTGCCATTTTGTAATTGTTTTTAATGAGAATGAAACATTTTGCTCGCAGTTTTTGCCTTGCAATGCGCCTCGTGTTTCTGCGCTCTAGGCAGCTCGCGTATTTGTGGGAGAGCTTGGAACTCCTCCAGCTGAAAAACCTTGAGCTCAGAGCGGAAAAGCGCCCCATGTCATCTCTTTTTTGTCATCTTATCATCATAATTTGAGAGGCAGGCCTTCTGTGGTGGTCACGACAACAAGTTTACAGTTGCTAAACAATGGAGGAGAAACTAGCTGCTGGATACCCAAAGGTACACGGCTCGACAATAGACAGCTGGTTGTCAAACTGCCCCTGAGTCACCCTAAAATATGCCTGGAAACAGCCATCATCGAGACGAAGCTCGTGGATCAACTAATGGTCCTCCCCGTGATCCACCCTCTTTTTTTGGGTCTCATGTACACAGATCTCCATTTCCCTGTGTCTGAAAAACTATTTTGCCACTCAACCTGTCCATTTTTGGCACAGCAAGAGTTTTTTTTTAACTGCCTTTTTAATTCTTTTAAAAAAGGCAGTGTGGTGTGCCTCGCATTTTACAGGTTGCAAATTGCTTTCTGTGTGATCAGGGCCTAAGGCTGTATACTTTACTACCTTTGTAATGAGGGGAGGCTGTTGAAGACCAAGCATTTGAGGTCATTTTTGTGTTCTAGTGTGGATAGATATTTTATGACAAAGGTTGTGTGGACAGAAAAATGTCCATTTTCAAAAACATCTGGATGAGCAGATGGCTTAAAGCATGTTTGGTATTGGGTACAGGATCATTTGTGTTTTACAATAGATGGTGCATTATGTTCTGTCCCACTATAGGCATGTCTTCCAGGTTGGTGCTTGACTGTAAACACCAACAGGCAAAGTGGTTGATATGTTCCTTCAAACTGTCTATATTTCAAAAAGACAAAAATCCAACTGGGGAGAGACACTGTGTAAGACTTGCCTGTGTGCTTTGTTTATAAAACTTATCAAAGCTGCAAGTAATGCCATATCCAAAACCAAACTCAAAAAGATGAGCTGCTTTTAAAGCTTTAAGTCACACAAATTGCATCTGAATTTATCTGATGACTTTGATTGAATATTTAGAAAGCTTCATGCTCAGCCTGTCATAAGAATTTGCAAAATGCAACATGCAACATACGTGTAATACATTACAATCATTTCTAAGGTGAAGATTAAACTCAAGTTACCCAATATTAATTCTACCTGAGCCAGTAGCTCCATGTCATACGAGAAATTCAATCTAGCTCAGACTGACAACAATCCAATCACATCTTCATCCCATCCCATCGAGTGTTGAAATAGCTATGTAATTTCCTGACAAATAGCTTGCATAAATTTCAGGTTGCGGCTCCACACACACACACACACACACACACACACACACACACACACACACACTCACTAATTTTCCCAAAATGGCACAGGAGAGATGGCAACAATTAACAAATCCAACAGGGTCAGAATGAGCACTTCTATCAGTAATACCAACCCAGGCAGCCAACAGTAGGAACATCCTTTTAGTCATCCAGCAAGACAGAAATTTGAGAGCTCTGTCTGCTTGGAAACAGATGGCAAGGCAGTTGGTGGGAATTTCGGCAATGCTCCCATACATGTTTGGGGGATAAGATTTACAGTTCTCGTGCACAGTCGCGTTCTTGCGATGTCAATGTGGTGCCTAAGAGAGGAGGGGCTAAGGACTGACACTGACAAAATCATCCACTTTCACACACAATCCATTTTTGATGCAGATTAATGAACACATGTTCCACCTGCACTCGACTTTTCAAAGCTGACAGTTGCCACGTTGCGACTGCTCTCCCTCTTCTGCAAACTATTTATAACAGAGCACAACAGAATTGTACTCAACACTGTATGAGAAAGCTTTTTGCAATAATGGTATTGGATCATCACTGCAGTGATAGTACAGTTGTGACTATTTTCTATAGATATAAAGTTCACACAACTTCGTACACTTAACAGCATATTTGAGCTTCTCAGAGATTAAAGGGGCTCTGTGCAAAAATTCAGAGGATATGAGTTGTCTATACACAGTTCTCAAAATGGAGGTGGCTGAGCTAGTGGCTAGCAGCTAACAGTGCTAACTCCATAAACAGTGCTAAACAACAGCAACAGTGCTGACAAAGTTAACAGTGTTAACTTCCACAACAATGCCTTTCCGATATCTTCGGTAGCTGCCGTATGATCTGCATCATACAATTATTTTACAGTAGTACAGTATTCCAAAATCTATCATCACTCAAAGGTGAATAGTGTCAGCCCTACATTACATCCCTGGACAGGAGCCGAATCACAAAGTCAGATGGAATATGTGTTTAACGATTTAAAGTGATAGCTCAGGTTTTTGGACATGAAGTTGTGTGAAACGCTGACCATCTGTAGCTCTGATGTGACGGTGTCACTACTGTCAACGAGCCTCCTGCTCTGAGAAATCGCCTGTAGCTTACCAGAGAAAAAGTAGTTCTTAAGATATAAGGGGGACACGTAACCAAAAGGTTTTAAGCTACAAAAAAGTATGCATGTGTTTTGTTAGACTATTTCAATCATTTTAAAACATCCCCGCATTACGTCAGACCTTGCTATCAATTGGGACTATTTTCTGGCCAGTATCACTCCGCCGTGCAGGCCCGCAAGACAACTCGCCAACAGAAATCAATTAGACAGTTCATCACCACGCCGTGCAGGTGCGCAGGATAGCAACGGCTAACGAAAAACTTCATCGGCTGTTTACAACAGAGAACCAGTAGGCTATTATTAGTGAGGAAAAAGATGTACTAGCCCTATATATACCTACTACTACAGCGTGAACACCGGCTCAGGCTCACGACACACCCTCGTCAGCTGCTGTAGGTAAACAGAGGAATACCAAAATAGTGCAAACTTGTGATTCCCCAGCTGTGGGAATAAAAACATCGCCGGTTCCCAATTCCATCGGTTTCCTGTTACAGATGTAACCCGTAGGCAACTTTGGCTTGTGTCAATTGGGATGAACCTCGCTACCAAGCCAGCGAGGGTGAAGCAACTGCGCGTATGTCAGGCTCACTTCAGCTGCCCACAGATCCCGACGGACAGAGAAAACGCAATTTCCGCATTGCTGTGCCCAAAGAGAGATATATTACCTAATACCAGTCTATATAACGATGTCTGTAACTGATTGTCTGTAAAACAAAATGTTTGATTGAACTAATAGCCTGTTGTGTTGTGGAGAGTAGGCTACATTATACGCGGCCTCGTTTTACCGTCGGCATTTAGTTTATTATATTAGGCGAACTGCTAAATCCATGACATGAGTAATCAATCACATAGAAATGTGAATTCGTGTGATTATGACCAGTCTCTGCTTTGTTCTGGTGGTGGGTTAGCCAAAGTTGCCTACGGGTTACATCTGTAACAGGAAACCGATGGAATTGGGAGCCGGCGATGTTTTTATTCCCACAGCTGGGGAATCACAAGTTTGCACTATTTTGGTATTCCTCTGTTTACCTACAGCAGCTGACGAGGGTGTGTCGTGAGCCTGAGCCGGTGTTTGCGCTGTAGTAGTAGGTATATATAGGGCTAGTACATCCTCTTCCTCACTAATAATAGCCTACTGGTTCTCTGTTGGAAACAGCCGATGAAGTTTTCGTTAGCCGTTGCTATCCTGCGCACCTGCACGGTGTGGTGATGAACTGTCTAATTGATTTTTGTTGCCGTGCTATCTTGCGGGCCTGCACGGCGGAGTGATACTGGCCAGAAAATAGTCCCAGTTGATAGCAAGGTCTGACGTAATGCGGGGATGTTTTAAAATTATTGAAATAGTCTAACAAAACACATGCATACTTTTTTGTAGCTTAAAACCTTTTGGTTACGTGTCCCCCTTATATCTTAAGAACTACTTTTTCTCCGGTAAGCTACGGGCGATTTCTCAGAGCAGGAGGCAGTCACATCAGAGCTACAGATGGTCAGCGTTTCACACAACTTCATGTCCAAAAACCTGAATTATCCCTTTAATCGGTTCACTCTGGATCAATCATCGGCCTAAAAGGGGTCTGAGGCCACATGATGGAAAAAAACAGAAGCAAAGTGAAATTCTCACTTGGATATTCTGCCTTCAGCAGGAGTGCAATCAATTTTATTCATAGTTCTAAAGGATTTAGGGTTTACACACATTAAATAAGCTGAAGGGTTCACAAAGTAAACTTCAAAGGTTCAGCTATATCAACCTGCTGTGCTTGAGCAGAGGGTTGCCAATGCTGTTATGAAGACTAGCATTAGGATTTCGTGTCTTCAATACAAGCCTCATTTGAATTACAATTTGGAGCTATCTAAATTTATTTGGGGTGACATGGTGGTGCAGTGGTTAGCACTGTGGCGTTTGCATGTTCTACCTGTGCCAACATGGGTTTTCTCCGGGTTCTCCGGAGAGGTAAATGCTTGTACCACAATAGTGAGGTAGCCTAATAAAAGACCATGCTGATTGTCTCCATCATGTTTTGGTGTCATTTTCGGGCATGCAGCTTCTGTCCTCTGTGGTCTGTGTTGGAGTTTGACACACACACACACACACACACACACACACACACACAACTGATCATCTCAAAAGCACCTAGCTCCACAGCACTGTTTACCATGAGGGACATCATGTACAAAACTATCACTTCCTGCTGATCTTCTGCTAGGTACAGTTTTATGAGGACTAATTTCCACAAACTCCGTCTGCACCACGCTATGCAGCGCCGCGGATCTGGAGCAACTGGCGACATGTACCCTTGCCTGCTGGAGCGCTGCACCGCAGAGCGGAGCCACAAGGTCACACGTGGAAACTGCGAAATCACACGATAAAAGGCACCATTCACTCCCAAAATTCCTGCAATTTCACACCACATCTTCTCCTTTCGGTTTGTATCCTTGTAAGATAAGGATGTGCGGTGTCATACAAAATACTATGGTTTTCCACTTCAACTCTGAGTTTCTCCTCGTCCATCTTTCCTCAGACTCTCGCACTGACTAACAACTTGCGCGACAGGATGTGACGTGATTTTTAAAAAACTGAGAGTTTACAATCCGTAGTCCACGCTTTGTGTTGTATTTGGAAAGTTACGGGATGCTGTGTGCGTTCCGTTTCCGGTTTGGTGCGATCTAAGCTTCGTGGCTTGACGTGCAATGGACACTCACTCGCTGAAAAATAGACCTGGTGTGTATCTCCGACGAAGCGCAGCGCAGTGGCACTTCTGGGACACTCCAGAGATGCTGTGCAGCGCTCGCTGTGGAAATGAAGCTATTCACTAGAATGGGAGCGTACCTACCACACACTGTGCTGCGCTGCGCAGCGCTGACTAAGTATGTGGAAATTGGGGGTTAGCCAACCTTTGAACAAAAATCCACCTATGTAAAGGAGGATGAGGCAAATACAAAATGAAAGTTCTGCCAGAAATGGAGATTTGAAGATGAAGGAGTTGTAAAACACTGGGTACAGAATGATGCTAAGGCTATGGTGATGAATTTTTCTGCTTGTCACCAGTATGCCAAAGACAAAACCAGAAACAACTGATTTTTGTCTGGCCTCTTCTTTAATTCAGGATTCAACATGATGCCTCACTATCTTGTGAAATGTGCCAAACTAATATATACTTTATATGGTACAAAAACCCAATTTAACATATCGGTCTGTAAAACAATATCCTTGAGCGGTGGATTTTCAGTCCCCTTGACTGGGGAGTCCAAGAGTTAATTTTGGACACTGCAGAAACCCAAACTTGAGGTGTTTGGATCGGTATCAGGACAGAAAATGTTGGATCCACACATGCCTAATAGACTTTCATTAAATGATGTCCAAAATAGTCATAAAGAGTGCATAGTCTTTCCATCTTTATATAAAAGATTAGGTTTTATCTGGCGCTAACTGACCACCCTGGCTTGTACTACTGTAAGAATTATGACTGCTAGCTAATGCTGACAGTATTTAAGCATGGTTCTCATAATATCCCGGCTGTTCTCTCCCTCTCTCTCTCTCAGGACTCTCCATCTGTACAGTATGTTCCTTCTGTTTACTTCTGCATGGATTAGCCTGCTTAGTCATTGTTTCATGATGTTTTTATAGATTTTTTTTGCTCATCTGTCACAACTGAAATCTGGGCTTTTTTTATAATCCACACTGCTTTCATGTTCCATAATCCACTCTTACAGCCCTAATTAAGAAGTTATTTCAGCAGACACAGAGGAGAAAAATGGAGAAAGAGAAAGGGATCCGATAGCAGGGAAAATTTAGCTTTTAAGTCCCCTCACCTCAGGTGGAACAGCTAAAATTAACTGGCTCTTCGTGTGCCCTCTCTTTCCTTCCTCTGGCTGCTATGAAAGGCCCTGACACGACCAACTGAAAGCCTCCACAGGGTTTCCGATTTATTCTCTGCAAAAAGACATGGATCAAAAGAGATATGCAATTTCACATATCAGAGAAAACACCGCAAGGGCTGTTTGTTAAGTGAAAACAATATGCTGGCTTGCACTTCAAATGTGTCAGAGCACACAGACCTAGCCTTTCTAACAACGCTGCGCTCCAGTCTTCAGGGATGCAATATTTAAAAATACTTTCTGGATTTTGCAATCATTGCAAAATAGCCAGACATGCCCACCTATCTGTTGAATTAATAGAACTGTTTCAAGTTCATCTGGCTGTTATTATCTTTAAAGACAGGTATGAGGTGTACATGCACAGCCAAAATGAGAATGTGTTTGGTGGTGAAACAGCTTAGATTGGCACCTTTGTTACAAGTGTTAATTATCCTTGAATGATAGTGGTCACTATGATGAGTTTGTTTTCACATTCATCGTGCAACTGAATGCTTTCATTCAAGTGAAAGACTGAATAAAAGTCTCGTAGGTGCATTTAAAGCTTTAATACAGCTAAGCTAATGTTTCTGAAAACAGGAGTGTGACAATCCATCAGTCCGGATCAATGTACTGATTCAATGATCCAATGTCATCAATGCAGAGTGAAAACACTGATTTATATTATCATCTTTAGGATATGCTTTTATTCTGAAAGTCTGTGTCACCATCGGCCAGCACCAGGCAGATAATGGCAGGCAGCCAAACGAAAGACAATGAGGATAATGTTATTTATTCTGGAATAAAATCAGCATGTGGAAATAGTTTGGATTTAGGAGAAATACGGGTCAACAAACAAAGCACATGCCATATGTAAACAATGCCGTTATGAGATATAATACTAAGGAAACACAACGTATGGACATCTCACTCCACTAACTCTTCTTTATAGCAATATGAGCTGCTCTATTTCAATAATTCTAGGTTGAAAAAATGTGCATGCAGGCTGATATTCAACCGTGCTGTTCTGTCAGGAGATGCAGTGACTTAAACCAATGGTGAGTAGGAAAAAGTATAAATAATACATGTAATTTGTTAAGCTATATGAATACAGAAAGAGTCCACAAGCCACTAGACTAAATTATGCAGTGTAAAAGTGCTTGAGACCATAATGGTGACTAGGTAAAAACAAACTGTTTTGTCTATTACCCTTGACACTTACAATTGAGCCAAATTTTGTTCTTTTGTTAAATTCTCTTGTTAGTCCATTCATTTTATGTCTGTTGGGGGAAGTTTGCCTTCAGGCCTTCAAGCCACATCGCCCTAATTTTTTAAGAAAAATTGTGATCGTTTGGGTTAAAATTAAGATATTGCTTCTAGAAAGGGATTTCTGTCAGAAAATCCTGAAGGCTATCTTATATGCTGATTTATGTGTGTTAGTGGGGATGTAAATCACTGGTTTCATCACGATACAGTATTATATCGATTTTCTGAACATCGATATAATATTCACTGATATTACTAAGTCTGCCACAAAACAATTTTGATATGATGCTATCAATATGAAACGATATTGTCTGCCTATTTAACATAATCAATTACAGAAGAAGCTGCAACCCATTTCTTTTTTGCTTTTGGCCATAAAAGTTTTAAAATGACACGACTTATGTAAGTATTTGTAACCGCTTAAGTGCAATAAAATTTACTTCAAACCGACTCCACTAACACACATGAAACAGCACATGGGATAAGTTAATTAATTAATGTTAATTAATGTTTTAATTTTAACCCAAACCCTGATCTTTATCTAAAACTCTATCCCTGAAGGCAAACGTCTCCAAACAGCCATAAAACATGGATTAATAACAAGATCATTTAACAAAAGGTATAAAATTCAGCTCACTAATAACTGTCAAGGTTCATAGACATGTCAATTGTCTTTTGCAAGTCACCCATTACTAGCTTAAGCATGTTTACATTGCAAAAATTAGCCTAGCAGCTAGCGAACTTTCCTCCATTCATAACTTACATGAATGATTACATTAATTATTTATAGTTTTTCTTACTCACTGTTGGTAAAAATCACTGCATCTCCTGACAGAAGAGCACATTTCAATATCAGCCTGTAGGCACGTTTATTCAGCTGAACATTGTTAAAACAGAGTTGCTAATTCTGTTGTAGTGATAAGTTAGCAGGATAAAATGCCCGACCAGGCAGGTAACGTTATGTCATGTTTTATCTCATAATGACATTGTTTACATAAGGCATGTGCTGTGTCTCTTGACCCCTTTATTTCCACACTGCTGATTTATTCCCAAGTAAATAACGTTATCCTCATTGTCTTTCTCTCGGCTGACGATACAGATCAATGTTTTTACTTTGTATCAATGGTGCTGGATCATTGATCACTGAATTGAGAGATTGATCCAGACCGATGGATCGTTACTTTAAAGTCAACTTAAAGTAACTTAACCAGTTACAATTATTTACATTAGTTAGGTTCTGTCTTTATCTTATATAGCCAAAAGCAAAAAAGAAAGGGTTGGCAGCTTCTTCTGTAACCAGCTGTGTTAAATGGGATATGATATCCACTCATATGGATTGCAGGCCTCTGAAACTAACCAAACTGAAACTGTATCATAGACTTTGCAATCAACAAATATCATATCGTTGTCAAAAAATTGATACAGTGTCACATCGTGATGAAACCAGTGCTCTACAACCCTACTTATAAATGGATCTTATAAGTTGAATTAATGCATCAAAGTTGTGACTGAGCAGCTTTACATTCTCTTATTTTAGGCTTGCAAGAGAGCAACAGAAAAGTGTGCATTTCTATCTTTCAATATCAACCTTCACGACAAACAACCACCAATTTGTTCACAGGAAAGTCACCACTTGAGAGGGACACCAGTTGATCAATAACAGCTGCACTCTGACTCGTCTTTCCATCATCAGACCTTCTCTTCCTATATTCTGTCTACTGTCAGACCTGACAAATAGACCATGTATTGTCCGTAATGCGAATTTTGCCTATAATGGTCAGTGTGTATGATTATGTTGTGGTCTTACTGTGTATGTTATTCTAATGTTTATGGTGTGGAATTAATGCTGTCTTTAATATCTGGAGCAGTAGACAAAATGAATTACCCTGTGTGGGAGAATTAAGTTGACTCTGCTAATCAGCTGGCACAGCATCCTTGAGCCATCCTGGACGGATTCTGTTGTTGCAACCGCAGTTGGCAGTGACTCATTTAACATACCGCTCTTGAAATATGTTATGTTAAGGTTAAGGTAAAAAATCTGCACAGTAATTGAGCCAGAAGGCCACCTTTGAATTCTCTACGAAGGAAAACCCTGATTTGCCGGAGCCTAGTAGTTTTATTAAATCATTCTGCCCTGCAGTGTGATATATTCACTGTTAACGAGTATTTCTTGCTCTGGTATTTCTCAAGAGACAGCCCACCCTAAGACCTTAAACAGAGGGAACGCACATTCCAATCTCCAGTATGCAGAGAGACAGACGAGGAGGGGAGGGAGACGGAGACACGGAGGAGAGGAAAAGGAGAAATGAAGACCAGGGAGCGGGAGGGGGTATGGGGGGAAAGAGAGAAGGATAGATAAGGTGAGGGATGTGGACAGAAATGATGAGAATGTCAGAGTCTTGTCATGCTTCCCACAACAGGAAGGAAGCAAGACGAGAGGAAAAGGCACTGTCAGTGATGGGAGGAGGGAATCGTGGGAGGTGGAGAGTAAAGAAGTAGTGACAGAAGTGAGACAGAAGGGGAGGACGAGGCAGAGATGCGAGAAAGTAGCCGGGTAAGGGAGGGGGGGGGCGTAGTGTGGGAGATCATAAATAGGTGAGACCCCATTTTCAGCTCCTGTCAGTGCAACGCATCGCATGTAAACAGTGAAAGTGCAAGCTGGCCAGCTATGAGATTGAAATGTCCTCTTTTTCCTGACTTTGCATTTGCCAGATTTCTCTCTGTGCACGCTGCCAAAGCCTTGCCTGTTCCAGATCAGCCCAGGCTACACATTAGAGGATTTTTTGAAAGAGTGACCACGTCTCGATCACAGTGCATCTGATACAAATTTAAAGCTAAAGACTTATCTTGCAAGCTTTAACTAGGGCCTGGGAAAACCTTCATTTGAAACTCCCAATAAGAGCCCCGTCTGTGCGCACGCTGGAGAGGGCTGAAGCATTTCCGAAGACAAGTTTTCAGCCAACCCCAGCTGCTTAATCCAGGAACACCTGGAGAGATGTTTCGGCTGCTCTACATCCCCAAAAGCCCTTTGATAATCTTTTAGCTGCCCATCAGCAGCCCTTTCTGTTTCTCTCTTTTTCCATTCTCCCACCTCTCCTTTAGTCGGCAGCTACATGTGTCACAGAACATGTGTGCCGCCACCTACACACTCAATCTCAATAGCCTACTTAATATTGTAAATGCAACACAGCCCCCAGATCTGCTCAGCCTTGGCATTCACAAGCACCAACAAGGGAGGGCTCATGGCATGTTCACACATAAGAGTTTTGGGTAGAGGGGGGGTGGTGTCGACACAGAGGCTGCAGCAGCTAAAGCAAAGCGGACAAAGCAGCTGAAATGCTGTCTCCTGGAGAGAATATATCTCTAATGCTGCTGTTGTGTTTTAAGTTGAGAATCTGACCCACCCCGGCCACCCCGATGAATAGAGATGGCATCTCTTTGACGTGTCCATTTAGGAGTTGTCAAAGGAGGAAGCTGTGTTTCTGTGTGTGAGTGTGTGAGCCCCCTGGGAGGCTGAAGCTGGTAGCCTGGGGACAAACTCCACAGGTTGAGATGGCAGCCATGGGGGGGCACTTAGAATAAGAATCCCTCTCAGGGTGTCATTAGGGCAGAGGAGGGCTCGGAGGAGCAGACTAACAAACTTGCAGACTAACTTTTGCGTTGAGCTAAAGCATCATAAGGGTATAGTTTGCTCATTCTGCTGTTAAATCATGTGACGATCACTTAAATGTGGCAGTTACATCACTATTCAAATCTGACTTGACTACACAGACGGCCATTTTGATTAATGAGACTGCTTTTGACAGGGTGGAATTGATGCTTTAACTTAATGTGTGATTCCCTGCAGGCTCCCAGGTATGTGCATTGCTTTCTTTAGCAACATATCATGCATTATTTATAAGATTTAAATACCCTAAAAGTCTGGTTTGCAGGGAAACAATTCTTAAACTTTCTCCTGCAAAAAAACCACACGGTCGGTGCATGCACACACTGCAAATGTCCAGCACCCCGTGCAAACTGCAGCGATGCATGACAGCAACATTGCACTGACTTTGCACGAAGAGCTTCGGGAAAAACACAGGAGCTGCTTCACCAGAAGTATGACAGGGTTTGTCTGTGTCGATGGACAGGAAACCCACAACTGGAGCTAGCCATCCCAATTACACAGCAGCCACGCAGGGACTTAACCAAACAACAATTACCTCTATCTGATGGTGATTTCGCTGGGGTTTCCTGTTTCTTTAAGAGCCACCGTTAAATTTTAAACTGTGGTCTGTCTCAATGAGAGGTACGGAGGGTGTGTGTTTAATAAGCTAATGACATGACAGAGCTCGTTAACATACAGCTAACTTCATCAGATATTAGGCGCCCTGACACACCACCCACTAACATCACCAACCGACTGCTAGCTAAACTTTTAAGTGTAGTTTTCCCACCTGGCATCCGTGAATGCCTCACATGAAGGTTTGCTGAGACACTGAATGTACATATATGGAACAAACCGCCTACAACTTGGCTGTTACCCCCAAACTAACGGTGTTGTTACAGCCTGTGTGTCAGAGGGAATACCAACGAGGATACAGAGCGCACTCACCTTTATTAATTTCCACCTTGTCGGCGTTTTCGAGAGGAAAAAATCACGCTCTCGCAGGTCAGTCACCGGCGTACACAAACCGTCACGGCCGGTAGAGATAAGACGAACCTGCTGTGAAGACTTCGGAGCAGAAAACCTCTACACGTCCTCACCTTTGTGTGTGTTGTTGTCCGAGCACTCCGCCGACCGCCTCTCGGTTTGTTCAAATCAGAAGTTCATCCAAAGTTGCAGCGGTTCGCTCCGCCTCGCGACGACGATGAGGTCACCGCCTCTCCTTCTGCGCTCTGCTCTCGCGATACCAACCGGAGCAGCGGTGCTATACGCGAATGAGCACACTGCGCAGTCTCGCGAGAGTGGAGCAAAAAGGCGAATGGGCGGATTGCTGGTGAGAGGATGGGGGAGAGAGGGAGAGTGTTGCTCTGGCAACAGAATCGGATGGGCTTTTCAGCGACAGCTTTTCTCCGCAAGCAACTGGTGTTTGTGTGGCAGGTTTGGGTGTTGATGATGATCACTGCACATGATGAAATCATGGCAGCTTCTGTTGCATCATCTATTGCAGTTTGCATCCAGGTATGGACAGCCATCAGAAGCCATAAAGCCTAGCTGGAAGGTGTGTTGTTGGGAATTCTGGGTCCTTTGACAAGACATCAAAATGAGCCACTGTTATATTGTGTAGCACCTCATGTAGTTAAAGAGATAAGTCCAGTATTAGAGAGTTCATTCTTAGCCTTTAAACAAACAAAATGGTAACCACACGAACATTTGTCTGGACGGACGACGAGGTGGAGTTGCCACAGTAAATTTACACTTTGCTTGACAAGCGTTGATAAATTCAACAGGGTGAGCAGCACAAGCAGAGTTCAGGAGTCCACCATTGTTGTTGTGATGGTCAACTTTCTCACGCATGCTTTGTGACTGGAACCGTAATGCGCATGTGCGAAAAGTCTCAGTTTTCAGAGGAACTGCATATTGCAAGTTTACATGACAACGGAAATGATGCTCTTTCCATAAAATTGCACTGTGGAACCCGTTTTCAGGCACCCAAAATACTGTCATGTAAACGATCAGCCAAAACACAACTAAAGTTTACCCTTTTCAATTGAAATTGTTGTCATGTAAACAGGACCTAAAAAGTGCATTTTGCTACAATGGTCTGCTCTACACGTCCCCTCGGCTGACATGTGGTTATCACAGATATCAGCTGTGCTTCCTCTGGAGAAACTGACTTGGATCTCAATAATAAATCACACAAGTTCTGGCAACTTTGGGAACCATTACACATTTTCCTACAGAAACTCTGACTTGCTTATCCCTGGAAGGCAGTAGCTGATTGCTCCATCCGTCGATGTCAATATCACATTGCTGTACAATCTCTTTTTTAAAACTTATTAGCATATTAATTCTTAGTTGTAGGCTAATATACTGCAGCATTTGTTCTTTTGGGGGTGTATTTTTTATGGATATTCCTTTCTTTCTTTCTTTCTTTCTTTCTTTCTTTTAAAAGATATTTTTAGGGCATTTTACTTTTATTGGACAGGACAGGTAAGTGTGAAGGGGGGAGAGAGAGAGAGGGGGGATGACATGCAGCAAAGGGCCACAGGCTGCATTCAAACCCGAGTCGCTGCAGCAACAGCCTTGTACATGGGGCGCCTGCTCTACCACTAAGCCACCGACACCCCATGGATATTCCTTTCTATACTTTTCTCTCTTGTCTGTCTTTAATGTCTAGGTGTTGTTTATGTTGGTTGGCTTTGTTTGTTTCTATATGTATGTGCTTTATTTGAAAAATCTAATGACAAGAAAAGAAAAGACATCAGTTTCTGGCCAAGTCAAATATTGGCCTTTATTCTCCTTTTAGGCCTGTTTTGGTTTCCACTACCTGAGCAAAAAATGTTAAGGACTTTAGTTTGCAGATGTTTGACTTTCCTTACCCATTATTTCAAACGTTCACTGCCATGTTGGTGCTGTGCATGTAGCACACAAAGGGTTTATCAGAACTTTTGTGCTGAAAAAAAAAATGGCAACCCCAGAGGCTGAAAAATGCAAGTAGGTCACTACATGACTCGCCCACCTTAACCTACACGTCAGTCCACAATCAGTCCCTCTGCTCTTTGCCCAGAAGTGGAAGCCCTGACAAGAATGCTAAGTTAATGATTAGCTAGCTATGAGGAATTAGGTTAAAAGCTATAGTCTATGGTTAAAAGAGAGATAGTTAAGGATAGGGTAAGGCGGAATTTATACTTCTGCTTTGAATCGACACCGTAGCTACGTAAGCTCTGCATCAACGTAGAGCCTATGTTGTAGCCCGACGTGCACCTCTCCAGAAATGTAACTACACGTCGCGACGAGACAGATCTTGGCTTCATATGAGTAGAGGAAATCTCTGCTAGTTGCTAGGCTAATTTATACAATGTAAAATGCCATAGGCTTGTGCTATAAACATTAGCATGTTGTATTTGTGGGAAACATATGTCCAGCAGTGTTTGTCTGTGAATGCTGTGAGTTATAGTGAAGCCACTTTGTGTACTTGTGTTTGAAATTGTTGCTATTAAGCCATGTTTCAGGTGTGTTTTGAATCAACTAAACTTGACAGCACTTCGCAGAAACCTCTGCTGCCGACTGGTGTTTTGGAGGTGGAACTGCACAGTGACACACCACCACACAAGTATAAATGCTCACAACGGCGTAAGAGACCTGCGTAGGCTACGGCGTAGGGTCTGCTGCGCAATTATATATCCAGCCCTTTCATCTTATCGCATTTAACCATACCGTTGTCTTTGTTTTTGTTGACGGGCAGTGGCGGCTGGTATGTGATAGAATTTAGTTTTGAGCCATGACTCCTTCTATTCTGGCTCCCAGTAACACAACAAGACAACATTTTAAGACTCCTATGTAGCCTACAGCCCTGTGGTGATGAGTCGTGTTTTGCCTCCAGCTAACAAACTGATGTCATTGTGACGTCAGCCTTAAAATGGTTTATAGGTTCACTACAGGAGCAGGCTAGAGATCTGTTAAACTCACTTGCTTCTAACTCTGCACCTCCAGATCTTTTTTTTCAAAGCAGTAGTCCTCTGACACAACCAAGTGACATCACTTGAAGTGGTTTACCAGACTTGACACAGCTCTCTCCAGCGCCACAAAGACTTTATGTAACTTTTTTTCACATCTGTAATCGTGCTCCTCAACACCTGTAAACAGACTTTTACAGGTGTTGAGTAAATGAACTTACTTTTTTCCCACTTCTGATTGTTTGGCACCCTGAGGAAAAGTTGATCTGTGATGGCCTCTGAGCATCCCTGAGATCACAACCAGTGAGACTCCTTTATTAAAACCTCTACAGAGAGATTATAACCAATATACCATGGCCATGGTTGTTTATGCCACCCATCAGACAGCTTTGGCACCACGGCATTAATAATAAAACACATCACATCCTCCTATGCGCCATCCACCCAACATTAAATGTCACTACCAGAAATGGTGACGTATTTATGTGTGTGGGGGAAAAAACTGATATAACTGATATAACTGATATAACTTCAATGCTGTGAGCTCAGCGTTGCAAATTCCACCTGCTTGCTTTCCTCACATACATTAATTATTTCAGCATAAAATTTTAATTAGATAAGAGAAAGAACACTGCCCTAATTAAAGCAGCTCAGCAGGTACCAACATAAGGAGTGGGTGAATAGTATGGGAGTCACAGGAATTCATCGTTCTCTCCTACATAATCACCTGCGAATAGTTACAACCTTGTTCTCGGTGCTTGCTGTCTACAAAGTCTGTCCTGTCTTTTCTTCTCTATAATTATTAATTCTGGTCCCAGCGACAGTACTTCACATTCTTATCTTCATTTACTCGTTCTCTCCACATTTACCTCTGCCTTCCTTTCGTTTCCACTTTCCATCTATGCATCCATTATTCTAAAATGTCGTCCAGGATTACATAACAATCTAATAAAGACAAAGGAAAAGAGATTACCGTCATTAAAACCTCTCTATTCCTGTAGCTCTGTGGGTCCTAACACTACCCACCCCATTCTGTCATGGGGCGGATATTTGTGTGGGCGGGCTGTATTGTTCTCTGGTGGAAAAAAATGCTCCCCCAGGATTAGCTCAAGTAGTCTAATTGGGTTAGCCACAGAATGAGATTCAGCATGGATTAAAGCACAGAGAAGACAACATCACCGACAGTAGATGATGACAGTGAAACTTTACTGTTTGCTATGCCAATAAAATAATGAGGCATTAGTTTCCAGTGCGGCAAATAAGTGTGACAACTTGAGAACATTTTATTCATCTGGTGGTTGGACTTTAAGAGAAATTATGAGGTTTATACAGTCTGAGAAGTGTCCTGTGTCCTTCATCTGTTTTTATTTATGATAACAATGTGATACACACCACTCATAAGAAAAGACCCTGTGCAGAGCAGAGGCAGACAGCATCTCCAAATACTGACTGATGCAAAGGAACGTGTGTGTGTCCTTCAGCATGTGTGGCAATGACGCAACATACACTTTACCAGCTGCTGACATTTCTTCCTCTGAAAACTTTCCAGCTCATTTTCCCCGAGCATACGACTGATACTGCAAAAATGTGTGTGTGCGTGTGTGTGTGTGTGTGTGAGGGGGCGTATATAGCCTACTAATGTGTCATTCTAGATAGTAGTCTTTAGGGGTGCAGCCAATATCAATTCTGACACTTCAACCTGCGGTACGTGCTAATGCCGAGTGTCCATTCACAAGTCACACTTTCAGTGTGAATGTACAGTACTGCATAAAGAAAGTATGGCTACAGTTTATATGTAGTTAGGAATCAGGACACAGGTCGTATCACAAACTGTGTCCCAGTTCCATACTTTATATCAATTATGTACAGTTTGTACTAGATACCAGTTGTAATGTATCATGTTTGTTCTGTTGGTATGCAATAAAACAATAAGTGTGTCCTAATTCCATACTAATTGTACACACTGTTTGCTATTTACTGTTGTATATAGCAAACAGTGTGTCCTCATACACCACTTTTTCCATTAGCATACAAAAACTCAGCATAATACTTTTCAGTTTTCCACAGGAAATGATGCAGCATGTGTCCTGATGCACTCCAACAACACTGCAACTTCAGATAACCACAGCTAATAAACAATAATAAAGAGAAAGCAAAATGTCTCTCTAAAGATTTCAGAATTATTTATGTGTTGTTCATTTCTCTGTGTTGTTTTCCATATTCTTCCTGGAGCTGTTGAAGGAAATTATGAAAGAAAGAACAGTCATGACGTCAGTGACAGCGCTGTAGGAGCCAGACGTTGGTGTCAGTTCTATTAGAGTCAATGGGGCGGCCACTGCAAATCACACTATGACCCATCATATCTTTGTTGTTTCTACTTCGACTGAAAAAGCGGCATCTCAGCCGCTGGTGGACAGAGCCATGATCTGTTTGGAGACAAATAACAAGGAAAATAAAAGTGCATATTGAGATGAAAAACGTCAGTTGACATCAGGTAATGTGTGTTTTTTAATATGGTGGAAGGATTTTTCAGTCAAAGGTGAAATATGATGCATTATAGTGTGATTTGCAGTGCAGTTTTTATTTCTTAAACCTAGGTTCGTTTGAATGTGTGCTGCAACATGGTTTAACTTGAAATTAATGCAACTCAAAATTCTGATGACTTCATTTTGTTTCATGACGTGGACAGTTATAGGTGGACTGGTGGTTACAGGTAGTCTGTTGTTTATATGGTCAGTGGGAACTATGAAAGAGTCTTCAGGTTTGTCCAAATCCTGTTTATCTTTTTATCCATGAACATTATGCAATTCTAAACTTTCCAGCGTTAATGCTAACAACAAAACAAATGACTAACAAATAGTAGGATACAAGTTATCAATGTGAAAACAACAAAATAAAGCACAAGACAGGCGGGGGAGCTAGGGGCAAACACACCGAAGAGGAACGTTGACTCCAATAGAATCGACAGCGAAGTCTGGCTTCTCGAACGCTGTCACTGAACAGGAAACAGGAAATACACTTGAACCTATTTAGCATGTTTACATTTTCTAATTTGAAACAGTCTATAGACCAAATTATAATATTTGTTTACAGTAACTAACTCCAGGTAGAACCCCCCTGTGTCATGTATATAAACAGTGCTGAGCAAACCTTACCCGAATTAGTTTTTAGTCACCTAAAAAAAATCAGTATCAGTTTTAAGTGTATGCGATACTAAGAGAATTTTCTCATCTTTCCCTGGTTGTCAAACTGCTCTTTTTGACAGGGAACTGAAGCCATTATCTCAAAGCCACAAGACTCTGTTGACAAAAGCAGTAATTTTACTTTGCAGAACACTGGAGTTGTTGGTCTTCCACTGTCTCCGTAGGTTAACGGGTGAGGCAAAGCAGTAAAAATGCTCCAAATATAGCGTACAGTTTTAAGCTATAGTTATACTTGTGCGTCAGTTCTATGCAGAACCTACAACATTGCCTACGCACATGGCCTATGCCATTGTGAGCATTTTTACTTGTGCGGTGGTGTGTCTGTGTCACTGTGCGGTTACACCTCCAAAACACTAGTCAGTGGCAGAAGTTTCTGTGAAGCGCTGTAAAGTTTAGTTGATTCAAAACACACCCAAGACACACATTAAACATACATTAAACATGGCTTAATAGAGACAATTTCATACATTTTCCCCATAAATACAACATGCTAATGTTTTTAGCACAAGCCTATGGCACTATACATTGTATAAATTAGCCTAGTGGCTAGCGGAGATTTCCTCTTCTCATATGAAGCCAGGGACAACAGCAACATTTAACAAAGGTAACGTTACAAAATTCGGCTCCATTACAACTCACGAGGTTCACTGACAAAACAACTGTCTTATACTAAACACGTTTTCCAAACAAATATAACATGCTAATGTTATTAGCACAAGTCTATGGCATTTTACTTTGTGTAAATTAGCCTAGTGATGAGTGGAGATTTCCTCAGCTTATACTTTTGTGTCGATTCGACACAAAAGTATAAATCCCTCCTTAAACTGATATTGATAAACTGATATACATACAGTGGTGGAAAAAAGTTTTCGGACACCCCATGCATTTGTGAAATATTGCATTAAGAATCACTCTTAGGTCTTCAAGTGCAATTTCTTTTAGTACAGTCACAGCTAAAATACTAAATAAATCCTAAAAAAAACTTAAAATTGATTGGTTCCATAAAAATACATAAGAAATTTTGAGTATTGGGTCATTTTGGTACCAGTGATGAAGGTCGTTCTTTTTATTAAAAGACACAATTTTTGTTGCCAAGCTTCGTGTCTACATAAAGCCAGCACATTTGAAAGTTCTTCAGACACAAAAATGGCTAAAACAAGGAACCTAACTCAGGAAACACGCCTGAAGATAAAGATTCTCAGCCAGGAAGGGTACAGCTGCTGCCAGATAGCCAGGAAGTGCAGATGCAGTCCTTCAGCAGTTGGATACACTCTGCAGAAATACAGATGAACCAACAGCTTGGAAGACAAACCAAGATCTGGGTGTCCAAGGGTTTCTTCAGCAAGAAATGGCCGCATCCTGATCCGCATGTGCAGGCAAAACCGCCAAATGACATCACAGGAGCTTCAGCAGCAGTGGTCAAACCAAACTGGTGTCCAGTGTTCCACCCGCACTGTACGTGGCCGACTTCTAGATCATGGCCTAAGGTCCTACAAGGCTATCAAGAAGCCCCTGATCAATGAGAGACAGAGGTTAGCCCGGCGTCGTTGGGCCCAGGCACACAAGAACTGGACAGCCAGGAATTGGAAGAAGATTTCGTGGTCAGATGAGTCCAGTTTCCAGCTTTATCTTCCTCCTACTAATGTGAGGGTACGCAGAAGGCCAGGCGAAGCATTATCTCCAGCATGTACAGTACCTACTGTCAAGCATGGTGGAGGCAGTATCATGGTTTAGGGATGCATGAGTGCTGCTGGTGTTGGTCATCTCACTGCCTGTGATGACACATTGAACTCTACCAAGTATTGTACCATTCTCGAAACCCACATGCTCCCTTCTGCGCGTGCACTGTTCCGTCGAGGTAAAAACTGGATGTTTCAACAAGATAATGCCCCTTGCCACACATCCAAGGCCAGTAGAACTTGGCTGCAGGAGCACAGTATCCAGGTCTTAGAGTGGCCAGCTCAATCCCCGGACCGGACATGAGCCTCATTGAAAATCTGTGGTGGATTATCAAAAGGTCTGTTTCAAAGCATAAACCAAAGAATTTAGAAGAATTAAAAGCAGTAATTCAAGAAGAATGGGACAAGATTACCCCTCAACAGTGTGAAAGGCTCGTGGGGAACATGCCAGGATTAGAGCTCTACTACGTGCCAATGGCAGGACTACTAAATATTAATTTGATGATGTGATGGTTTATTTATTTTTTGTTCAGTTTTGAACACATTCTCTGTTATTTGTTGACTTTGATACCGACAATGTTGAGAACTGACATATTGAAACTGTCAAGAATTTAGTTTTGTTAGTTTTTCTTGTAAACAATAAACAAAAAAATATAATTTGTATTTGTTTGTATCTGTCTAATGCAGCCACACCTTTTGAAACACAAAAAATATTTTTCCACAAATATTTCATGATAATATTTGAGATTGTGTTAAATTTTAAGGGTGTCCGAAAACGTTTTTCCACCACTGTATAGTGGTCAAATGTTTATAGGAGTCGTTGCTCAGCTTTCTGTGCATGTACATTGAGAGCACAGAAAACAAACAATCAAAAATAAAATGCAGAGTCTAATTCCATGTGTTGGTACTTGGCCATTTAGGCTGATTCTAATTCTTCTTACTTGAATACACCTCACCAATTTGGACACATTATAAACTATAAACTAAACTACTAAACTATAAACTATGGAATTTAGTTTGTAATATGAAATTAGTACAAAACCATAGATAAGGTCACAGTTCCTATTTCATAGCAATGGCTGTCACAGGTTATTTTACAGTATGTTCTTCTAATTTCATGAGGTATGGGGCCTGTCTTTGAACTTGCAGCGTCTTGGCCTATACCTCCACCATTATCTTTGATGCTCTCTCCTGGTGGTATGATGGACTGATCTGTGGGGAAAGAAGACATCTTAATGAGCGAGGCTGTTTTCAAAGTTCAGCCTTTGACCTCCACTCTTTTACAGCATGCCCTTTACTGTACAGCATCAAACAAGATGTTATCATGTCTGATGGGGCCGACTGTTACGTTCTGTCTCAGTTATATTAAGATGTCAAGTAGTGGAGTCAGACATGGGGCGACCACCTATAGGATACATGACCGCAGTGCCCCAGAGAGGGAGAGTGGTGAAATTCCTGGCTGTGTTGCCCCTGGAAGCGGAGGAATGAAAAGAATGGGCCCCATTCACAAAGTTCCACTCAAGCGGCGCTCCTACACTAATAGAGATTGACATGAAGAAAGGCGACAAGTTGTTTTCACATACACTGGCTCTTTTGTCTCCTTTACTAAGGGGCATTATGCAGACAGTGCGCTCTTAAAATAGATAGAATTTGATGCGCTTGTTTTTCATAAGTGGAGACCACTGTTTCTTGATTGGAGTGTGTGTGTGTAATTAGTGTTTTGTCGCACATTGTTATTCTGAGAGTAAACTGGAGGGGTTAATTCACTAGACTGAGTGATTGGCAGACATTTTTTAGGATAGACAGGAGAAGAACAGCAGCTGATGATGTTCAGTCCAATCGCTACTTAAAAAGAAAGAGAACATGCTCACAGATAGACAACCATTTTTCTCAGCACTTACATTTTAGGCTGCATCAGTGTTGTGGGACATTTTGAGCTAAGTGGATAGTTTATGCCCCATGCATTCCTAAAGGATGTGATCACAAGATTGCACATGAAGAAGAAACACAAATTAAAAGTCTGAAGCAACGCCCGCAGCTCTGTGAGGCTGTGCTCAGATACAGCTGTGATGTCAGCTAAACTCCAGCATGCTAGCATACACACAAATACAGCGTTAGCATGGTAATGTTTACTGTGTTCACCATCTTAGTCTTGGAGGATTATGAGACAAGGGGCCCCTGGGTACTGATATGCAGAGGACCCCACCACCTCTGCAACATAGAAGCCAGACACAAAGACTCTTCATTGTTGTTCTGCGTTTGTAGTTGCCTTGCATCTTTTTGGGTTCTTGTGTCGCTCATTTTGTTTCTCATTCATTCATTTTCTGTAACCACTTATCCTGTTAGGGGTCGCAGGGGGGGCTGGAGCCTATCCCAGCTGACATTGGCTGAAAGGTAGGGTACAGACTATCGCCAGACTATCACAGGGCTGACACATAGAGACAGACAACCATTCACACTCACATTCACACCTAAGGACAATTTAGAGTCACCAATTAACCTGCATGTCTCTGGACTGTGGGAGGAAGCTGGAGTGCCTGGAGAAAACCCATGTTGAGACAGGGAGAAGGCCTCCCCCAGAAGGGCTCCCCCACCCTGGGTTCAAACCAGGAACCCTCTTACTGTGAGGCAACAATGCTAACCACTGCACCACTGTGCCATTTTGTGTCTCTTTGAGCTCATTTTGAGTCTTTTTCGCTTGTTTTGTGTCTCTTAGGCAACTTTGTGTCTTCTCCACCCATTTTGTGTTTCTTTGTGGTAATTTTGTGCATGTTCTTGCTCATTTTGTGTCTCTGAGACAACTTTGTCTTCTGAGTGTTTATGTGTTTCTTCAAACTGATTTTGTGTCTGTCTTGACTGTGTTTCTTTGTGGTTGCTTTGGCCTTTTTTGTAATTATTTTGTGCAGTTCCTTTGCATTTCATGGTGGTATTTTTGAGTCTTTTCCATACATGTTAATTTGAGTGACATTTTACAGGTGAAGGCCACGGGGGCCCCCTGACACATTGGGCCCCTGGGCCACTGCCCAGTAGACCTGTTCATAATAATTGTAATACATCCGTGCTCTTTGTCGAGAGTGTTGTGTTGCGTTCACACCAGGCGCTAATAAACAATGCGCGCAAACTGAATTACATGTAAAGTCAATTTAAAGACGTGATTAGACACGAATTTCACCCAGGCAGCGCGATGGACGTGATGCAAATTAGGCGAATGAAGCTGCACGAATGAAGCAAGTAGCGCTTATTTGCATCATGCGCTTATTCGCGAGAATTGAAAAATCTGAAAATCAGCCACAATAGCCAATCAGCATTGAGATCCTCCAGGGACGTATGACTCTGTGGATGTACCGGCGGAAGTTCATCCATCAATTCAGCAATTTCACACACGTAAGACACCAGTTATTCGGGCGCATGAAGTGAGTCAACACAAAAGATTCTAGTGTTCAAACTTGCGTGAGTAACGCAACGCAAAAATTTGCATCGTGTTTGTTGTGAGCACAACAATTGTTACTAAGACTTGTAAAGTAGTACCACACACAAAGTACAGCTGAGGCTGATGGAAATGTTATTTTTTTTTCAGGTATTTGCCATAAACCAAAATATGTGAGGAATTAAAAGTTTGACCTGGTGATAAACTAGATGAAACGTTAGTTAATCTGTTGATACCATGACCTTGAACAGAAGAAACACTTAAGAGAATGAACTGATAATTGGTTGGAGGTGACATTATCATAAAAACTGTATGTTTTATTCCTGCCGTTGCACATGTTGGAGTCTGTAGCCTAGGGCATATGGCTGAGACATACTTGGTTTGAAGCAGTTAGAGCAAGACAAATAAACTCCTTCATCACAAGCCCTGCGCAATCAGCTTTATTTGAACACGCCTTAAAGTCTTGTCCACCAACTTGAATGCCAGTTGCTAAAACAAACACAGCAAAGACAGACTAAGGAAGGATAAATCATCAATTATTTACCATGTGTATATTTTATGGGCGCAGCTTCAGCTGTATGCCGGGAGCATATTGAATCTATTGAATGGAAGTTAGAAATAAAAGCAAAACAGAGAGACAGGCTTTCAGCTCCTCGTGTACCTTTATCACCCTCACTCTCAGTAATGCATAATGATTTGTCTTTGTTTTCTTGTTCATTAAATGTAGCTGAATTGCAGCTGAAGCCAATTTGTAGAGCTGTTTCTCCACAGATCAGTTTTTCCTCAGCTACAGGGACCCAGACAGGTTCGTCCCATGGGAATTTAAGTCATCACTCTGCATGCTCCATGTAAACTCCATTACTAGATTTGTATTACTTATTAAGAAACTTGTATATTAAAGACAGTGCGCCATTAGAGATGAATACATAGCATATATATTGTTCTCCATCTCTGCATGTGGCAAAGAGGCAGGTGGTTTCGCAGAGGATTAACATCGGAGCTGCCTGTCAAAGGCTGCGCTGCTCTATGATCCTCTCGATCCCAGCCTCCCTTTGTAGAGTGCAGGAACTAACAGAGAACTCTTCTAAGATATGTTTAAAAAGGCAGAGGCATAGACAGAATTCAAGTTCAAAATACCCCCCATTTGGTTCTGTATGCACACACACACACCTCCCCACGAAGAGAGCTGGAGCAGTGTGACTCATGTTGGTGTGAAAACACAGTGGAGAGGTGGGAGGATGACATCACAGCACCCTGCAGAAGAACAAGTGCATCGGAGTTGGACCCAGTTCAGGAATGCATATAAGGGCACGTACACACACCTATATATATATATATATATATATATATATATATATATATATATATATATATATATATGTATACACACACACACACACACACACACACACGTACACACACTCCTCCTCCTCCGCCTCTCAATTTCACCAACCACCCCCGCCACACGTGCACACAAACACTGAACGTTCCCTCACCAGAAATAACGTTTGTTGTCCTGAGGAGACTTTGGAGTTGTTATGTTTTTGATTCCCAACTTCATATGAGGAGGGGGGGGGGCGTGGGAAGAGGCGAGCCAATGGTTGGCCTGGATACGGACACGCTCTGATGGGATTTGGGGGCCGCAGTTGAAAAAAATAGATATTAGAAAGGAGAAGGTACCATCCAACTCAGATGCTGTGAATCTCCACCAATCTCGCACGTCTATGTACAACACCTGCATTCAGTATATGTTTACCCCCTGTTGCTAGGGCAGAGCTCCAGCTCCTGTGATGATAGCACAAGTAGAAAGGAAGTGTGATTAATTGTCAAACAGAAATTCCCCCCCCCCTTTCTCATACATACCGCATTCAAATGCAAGAACACGCACATGCTCAGTGTTTCTAACGCGATTGAAAGGAAGGAGGCAGGATTAAAGCTTGATCTCTGAGACAAGTTGCTGATGCAGTGATTCACCAACAAAAACACATTTCACCATGCTTCCGACAAGCACTGTGTCTTCCTTGGCAGTGATTAAAAATAGAAGAATACACGCTTGAGTCATGCAAACATGGCTGCCTTTGACAAAACAAAGTCTATTTCCTAGCTGTTCTGGAGCTTTGAATCATAAGACATCTCCATTGGCTGATAGGCTGCGTATTTATCATAGAACTGTAAATGTTCAAAGTGCCCTAAAAACAAAAAGTGCTCAAAAGCTCTTTAGAGCAAAGGGGAACTGCAGAGCTGAGTGGGTTCATTCTACAGGCAACCCTTTCACCTTCCACGTTCAGACATTCGATCCCTTTAAAATATTGATTAGAGCAACTTTAAGAGCTTCTGGTTCTTGTTGAAACGTCTTTAAAGGATTAAAATCCACACTGAGAGCTTCATGTGAAAACATGTTACCTGTTATGTGATGCAATCAGTGCAATCAAGTGTGTTTCTTGTGTGTACAAAGGTGGGAGGATGGCAGAGCTGACTCATTTGAATTGCGTTGGCTTTGTGTTGCTTTAGAGCACTCCCTGGAATCCCGCAGTTATTAGTTTGTAAGTCTGAGGCACAACTTTTTTTTAGATTAAAGTGCATATATGGGCAGAATTAATAACTGCAAGGACCCTGTAAAAAGAAACTGCTCACTAGTTGTTTTATTATCAACATCAAGCAGCAAAGATTTATTTTGAGCTGCAGATGAGAAATAAAAGAGAGAAAATGTATCATGTCAATCATGTTTGAGTAATATTCTGGTATACCTCAGGGTAGACTACTGGCATTTGTTTTGAATTGTGACAATGTGTATGCACCATAAAACTTCAATTAAAAGCCTAGTCCCAATTAAACACCCAGTCCCTTTCACTAGCCTGGTGTGGCTACACATTTTGATGAATAAACACCTGTCTCAATTAGAGGCCTGGTCTGGTTGCCAAGCAGTTCATTTTTATTTTTTTAAGTTCTTTGGATGAATAAAAACAGGTTGTTGGCTACCCACTTGAACTTAGGTTAGTTAGCTGTTTAGATCGCACATACGAATATAAACTTTTAAACTTTTGTCAAAGTAGAGATGCTACACATTGTTAGCTTGGTTAGATTCTCCACAATTGGTTCATTTTACTGAAACCATGAGCACCAAAGAAGACCATAATTTATTCAGATTTACTGGCATGACCAAAAAAATGGGGACTCCCTTCCTCTGCAGCTGTCATTAAGTCAGAATGTGTGCCCATTCGTCAGTTACCCAGTAATTTACTCATATTCCTTTAGTCTGTAAGGGTCCAATGATAAAGAGAATAAAGAAGATTTTTCTATGAAAATTAATCCAAGTTGTGAGTATTATTTTATCAGGATAAAGTGGTGTTTTGTCGGTATGTCAGGTGCCTTAATCCTCGAGTGCTGTAAAAAGAGAATCCTAATTTTTGGACTTGTAATATTCATACCAGTTTAAATAAACAATTTGATTGTATGTCCCGTCTTTGCTGAGCAAATGTTTTGTGTGAATGAAATTAAATGTCTGTCCCAAATATAGGCCTGTTGAGTTCAGTGATTTAAGCAAATACCTGTAATAGCCTGGGCTACCAAATAAAGTTTTATGAAATGATGAAATCGGCAAACTTGTTAATTTCAGTTATCATTTTCAGCTGTAACTGTAACCTATTTATTTATTTATGAGAGCTGTCAAATGATTAATTTTTAAAATCAATCAATCAATAGTTAATAGTAATAAATCACATTTTTAATAGCATGTTTAAAATTCCAGTATTTTGCCTTTTAAGACAATTTTGAGGTTCACATTAACAAGGTGAATGAATGAATGCAAGGAAATGTACTTTATGATCTTGACTTGTAGATTTATTTCTTATAAATCAGTGTTGTATTATGATGTGCAGATACTCTGAGAACGGTCCTGTTTACATGAAACTAATGCTCCACAAGACAGTACGTCATATGGCTGATCACAACATGCCAATCTAAGGACATCCCTTAGACCCAAAGACTTCCACAGTGTTGACTGGTCTACAGTCAGTTTCCACCCATTTAGCAAGCGCTGTGGGTAACTTTTTCGATTTAGTTTCATCCACAGGTCTGTGGCGATTCACTTACTCCAAAATAGTGCTTTGCTGGCTTTGTGATTCAGTTCCCCGCTGACATCAGTCTGATTAGCTGCACCTGAGTGCTTAGCTCTTAGTTGGTAGCTCATTTAAAGCACAGTGGTGTTGTTATTTTTCATTGCTGCAGCAGCAGGAACGTGGAAAGCCGCTGTGGCAGCTTGACTACAAGTAAGGGTGCGTTGAAAGGACAAAAAATAAAAAACATGTTATCTTCAGTCTTCATTTCATTCAGGCATTAATGCTGACAGCCCTAGTTTAAAAACATATATTTAACACTGCTATCAGACCTATCTGACATTTCTGCTATGCTTATGTTATGGACTGTGTCGCTTTGCCAGCATTTATGATAAATCAGATCTATCCACAAGAGGGCTAGTAATAGCTGCTTGATGCTCATTAGCTTGCCTTAACTTTGTCTACTGCTTGCCTCTGGACAAGAAGCATACAGTGGCTTTATCTGGGACGCAGCTGCCTGCTGCATCTGGAAACAAGGACGAAAGGATATTTGAGAGTAGGCTAAATCAAGACAGTAAAGTTGTGGGTTGGAGAAAATAAAACAATCAGCTAAAACAATCATCTGAAAGATGCTTAAAGGAGCTGAATGTGACATTCAGAGCACATCTATGATTCAGAGTCTGGGATTGTCTGCACACGATTCTCAAGATGGAGGTGGCTGAGCCAGCGGCTAGCAGCTAGCAGTGCTGATTCTATAAACAGCGCTAACAATAGTGCTGACAAAGCTAACATCAGCACCTTTATGCTGCCTCTTCAAGGCAGGAATTCCATGACATTATGCAGCCTTGTTGTTCTCTAAGAAAAGTGTATAATTGTGGAATGGGGAGGCAGAGTTGTTTCACCTATAAGCCTGCAGCGGAGGTAGTGACAGCATCAAAACAACATCTGTGTAAAAGGTACAGCCAGCAGGATGGGCTATGGACGGAATAGGTGTGATGTTTTGATGACATATTTTGTGTATGACCCACCGCTGGGAGATTTAAAAGGCAGCTGATAGCAGTTAGCAGCTAACTTAAAGACTAAGAACAGCAGCTGAAAATGTCCACAAATTGGGAAAACAATGAGGTTTGGGAGCTCCCTACACTGGGAAATCCAGGGAAAACCATAACGTATCGCAACCCTAGTCACATCTCTATCGCTTTCAGTACGCTGGCATGCTATCTAAAATTACACGGCGTGATGCTGCTGTTGTTTGCTTCTGTGTAAAACTGCAAAGGTAGCATAAAGTGTAAAAAGGGCCATTGTTACCTGCAGGGTAACCGGAGTGGGTGCTTAGCTTCTGCAACAACGCTGTCCCAGTATCAGCAGTAACAGCCATATCAACGCAGTGCTGAGAGGCAGCGATAAGGTGGCTGGAAGGATACACACACAGAAACTCACATGCACTAACATGCACATTTAGTCGGACCACCTTACCACAACAAAGAACAGAGAAGCTTGGATTACACAGAGGTAGCATGACTTCATCCTCTGCTCAGGGCGCCATTACTCCACTATATCTTTACATAATTAATAGTTGTCTGCTGCTGTATTTTTGCTCTGGATGTCGCCTACAAGTCCTTTAAACTCTGTTAAAAAATCTGTGATAATTCTCTGTTGGTTGTTACTATGAGTAACACATTTTACATTACCCATAGTCATTTGATCACTTGTTAATATATAAGTATTGAATAGTGCAGCTTTAGTTTGCAATAGCTGCTGTATATGTTAAATTGTAACTATGCAGCATTTATTATTCTCAGAGAGACATAACAGTAGCTACATCATTTATACCATTAGTCCTCTTTTCCTAACATCTCCTCATTACATGTTCTTTTCTCTTTGAACTAAGTGAGAGCACTGAATATGAACTGCAAAATTACTCCAAAGTACCGACGACAACAACAGAGTCAGGCAAATGCCTCCACTGCTGTTGCTTTTTGGAGGGAGATGTTCCTGCTGCAGACTAGCCCTACCCACTCAGTTTGTTTTTTAGATATTGTTAAGGAGGATAGATGGAGGTGGTTCTTGAGAACACAGGTAGCTTTAAAAAGCACAGTGCAACCACAGGTGGCATGAGAAGATGGAGGACAAAATGATTCAATGCTAGATCTGGATGTACAAGAAACCTTCCACCTACACTGCTCCATCTGAATGTGTGATTTAGAGTCTATTTTCTCCACTGATTTTCTGGCTCGCTGTGAACATGAAGCTACAGCTCCATTTGGAATGGAGGCATTGGCGAGGATACTGGGAAGTGCAGAGCGGAAGGGGGGGTGTCTGGGTCTGGCTTGGCAGCAGGGCGCTGCAGCAGTTAATTAAAGCTGCCGGGCAGGTATTTAGGATTAGGAGTGGGTGTGTAGAGAGGTCCTCTGGTGGCCTTCACGTGAAGTCATCATCTCGTGGGTAACAGTGACTGTGAGGGATTCATTTCATGATTTGTTACAACTGGGCACGGAGCATTTTTGTCAGTGATACATTTGATTAATCTTGTGTTAAGGTGCCATCCTGCTGGCTAGCAAATCATAGCCTACATATCCATCTAACCATGATACAACTGTGTGATTATGTATTGTACTATTATGTGTATTATGATTTTTTTTTTAACAGAGCAACATAGGCGTAGATTCTGGGGGGCAAAATGTAGTGCATCTGCATTTGTCTCCACTAGTAAAAACATAAAGCAGAGGACTTTTATTCCAATGAACTGCTCGAAAGTGACTCATAGATACAACAATACCTCTGGTCAAGTATGTGGTATCAGTATGCAACCCCAAAAAACAAGTTGCAAACTATCATAAAGCAGAAAGAAGAACATCTACACAAGGTTGAAGCAGGAAGTACCATCAAATTTCCATAAGGCGGTGCAGAAAAGGCACAAATTGATGCATAAAAATTCAGTAAAATGCAGGAAATGAAGTTCTTGACCCTCAAATTTTCATGCAGAAGGTACCCCAGACTGCCCAATCAGTTGTTCTTATGCACAGTTTAAACTTAAAGTAATGCACTGGAATTTGTACATAACACATGTAATCAGGTTGACATAAAGTTGCCATCACGTGATCAATGTGCTGATAGGACTTTACTCAATATCTATCTTCTACCTTTTGCCCATATCTTCAGAAAATTTGCTATTAAATTCCACCGTTACGCCAATGACATCCAGCTCTATCTATCCACCAGGCCTACTTCCGTTCTCCCCCCCCGTTCCCTTTCTGACTGCTTATTGGATATTAAATCTCGGCTTTCATGCAATTTCCTCAAACTTAACAGTGATAAAAACTGAGGTTCTCCTTGCAGGAACTAAATCTACTCTGGCTAAACCGCACAGTTTCTCTTGAACCATTGACAACTCCAAAGTCCATCCATCCCCTCAGGTCAAGAGTCTGGGTGTCTTCCTGGACAGTACATTGTCCTTTGAGGTCCACATCAATAATGTTACTTTCTCTGCATACTTTCATCTACGAAATATTAATCGTCTTCGCCCATCACTTACACCTCTGAGCACAGCCATCCTGATTACATCTTGTATTGATTATTGCTTCTCCTGCCTCTTTGGTCTTCCTCTCAAGTGTCTTCATAAACTCCAGTTGATCCAGAATTCAGCCGACCGTATCATAACCAGAACCCCCTCCATAGATCATATCACTCCTGCTCTCTCTCTCTTTCATCATAAAAAATAAATATTTTTTGATCAAGAGCAGAATGGCTTGTAATTAATTTCAAACAATATCGTGGACGAAATAATTTGTCAAAGCATATTTAAGAGAAAACAGGCATGAAGCCACAAAAACATTTTTATAAAGACAGAAGAACTTTGATTTCTTGTGATCTCTAAAGCTGCACAACATTTTCATATTAACAATGAATGAAGAGACTATGTGTTGCGAAACAAAAAATCCACACAGCGCTGGGTCTGCAGCTGTCCCCGGGTCTGTCGACTCCTTTTATTCTTTTTTAGCCAATTGTTTTGGTCTGCAAATTCCACTTTCATCAATCCTGTGTCCAGCAGCAGGCAGTTATCTTAACAAACGAACCCACAGGTAAACTGACTGTACACTACCTGGTCACCACACACAATTAGCAACTTGCTAATGAGGAAAGCATTCTGCACTCCAAATGAGAGCTAGTGATGCTCCATGGGTGCCTGGTGAGTCAGTAACACAGTCATTGCTAATACATTTACACAATAACATAATAATGAAATATGTTGGAAACAGAGGTTTTTCAGATTGCTTTGGAGTTCTTCTGTCCCCAGGTGATCAAAAAAAAATAATCATAATGACACTTTAAGAGAGCTCAGATGAAATTTGGGACAGCAGTTTCTATGCACCACAGGTCTGGAACAAACTTCCAAGACAATTGATTGAAAACCTTTTGTTCTTTTAAATCGAGGCTCAGAACTTGTCTCTTGATCACTGCTTTTCCCAATTTCTCTTTTATTAATTGTCTTACATGGTTTTATTTGTTCTCTGCGTTTATGATTATGTAAAGAACTTTAAAATACCCTTGTGTCTGAAATGTGTTTTAATTATAAACTTGTCTCTACATTTTTGTAGTAGAAGTTAGCATCGGCAGAGGATATACAGAGTGAAACTGTGAGAAAAACTTTTTCTTAAACACAGGTGTTTCCCACAAGCCACAAGACCTTTGCAGGCTAAGTGTGACCAGCTCAACAGAAGGGGCCGTTCCAGTGGCATTGACTATGACTGCAGCAAGGACAGCAAGCACCAGTTTACCCCCACGTCAAAAACACATATTTTTCCTCCTCATATTTTTCCTGTGGTGCTGTTTATCAGTCTAGATTATTTTGGTGTGAGTTGCAGAGTGTTGGAGATATCAGCTGTAGAGACGTCTGCCTTCTCTCCAGTATAATGGAACTAGATGGCACTCAGCTTGTGGTGCTCAAAGTGACACGTACATCAGGTGCTGTGCATAGGGCACCAGTGCTGGAGGGTGCACCAAAACAGCTTGCAACTGGCTCATCGCACAGTGCTGCTGAAGCACAAAGCTCACCAAGCTGTGTGTTTGCATTCTTAGTTATTATTACAGTTATTATTGCAGTCAGCTGCCTCTGCTGAGCAACGTTTTTCAAAGCTTAAGGTCATTAAAACATACCTGCATTCAACAATGGTACAGGAATGTCTGAGTGGTCTTGCTGTCATCTGCTTCAATGCAGAACTCCCTCAGAAGCTAATTAATGACCTTGCAGCCAGGTAATGCAGATGTGTGTGCCTTTGTAGAGCCTCGCGCGACTGATGAGAAATACCTGGTCTACAGTTCTTCTATACAGTCTATGTGTGGAATATATATACTGTCTTTGCAGAGTTTGGGGCACGCAACAAAGTAACTGCACTTAGGGGACCCAAATGTCCAGCAGCGGCCCTGTTGAAGCTCCACAAAAAAAAAACACATTTGAAATACTCAGCAGTAATGTCTTTTCAAGAAATTATGACCTGGTTACAAAAGATAATCCACAGACCTTGTTGCAAGCAGTTTCATGTAGGAACTATTTTCTTTTTACTGAACAACACCCGCTAACCATAACACTGTGCAGGGGGAAACGTGCATCTACTGCTAGCTCACGTAGCACCACTGAGCTAGCCAACATTAAAGCTCAGCTGAGGAGGACGCCATTAATGTTTCCATCTTGCGCTGGCACAAGCACGAGCCTCTTGTCCATAAGTAGATGCACCTTTCCTTCAGCATGGTGATACGGTTGGCGGGTGTAGTTCGGTAGAAAGAAAATTGTCCCTCCATGAGACTGCTCACAACAAGGTCTGTGGATTCAACACATTGTCACTCCGACCTTGTCACATATTAACATTTTGTCATGGACTTTCCACATCCAGATACAACGTTTTTCAAATGCCAAGTGCCATATAGTTCCATTACACTGGAGAGAAGGCAGACATCTCCACAGCTGATATCTCCAACACTCAGCAACTCGCAACAAAACAATCTAGACTGATGAACAGCATCACAGGTGAGAGGAAAAATATTTTTGATTTTGGAGTGAACATCATTTTTATGCTCCCAACACTCAAGGCTACTTTTATTTCTCATTTTCCTGTCTGGGTGTTGCCAGCTGGACTTCCATGTTGATAATACTGAACAAGTCAAAGCTTGTACGGTGTGAAGGTCAAGGAAACTGAGCTCACTCCCTCGTGTGAACATGAATGAACTCTCCTCTCAGTATTCTGTACCTGTCCTTATCACAGAGCTTCTCTGTCTTACTCCTTTTTTCTCACTTTCCCACGCGCAGATACAGTTTTATCACCCATACGCCCAAACACTCAGTCATTTACACTCACATACGTTGACACACACTCACACACACACCATATGGCCGAATGTCAGACAGCTGCAAGACCTGGAGTAATGTGGTGGGGGATTGTGTTGCAGAAAATGATGATGATGGGCTTCTGTTCACAACAACAACACTGAGCTCCCTGCTTGTGTACATATATTTGTGTGTGTACATGTGTGCGCGTGGGTGCTATGTGTCAGCGTGCAAGTTGACTTGTTATTCTGTACGTGTGTCCGTGTGTCACTCAGCCGTGTGATAGATACTGAGCTGTCATATCTGTCAACCAGACAACAGTCCTGCATGCATATTCATTATTATGCTGATTTTCACCCAAAGAGCTTTTAATGAGTTCACAACATTAACAACTCAGATGAGGTGATGAACAAAAGCTTTGCAGCTTTTTTTTTCTCTGTAGCTCTTACTGAGAAAGCCCCAGCACAGACGACTAATGACAAATTTATGTTACTGTAATTTTCCTGTGGACACTAAATTAATGTGTGGGGATGGCAGGATGGTAAAACTGTCAGGCCTCAAAGGGGTTTAGGGATAAAGTGGACTCTTGGCTATGTAAAGCATTCAAGTTATGTGAATAAAAGTCACCACAGATGTGATTACATGATTCTGTGGTAACTAGTGGTTCTGTTTATTGTTGTAAATATTTCCTATGTAACACAATAAGTGACTAATAACTCTCACTATGACACATTTTTAAGTGCCTTGCACTCTTAAAAGCAGACTGTGACAAACTGAGTAAAACCAAATCATGGGGTGAATCTGTCACCTAGTGGTCAAATTGTGAACTAACATGAAAGAGAAACCTCTTTGTATCAGTACAGCAACAACTTTTGTCCAGAGTATATCCTCCAAATCAGGGTGTTTATCCACAGAGTGTAAGAGTGTAATTCAGATGGCGGTTAAGTTTAAAGATTTTTTCTTTTAAATTGTAATTTACTTTTCATTGGCTTTTCTTCTTCAGACATAGTTATCCCTCCTTCCTTCTCCCATCTGGTTTTAATATATGAAGATGAATGTTTTAAGATTTCATAGATCATTTTATCAACACTGCGTCTGTCGTATCTGCAGGTATGAATGGATTTATTTTCAATAAGGCAAGAAGGGATGTCTTGTGTTGATCCAGGTCACTGGAGAAACATGGCAGGCAGGCTGAGCAGGGCTGGAAACAGGTTGGCAGACTGGAGTAGCAGGCAAACTGGTGATTGATGGGTGTGGATCTGAGGCACAGGGAAACAAGGTACAGGCAAAAAAAAAAAAAATTCAAGAGCAAAGAAAGCAACAAGTAGACTGTTGGTAGTAAGGTAGACTGAGCGATCTGGCAGAGACTGGACTGCAGAGCTGAGTTACTTGTACTGCTGGGGCTGATCAGTGGATGGCTTTCAGGTGAGCAGGCAGATTGGCAGCATGACTGATGAGACCACGCCCACAGATACACAGGGCCTTGTGGGTGATTCAGATTGCCACCTTAGATATGTGCCTGTTAAAATAAAATAAAAAACTCACATTAAATAAAAAATAATTTAAGTTTAAACATGGACGAGTGGTTTACAAAGTATTTTAACAGGTACTTCTTCCTGTTTTTGACAGTGTTTGTGTTTTTACATTTAAACTAAATATTGTTTTCATCCCCCAGACAGGTATCATCACAGATTACCAATTACCAAACCATTACAACAGTTAAATGGATACTACAAAGACACTGGAGGATAAAGTGTCCCATGGACTACAGTAATGGCTCTAGCGTGATGAATATTTACATAGGGCCCCTGGTTATCAGTCATTTTAAGATAATCAAGTGTTAATCATTCAGTAGTAATCAATAATCAAGTGTTACTGCTGGATTGATGTGCTTAGCATTGGATGTCAGTGTGTGTGTGTGTGTGTGTGTGTGTGTGTGTGTGTGTGTGTGTGAGTGTAATTGTAACTGTGACTGATACTGTGATCAGTGTTTACAGTATGATACTGTAAATGACAATACAGTGATGATACATGAAAATACAGTCATGAATCTGTAAGAAAAATACAGTAATGATACTGTAAAAAACTTTTACAGTAACTTGATAGCATCCAGCTGCTAGTAAGTTTCTGTAAAATTTGCAGCAACCTTTTTACAGTGTATTTTTTCTTTATTTTTTATGTGTGTTTACTGGTCTCCTATTAGGTAAAGTGATCCTTGTTTGTTTTTGTTCCATTGCTCAAACCTTCGATAAAATATTCATTATTTTTTTGCTATACTGTGTGGTAAAGTTCATTAATTATTTATTTATTTATTACTTCAGGTCCTTTTTCAAGAGCTTTCAGCCACACCTCACAGTCTTCAGGAGTTTTCTCTGTTTTCAGTTGCTTCCTGTCACCATTGTTAATGTGAAAGATTTTATGACAGTACTGGATTTACAAGATGTTTTGCTTTAATGTGATGATGTACTTTAATTTTTTTTATGAATTTAATCACTGGTTTAGCCAAAATCAGGCACTCCTATCTGGTGATTTATCGAAGTGATTTATTAGTTTGAGTTATACTTTATTCCTATTAAACTCCTTAATTGTTATTTAAGAATACTTCATACTGCCCACCCCTGTATATCAGTACCTTAAAAATATTCTTAATTTCCAGATATTTTTAGCCATATCACTCAGTCCTATTTCTTTTTTTCATTATTTTGCTCACTGCACTACCTTTATGTGTACAATTTATTATACTAAACAAATAGTGACATGTTACGAATCACTTGCAGATCGATGCAGCACAAACACGTGTGCTCTTACCTACCTGGTTGCCTGGTTGTAATGTGCATGGTATCAGTAACTCAAGCCTTTATGCACAGCTCAGGAAAATAAAACAATATTTATGAATAAATACCAATATTAGAAAATGTGGGAAACTAAACTTCTGGTTTGCATCACATCTGTACTACTTATAGCCTTCATTAGTATGATAGATCAAGTGCTGTTGGTGCATGCTGTACTTTCCCCAACAGCTGTAGTCATTGTATGCCATGACACTGAGGCACGTTCAGTTTTAATGTATAAATGAGGAGGAAATGCACAATCTACAGTCTGTTGTGTCTTTGTATTGTAGTTAAGATAGGGTCTTGGGATTTTAAAGGAATAGTTCAGATTTTTTGAAGTGAGGTTGTATTGTGTAGTTATCCATAGACAGTGTTTTACAAATAATAAATGTCAGTCAGCACGCCCCCAGTTTGGAGAAGCAGGCTGGACTCCAACATGGAAGCTAAGCAATGTACTGCTGTGGAGGGGGGTTAGCAACAAAATGTATTTTAGCCACCTAAAAAGAAAAAATCAAAATGCTATATTGAGAGTATTTTCACTGCTTTACCTTTCCATCAGACAGCGATTTACGATGGGAAACTGAAGCTGTCGTATCACTTTCTTTAATGCCGGACTCCATTGAGAAAATCAGTGATTTAACATCGCTGAACAGAGAAGCTGTTGGTCTAACGCTGCTTTGATCAGTTAGTTTGTTTGTGTTACTGTGTGACTTGGGTGTTAAAAAGGTTTAGCTCAGGTTCACCAAAGTCACATCATAACACAAACTAACTAACTGATCGAGGCAGCAGTAGACCAGCAGCTCCATGGTAAGCAAGCTAAAATTACTGTTTTTCCCAATGGAGTCTGGTGGATTTGACAAAAGCATAAATGGGGAGCTGAAACCATTAACAGCTTCCCTGTGGAAACAGACTGTCTGACAGAAAGGTAAAGCATTGGAGATACTCTCAATATAGCGTACACTTAAACTGATATTGATAGTTTTAGGTGGGACTTTTTTTAGGTGGCTAAATACATTTTCCTGCTGACCCCCACCCACAGCAGTACATTGCTTAGCCTCTGTGCAGCCTGCTTTTCCAAACTGGGGGTGTGCTGACTGCCATCTACTGTATGTAATACACTGACAATGTACAGGCACCCCATACAACCCTACTGCAAAAAATCCGAACTATCCCTTTAAGTACTCATCACTCCAACACAGTGTTGAAGTATATTGTATATAGTAGCCTATATATTGCATCTTGGGTCCCAACATAACCAAGAAGACACGCTGGCACTAAGTCGTATATCTGCAAGTATTTAATCATAAACATCTGACATCTTTTCTCCAAGAATAACATGTTGCATTTTACATGTTGCATGTAATATATTTCCACAAATACAAGTTGAAGTAGTCTAAAAGAAAGAAAAAGAGTTCTTGAAAACAACACAGATACATTGTGTATCTAGAGCTTAGTCCAGAACATCATTCCGCACAACATACTGCCATTTCACACAGTGCACAGATTAACAACTGTTTTGAGTAGCATTTCGTATTACTAAGTTGCAAAAAAAAAAAAAAAGAAAAAAAAGAAAAAAGTAGCCAAAGTTCGTCCGATGATGGCCATTCTGTTTAAGTCTCAAACAGGCAACTCTGGTCAAATGCTATACTTGTATGACGGTCAGTTGATCATTAACTTCATTGAAGTTGCAATAAAGGAAAGGAAAGAAGAGTGGGTCGCATGCAAAACTCTCGCTTGTCCCTTTTAAAGTCTAAGGGGGGAAAAGAAGAAATGGCATCTCCACTGGACTCTGTACAAAACAGTGAGAAAAGGACAGAATGACCAAGACATTATTATCTTCACAGAGGGAATATTTCAGACCATCTAGGATATCAACGTTTTTATACAGCCCTCTAATGGTAACACATTAAATAAATGGCGTATTCTCATGATTCTACCGATCTACAATTCTCTGAAAAACCTGGTATGTACAATGCAGTGGGCAATTATCAAGCTATCTGTTCTTTGAGATACTTTCTGTTATAAACACACACTATAAAATGAAAAATATCTTCAGTTTTGCTACAGGGAAATATAATCACTTTGCTCTCAATGTTTCCCTCAGTTAACGACTTAAACAGGTAAACTTAACGGCAAACAATCAGAGTGTATGTGTGGTCTTACATGGATGATTTTACAAGCTGCAAAACTTCCTCTGGAGCAAATATTTGCATATAAACAAAGAAAAGAATAAAATGGCTGCATATACTTAAAATCTTTTCATCACATTAAAGGTAGTCATTGCAAGCATGGATGGATTATTGAACAGGTCTGCTGGGCACAGGCCCAGGGGCCCAAAGTGTCAGGGCCCCCCTGGCCTTCATCTGCACAATGTCCCTTAAATTAACACAGATTAACCAGGAAGAGACTCCAAAGGCCTTTATTCTTTAACACAGAGATTGCACGATGGAGCGCTATGAAGTCCCTTCTTTATGTCAACTTTGCATTTTTACACAGAATGAAACAACATTAGCCTCTAGTGTGACATACACATTGCCAGCACATTATGAACAACTTGAGAATTGCGGGTGTGAATGCTGCATTTTGCAAAGCTGACTGGCTTTAAATGTTGAATAATACCATTAATGCATGAAATCTATGGACTATTTTAAGATTCCTGGTCTCAGTTAACACTGAGTTCAATGCGACAGTTGGTGGAGTTTCTCTGACTTTCAGGCTCACTGTGCCAAACGTGTAAGTCGGATTGTTTCCATAGCTACATTCTTTGAAAGAGCACAAGTTTTACTCCATTTTGACCAAAAATGATGTATGTGGAGTAAAAATTGTGGGTGTGACAGTGAGCTAAAGAGAAAAGGTTTAAGAAGCTCTCTGCACTCTGACAGCTGAGTCCCCCACTCTAACTCTGAACATTTTGTCCTATACACACCAATGTAAAAACCTGAGGAGGGCATTTCTACCATGCTTCAAAAAAAGTCTGAATATTTCAAAAAGTGTGAATAGGATTTCAGAGTTGAATACAAGCCAGAAGGTACGAAAGATTTTAAAGTTTTTGGAGTTTCTACGTGAATGTAGAAATAGATTTTGAAAATGTTTGAAGAACCTTCCATTTGTATTAAACGTGGGCGTTCCTCATTTAAATGGTGAAAATTTCTCAATAAACTGAATATTTTGGAAAGTTTTTTTATGATATGAAATACAAGCACACGTCCTAACTGAGCAGAACATTTTGATGTTCGGTTTCTTTGTTGAACAATGTGGAGGGATCGTGAAAAAAAATGGGCAGAATTTTTACATAGAATAACATAAGGTGGGAATATTCTCCAGCATCCCTACCCACTTGCAATGGTAATAACAATCATTTATCTTCCTTGTTACATGGCAGCTGATCTCGCCCTCTCCTCAGAGAATAAGGAGCTCCCAGACCTCATTGTTTTCCCAATTTGCTGACATTTTCTGCCACTGTTCTTATTTTGAGTCAGCTGCTAACTACTACTACTACCAGCTGCTTTTTAAATCTTCCGACGGTGGGTCACACATATAACATGTCTTTTTCAACCTCATAAGAGGTGCCATCCATAGTCCCATCCTGCCAGCTGCCCTTTTACATGGACACATTTCAGCACTGTTATTACCTTTACTGCCAGCTTAAAGGTGAGACAACTCTGTCCCCCATTCTGCGATTGTACCCTTAATACAGAACAGCGAGGCAGCATAATGGCATGGAATTGACCTTTTTAAGCCCCGCCCTTTGTGATGGTCCAACAAGCTGTCGGAATAAGCATGGAGAAGAAACATTATCATATTTTTGGAAAAATTAAATAGTGATTCCAGAGAGAAGCAGACAGAGGGTTCTACAAAATCAGCTTGAAGGTTTGGTTCTGGAACAGAGAAGAAACGTATATCTTTTTCCAACCTCTCCAGGTAATGGGATTCATTAATACACAACGTGCCCCAGGCACAACATTTAGCTCCAAAGCCACAAAACAAGCCTGAAAATGAAGGAAATCTGAAACGATTGCATTAGAATCAATGGAGCACAGCTGTGTTGGTGTTGGACCCTGGTCTGAGCCGGCCCTATGCTTCGTTATGATTGGCCAGTCTGCGTCCAGGGGCGGGACTTAGCGAAGGGAATGCAAAGGAACTGCAAAGAGACACGAAAACGACCAAAAAAGACGCAAAATAACTTAAAAGTGACACAAAAAGACTACAAAGCGCAGTAAAACAACAACAACAATAAAGAAGAGGCAATACCAAACCACAAAGTCTGTGTGTCTTACTCCTACATAGAAGAGGTGATGGGGCCTTTTGCATATCTGTGCCCGGGGGCCCATTGTCTCATAATCCACCCATGATTTCAAGTGCAATTACAACTTAAAACAAACACATAAGAGAGTAAACTAGCATAACTTAACACTGAACACCTCTCCAGTGTGTGTGCTGTTTTCTCAATGCATGGAGCACCCTCTTGTGGTCAAATCCTCACACTACATCTCATGCATTCAAAGGTAGAAAGGTTATGGGTGCAGGAGAGCTAATACCCACAACACAAAGGGGTGGATGAAGGCCAAATGTAATCAGTCATTGATTTGCCAGCCCTATGATCAATATCAGAGACAGCGCTTGGAAAATAACATGAAACACAACCTTGTTAAAAGTTTCAAGTCAGTGATGAAGTCATTCCCCGTCCTCTACATCAGACAACTGTACAAATTCTGCAAGAAAAGATGATGCAATCTTCATTTACAGCTCTCCTGGAAGTTTTGTGTTTAGTCTTTTCAACTATTTGTCAATTGCAGAATTAGTAGTGGACAGGGTTTGCATTTGTTTACACCAAAGACACACTGAACTGAGCAGGAATTAGTGCTTTAGACAATGAACATTCAGGCCCACTGAGGGAAACCTTGACATTTGGACCTTCAGTCAGCTAATCCACCACACACTTGGCACCGCGTGGCAAAATGTTTCCACCTTTGTCCTTGAAACTGCTCTCAAATGGCTCGTTAGCATTTCTGGCAATGCTAATGTGAAACAGAGGAACATAGCTGCTTTAAAAATTGCAGGTTGATGTTCCCATTTATTTCAACAAAAGGAGACACATTTTGCCCAGCGTGTGCAGAGTGTTTGGTGATAACAGACTAATTTAAATTGTTTCTTTAACACCAGCAGCCTTTGCCTTGGTCGCCAGCCGCGCTGTCGCAGAGTCCTTCCTCTTCCTCTAGAGCAGCAAGATTAATCTCGTCATTAATGGACGTCCGGAGAAGATCCAGGTCCTTTCTATTGGCTGCCAGCACCTGTTCAGCCAGTCGTGTAAAAGTCTGGAAGAGAAACAAAGCCACCAGGATAAGATAAAACAGATAAGATCCATTGATATCCTCATATGAAGGCCTCATAGCTCAGGGGTTAGAGCACTGGTCTTGTAAACCAGGGGTCGTGAGTTCAAATCTCACTGGGGCCTGTTTCCTTTAAATAGTACTGTCTCATTGCCTGTATTCAATAAAAATCTGTCTGTTCTAATTGGGACTTTTCATGTTATAATTATGGCTAAATGCTGCTCTGCACATGGTCATAAAACGACATGAGTTTGGATCAGCTCACCTCTGTTATGTTTTGGTTGGTGAAGGCACTTGTCTCGAAGAAGTCCATTCCGTAAGCCTTGGCCAGCTGCAAGACAGATAACAGTGACGCATTTCACTTCGCTGTTTTTGTCATTTTGAATTAGGAGCGCAGACAACTGACTCGTTATTTCCTTCCACACAGGTGCAGCGTGCTCTGCTGCCTGTCTGCTTTTAATGGAAAATATGAGGCAATGTGAGGCAACAGGAGGTGAAACATTAGTCAGTCTTAGTCTGAGGTCTGCTCGGTGTGTCAGGGCCTACAGAGCAGACATGAGTGCCTGACTGGAACTGCACTAATTGTTTTTATACCAGTGTCCATGTCAAGCCCAAAGGGTGACATGGTTTGATGAACTTGGAGCCAAAGTTTCTACCAGAACCCAGACAGAATTCTGAGCCTGATTTTCTAACTGAAAATTATTCTAGAGATTACAAGCTTTTGGGCAACCTGGAGAAAGTACCTTTGTTCAATTCAACATTTATGGAGATAACCTAATTTGCTGTCTTGCTAAAAGAACCTAATTTCCAATAACTATACATTTACTGCCGTGAAGCAATTAGCCTAGCTTAGCATAAAGACGTAAAGCAGAGGAAGACAGTTAGCCTGGCTTTCTTCAAAGTTCAAAAATAAAATATCTAAAACTTTAATTATTGTCCCACAGCTGTATGCCTCTGCACACCAGTCAAGTTTCTCTTACAGTTTACATCTGAGTCTGTGAAAACATGGATACTTCACACATATCTTCTCCTGGGCAGCACAGAAGATCTATACAATCAGCACAGTTTCATGGTGGACACTCAAGGTTAGTGTCACCAGTTCAGTATCTGACCAAATGTCTCCCCTTCTGTTCCTGAGATATGTTGTTAAATATTGGCCAGAGAAGTGTTTATGCAGAACATTATGATGTCAGATTGCAGCTGACCTTTGACCTCTTGGATATAAAGCGTCATCACTCCATCATTATATCCTATAAGACGTTTGAGTTAAAACCCTTAAGGTGTTCTTGAGATATCGCATTTATGAGAATGAGATGGATGCAAGGTCACAGTGACCTTGACCTTGGACAACCAAAATCTAATCATTTTATTCTTCATTTGTGAACAGAGAAGTGAACATTTGTGCCAAATTTGAAGTAATTCACTCACGGTGTTCTTGAGATTTTGCGTTCATGAAAATCAGACAGACAAGGTCACAGTGACTTTGACCTTGGATTTATGACCACCAAAACTGAATGAAGTCATTATTAGGTCCAAAGGGACATTTGTGCCAAATTTGAGGAAATTCCCTCACAGTGTTCTTGGGATATCGCGTTCACAAGAATGGGAGGGAGGGACAGACGAACGGACGGACGGACAGACGGACGGACGGACGGACAACCTCATCATGAAAACATAATGCCTCCAGCTACGGCTATCACAGATGGCAGATGGCGACAGTGACAAACAATATCATTGGGATCACTTTCAGAGCATGATTGATAGAAACACTGACAGCCAATCAAAATCCATCCGAATCAACAGGGTGTCAGTGTCAGCATGGCAGACGATATTGTAGAGAGACCCATCAAAGACACCATCAAAAAGAAGGACTTCCAGGATGCAATCAGGCTCACCCTCTGAATCACCAAATCATCAACAACCCTCCATAAACAGCGCTAAAATAATGTCCTCAATAAAGTGGCCAGTGTTTGCAGCAGAATAACTGGAGGAAACTCTGCAGGATCTTTACAACATGCCGTTATATAAGAAAACAGAATCCATCCTGTCTGATTGTTCCCATCCTTCACATCAACAGATTCACTTTCTGCCATCTGGAACCCTCCTCAGACTTCCTCTAGCTAAACCAACAGACTCAAACACTCCTTTATATACTCTGTCATCTCAAACTCTTGGAGGAAAACGTAGTTGTTGTTTTTTTTATCTGTCATGTATATCTTTGTGCGTGTGTGTGTGTTCCAGACCTGTGTGTATATGACAACAGAGTGAAAAAAAATCCAATTTCTCCTCGGGGATTAATAAAGTATATCTAAGTGCTGTGCAAATGGATAACTGTTGTTTGTAACAGCACATAACTCTGTCTAAGACAACAAATTGACATTTTTATATTTGCAGATTAAACAAATAGGATACAACGTGTTAATTTATGAGCTTAAGAGGTGATGAAAGGCATCATTTTGAGCTAAGCTAACAGCCTCCAGCTCCAAAACTAATACAGACATCAAAGTGGCATCAATATCCTAATAATTTCTTACAGAACCCAAACTGAACCCACAATCTTCTGCTAAACTAATACAGCAAAGACAACCAGCATAATAATAATGTACCCACCTTGATGCCTTGCTCTGTGGCCACCTGTCTCTTGTCTACCTCATCTGCTTTGTTCCCCACGAGGATCTTCCGGACCTTCTCCGGAGCGTACTGCAGGCGGTTGTCATATGAATATAAAGGGAATGAGGGATATTTACAGATAAGGAAGAGGAATATAAAACAACATTAAAGAGACTGGAAGAGAGAGATTTCAAATGTCAAGAGATTGCAGAGGGGAGAAAACACAGTGCTCAGGAAATGAGACCTAGATTACAAGTAAATGGGAAGCGTGCCAAGATCAATAGAGTGTATATTTGGAGGGACGCATGGAGGATATTAGGTCCATAATGACTAAATTAATAGAATAAAATCATGTGGGAAATGACAGGGGGGAAGCAGGGCAGACGAGATGGCTTTATGAAGACTCAAAGATATTAAAAGAATGTGACTACAAGAGAAAGAAATGTCTTTACCAAATATTCATGAGTCCACATTTAAAAATAAGATGACAAGTATTGATGGAAGATGGAAAATAATAAACAGAGCAGTTTGGTTTTTATCACACCACGTCAGGCGTCTGCTCTTTGTCAACCCGAGGCCTCTGCTCAGTGAGGAGTTGTGTCAGTTTTGCCCTTTTTCTACACTGCAGAAGAAAACTGTCTGTTGATACTAAATCCCAAATCTGTGTGACTCACCTCGTCCACATCACTGGCCCACTTCATGATGTGCTGGAAGGATCGCTCACTCGTGATATCATACACCAGGAAGATTCCCTGAGGAGAGATGTTCCAGGATTAAAAAACAGACAACGCATTTTACAGCATGTTGTGACACTTAAACGCAGAATTTAAAAATCAATACATTTAGAAACATTAATTTGATTCCTGTAAAGAATCCAGACCACCACTTAGAGAGCTGGCAGCCTCTGCCAACAATTCATTTTACATTGTGAGACTGGCTGGATGAGACATCTGCTGATTTTTATAGCACAAGACAGGAACAGGACACAATACCACTGACCAGTTTCTGGGAAATGGACAATTCAGTTTCAGTCTGTTTAACCTCTGTAACCTCTTTAACGACAGAAAGCAGAGGCAAAATAAAGCAGTGTCAGGGTGGTGGCTGTGTTTGGCCATGAAGACCTACTCGTAACATCCTCACACTTACAACACAGCTGCTGTGAAATCCTCCCAATGTTTTAGTGATAATTTAAAGCTGCTATATATAGAAACTTTTTTTTTTATAGTCAGTCATTTTTATTGTTTTCTTTTGAGCAGAAAAAAAGCATCAAATGGGATACATCATATGGCCATATAAATCTGACAATGCTGAGGCAAAATGAATAAATGACAATTAACAATGCTAAAAATGAAAATACGTAAATACGTAAATAAAAAATAAATAAATAAATATACATAAGTTAATGAAAATAAAAAAACATAAGTAAATTAAAAAAATACATGAGTAGATAAAAAATTAAAATGCATAAGTAAATAAAAATAAAAAATAAAAATACACAAGTAAACAAAAAACATAAGTAAATAAAAAACATACATAAGTGAATAAAAAATACATAAGTAAATAAAAAACATACATGAGTAAATGAAAAAATACATAAGTAGATAAAAAACAAAAAATAAAAATACATAAATAAATAAAAAATAAAATACAAAAGTAAAAATAAAATAAATAAATAAATGAATTAAATAATAATCGGCAAATGTGAAAACAACTGAATATCACAAGACACATTTCTTAATCATTTTGAAGGATTTGACCCAGTATGTTATCGTATAGTTACCTCAGGGACCTTTAATGAAGGAGGTGTAATTCACTCACTTTGCATAGTATTTCACCACCCGATTAATAACCCTAAAGGAGGGGACCTCATGTGCAGCCACAACACCCAGGTGGGTGAACCACACCCTGGCTGGTGGTAAGGTGACTGCCTTCCATTCTGTTATACTAACTTTTCTCCCCAATATGACTGATGTCTGGACCCAGTCTGCCTAGGGTGCAGGCAAGGGTTTTAAAGGGACGGGATCTCCCAGGACAAAAAAGTTTGGGCAAAATGGGATGTCTAATTTAAGGATCATTTTGATATCCTCATGTACGGAAGACCAGGATTTCTGTGCAGCAGGGCAGGACGAGTGTGCCGACGCTCATCCTACATCTCCAGCAATACGGGCTGCCTCTGTTAATTTCACCTTAAATAACCTCGAGGAGGACTGGCATACCCTGTTTGATACTTTAAACTGCACTGGTCTTGTTCTAAGTTTCTGTGATGTTTTCTTACAGTTCTTCCCACTGAGCAAGCAATGTCTGTGGATGTCCAAGTCTAGTTGATATAAGGTCCACAGACGTGATATCAACTAGACTTGGACGTCCACAGACGTTGCTTGCTCAGTGGGTTGTTCCATTACAACACATAGAAACTTTGATCCATGAGAGATCCCTTTAAAATGGTTCATCACAGCACCTCAAGTGGTGCCAACTATGAGTCATGAGTTATTCTTGTAGCTGTGACTAATTTAATTTCAGAGATTAGTTTGATTTCAGTTTGTTGTGCTACTTTATAATCATAATAATATCACATTAAGGGGGAACTTAAATGTTTTTCACCCTGAAACCAATTTTCCTATGTTTTTGTATCTAAGTGACTAATGAAGACAACAGTCCCTGAAAGTGATCCAGTGTTGAGTCAGACTGCTGCAGCCACAGCAGTGTAACAGGCTGCGATGTAAACCCACAGGCAACTGTGCACCATCAACTTACATCCATTTAAAGTGCTTGTTTTGCCACTGACAGGCTCAGATTGTTATTAGAAGTGAAACTGAACATTTTTCTTTACCTTTAGCTTATCTGTTATTATGACCAAGTCTCGCTCAAGGAGAAGTCTCGTTCTGAAATGTTGTAAGAGGTGACATGTTGCAGGAAAAACATCAGTGGAAACATTGGTGAGAGGAGTGCAGGGAAGAGTTTGTTGTGTTGGAGTACAGACAGTGTAGCTTATTGCTTTTTAAAAGATAACACTAAGCTATGGCTGAATGTTTCGCTGATTTCAACAATGTGAAAAAGTCCATGAGATTTCAGAATGAGACTTTTCTTTGAGTGAGCCAGAATGATGATTCATTTCTTTGTAGGGTCCATAATGTTGTCACATATCAAATAACGATCTGAGCCTGTCAGATTGTAAATTCATGCTGCACAATTGCCTATAAGGATTGTATCACAGCCTGTTTTGCTGAACCGAAAATGTTGTCTCCATTAGTCACATGTGAATGAGGGAAAATAGGATACAGGCCAAAAAAAAAAAAAAAAAGTTTACAAAGTGAGTTGCAGCAGCAGAGTCAGTGGAGGAGAGTAGAGGACTACCTGTGCTCGTCTGTAGTACTGCTTGGTGATGGTCTGGTATCTTTCCTGGCCTGCCGTGTCCCTGGAAAGACAACAGCCATAAATGACAAATGTTAAATGTGTCCAATACTGTGGTTCATGAGCAAAAATACCTGTAAAACTATTGACATTACCATCAGCCCAAGCTGCTGTACATGGGTCCATGTCATTGGTTCGACATCCCATTAGTCCGACTGTCCATGGTGCTGAACGGCTCGCGGCGGGCGTATGGTGCGCCGCGACCGGCTTGAGGCGGAGCAGGCTCACGGCTTATGTGTTTGTCACTTTCTTTTTCATTTTAACCCACACCATGATCTTTTCCTGACCCTAACCAAATGGTTTTTGTGCCTAAACCTAACCAGACCTTAACCACAGGGCATCATGATGATTTCGGAACGGACTTCGGAACAATGAGTTTAATATGGTTGGAACAATGGGATGTCGAACCAATGGGCAGTTCCCCTGTACATTGTGTTTTACTTTTGATTAGCAAATGTTAGCATGCTAACAGACTAAGCTAAAGTGGTAAATCTGTGGTGTGTCTCAAATCACATACTTCAGTTAGTACACTTTTATGTAGTATACTATGTGCACTATGTACTTATTGGCGTAGTGCACGAATTTCGACAGGGTAGTGTTGTCTCAAGCCAAACACGGCCGTTGTGCACTTACCGGAAATAAACGACCGCAAATTAGCTAGTTAGCAAACTAGCATTTGCATTCACGTTATTGTTCGCCAAATCATTACAGACTGCTAAATGAACCCAATAAACATACTGCTGGCTTATACCCGACAACAGTATAGTGGTGCATAGTGCAAATAACACATGTATTTGTATAACGCAGCGCCGTTCACAGTCGCACAGTCTTCGGCCGCCATTTCCAGTTTGAAAAGTGTTCCCTTCCCTTCCGATACGTAGCCAAGATGGCGACCATTGAGTGCGAGAAGTGTCCATAGTTCCACACTCAACTTCTTGACCGTTTGAGTGCACCATCCGGGTACTCATAGTGCACTGCATTTTTCCATACTTCTCAGTGTGAATGCACTTATGCACTCAAAATATTAAGTGTAAGTACAGAAGTACGTGATTTGAGACACAGCACTGGTAAACCTTACCTGCTAAACATCAATATGTTAGCACTGTCAGTGTGAGCATGTTAGCTCAGAATCACCCCTGTGCCTATAAGAACAGCCCCACAAAGACACTAGACCAATGCTATTGATATTGGAGGAGACACATTTTTTAAAATATGATTTAAAAAATTCCACATTTAGGTTTTTAAAAATTCTCTAATTCTACAATATCAGGGCATGGAAACTATACTATAATCATGGCTCCAGCTTATAAAAACTATAGCATTACTTTTAGGTCTGTGACGCGACACAAACTCCAGTCTCCTGCATGAAAGTACTATTATTCAATTGACCTGAAAGTAGTTCAACATAAACATACTGAGTCTAAAACTACAGAGAACAGTTTACAAAATGTGCAAATTTGTCAATGTCAAACTTAAAATTGCTCCAGGCTGCAAACAGAATTCCCCAAAATTACAAAGGACATGACCTCAGTGCTGTGGACTCCCTAAAAACTTGGTATGTACTAGGATGGGCGTGGTTTTGCAGGATGCAGCAGTGCATGCTTGTATATTTTGAATATTTTTGACTGATACTTAATAGACTGTTGTTTGAATACTGGGCCCAGTGTGTGACTCTGACCAAGGGAACCCCCTGGTTGTTCTGGTTAGTACTGGTTTGTGAATTTTAATTGTTGTTACTGTAATTTGTGTTATTGTAATTGAAGCATTCGCTGGCACAAAAAATGTCCGTTTGGGATAAATAAAGTTCTGTTGAATTGAATTCAGCAAGCTTCTCGACCGTCCCAGCCTGTGCTTTAAGTGCATGTTCATGAGTTTTCCTCTTTATATGACAGCATGCATGTACCTTTGCAAGAATGCAGAACAAAAATCCTGAATTATTTTGGTTGGATGAAAATGAGAATGTGGACTGAGTGTCAAAGTATGGACTCATTTTTATTACTAAAGCTTTGAAAATTAGGCAAACTAGACTGAATAATATACACTAAAAGTATGAAGGCACGTAGAATATACTATAATGTGTTCCTATAATTGGTATATTTGGTTTCACACATATGTACATGAAAATTGAGAGTCAGCTTTGTAAGTCTGTTTGGGCATCTATTGATGCAACATACTACACTGATATCAGAATACAAACCATCCCCTCACTACCCTCTCATCTGAGTAGATTTTTGTTGTTTGACATAATGTCGTCCATCTAATTGTCAATATATTTTTTAGCACTATTTAGTTGCACATATTTTCCGGTATAATATTATGATGGTCAGTTTGATAATTTATAAGCAGTCAGGTAAAAATAATTTGAAAATCTGTGTATCTTTGTAAATCATCTCTGTTTGAAGGTACCGTTAGGTGTGAGGTTTAATTCTGGGCTGAAGTCAAAGACTACAAATAAATAATATCCCATAATATCCCCTCTGTATGAACTGCTGTTGTGTAATATCTAATAACATTTTTTAATCTCCTGCACAAGGCCGTCCAACATGGCGTCCCATGCCACAGCCTTACCATATCTGTATCCGTACTTTGATACCATCTATTAGCAGTGTCTTCATTTTGAAGTCGACTCCTGTGGGAGAGAAGAGAAAAGGTTAGGAAACATTACACTCACATAGGAGCTCTGGATGTATGTGATCTTCCTCCAGACCTGTGAGTGCTGTGTTCTGACTAAATGTTCTGAATCTTCTCACAGGCATTTGCACTCTCCACCCCATAATTGACTGAAATCAATTAAGCAGGCGTGTCTTTTACAGACGAAGGTTCACCAGTATCTGCCGCAGCTTTGCAACATCATAGAGGGCATTAACGCAACGAGAGCCACATCATCCCTGTATAATCAGCCTGTTAGAAGATGGGGCTAATGATCCAGCGAGCACAGTCCTCGTTTAGTTCACTTCTCTGCATCGATCATACAGGAGGTGAAATAAGGGAGAAGGGCAAAACGATAGAGGAGGAGATGAGAGAGAAGGGGCAGAGCTGAGATGGAGAGGGGGGGAGGGGGGGTCACTCATGCTTCAGTGATCTCTGATCTTTCTCAGACGGCTGTGATATTGTTCATGGATGGAAAACCACAGGCGGGGCCCATTTTTTATTTCTATCAAGACTCACCCTGAGTTCATTTTTAAAGGCCTGACTAGATATTGATATACGTGAAGAGAGGCCGCTCATGCTAAGTATATTTTTATGCTTTTATAACAAAAAATAAATCCATATATCGATTACTTTACCAGGAATTCATTTTGTCAGGGTGGAAAAAGACTATCTATACAGGATACAACAAGTCACGAATCTAAATTCCTGTAGCACAACCTCACTTCCATGAGAATTATTTCACTGCACAATAACCAAACTCAAGTCTCAGCTGTGTAATGTGGAGAATAATATATCTAAATTGTAAATGCCTCTACAGAGTCAAATAACTTATTATTATTATTATAGACTAATCAGAATCAGCTTTAAAAATCCAGCATATGTAAAGCATGTTCAGACGTAGAATGTAAGCTCGTCTTTATTGACAGAGATATGACAGAGGAACATAGATGGATGGATTACTGCAGGGTTTAGACAGCCTATATTTATCTACAGCTTTGAGAAAATACTGAAGTTCAGATGTAGTTTTTAACCAACAGCAGCACCTCTAACTGTAAAGCTCTGTTTTTTAAAGGGATAGATCCCCCCAAAATCAAAAATACATATTTTTCTTCTTACCTGTAGTGCTGTTTATTAGTCTAGATTGTTTTGGTGTGAGTTGCAGAGTGTTGGAGATATCGGCTGTAGAGATGTCTGCCTTCCCTCGAATATACAGGAACTAGATGGCACTCAGCTTGTGGTGCTCAAAGCGCCATTTTTTTTTTTTTTTTAAAAAGTCAACAACAATGTCTCTTTACAGAAATCATGACCTGGTTACTCAAGATAATCCACAGACCTTGTTGTGAGCAGTTTCGTGGAGGAACTAGTTTCTTTTTACTGAACTACACCTGCCAACTGTATCACCACGCGGAAGGAAGAGTGCATCTACTCATAGACGAGAGGCTCGTGACAGCACAAGATGTGAACATTAATGGCGTCCTCCTTGGCTGAGCTCTAACATCTAGCTAGCTAAGTGGTGCTAGGTGAGCTAACAGTAGATGCACGCTTCCTTCTGCGCACAGATACAGTTGGTGGGTATAGTCGGTTTTTGTGTCCCTTTAAAGCTGTAGTTGGTCTACATAAGACAAATGATCTGTGAAAACAAGAATGTTTCTCTGCCTTGTCATATTTCTTATGATGTCCTTACACATGTGGATGAAAACAAGCAATCAAATCTAAGGAGTCTCGAAGTCAGCTGCCAATCACTGCTCGTGAACTGCAGTCAAACTGACAAGCGGCAGCGCTGACCAAATATGAATCAATCATGAATTACCTAGCACCACTGAACAAGCTAATGTTACAGCTCAACCGAGGAGGACTCTATTACTGTTTACATCTCGCACTGTCATGAACCTTTCGTCCATGACTGCACGCTTCCTTCTGCATGGTGGTACAATTGGTGGGTGTAGTTCAATAGAAAACAAATAGTTCCTACATGAAACTGCTCACAATAAGGTCTGTGGATTATCTTGAGTAACCAGGTCATGATTTCTGGAAAGAGACATTGCTCAACACTCGGCAACTCATACCAAAATAATCTAGACAGCATTATGGGTACAATCAAAAACCTGAGTCAAAGAATCAAGCTTTTACCATTTAAATATGCCAGTTTAACCATTAACTCTGTCTCTACTGAGTTATTTTCCTCTTGTCTCTCTTCTCCACAACTGTCTCCTCGGACTAATGCATCCAAGTTAGAGAAAAGCAAACCCACAGGCTTCTACAGACCACACTAATCCCTGAGAAATCAATTAACAGTTCATCCCAATTAACCTGACACTCAACACCAATATGTCACAGTAGGCATCACGCTCCGAGAAAGAGCCACTGAGTCCAATCGATTCACGTAACTGGAAGAAGTGCCGGTTTTTATTGCTTCGTTTCTGCAAGGTTTGTATTCCAGGAGATTGACATAAAGAAACAGCTGACATATGTACTATGGCTGGCCTGGCTGTTTGCTAAAAACAAGCTGGAGTCAAGGGAAGACTCCGCAGAGGCTGGAGCTCACTGGGTCGACAGCATGAGGCCTCATTTAAGTCGCGAGGCGGCCTTTGCCTTTGACAAGAGAGCATTCAGACTAAGTGAAAGGTCAGCATAACAATCAGTGGCTTGCCTTGCCTCAGGCTGGAGAGGAGATCATGAAATAGAGGCTGTCCTCCCGTGTCATCGTCCGGCTGTATTAGCAGTGTGTAAACCTCCTCTTAAATATGAGCTGCATATATGGACTAATGCATTCTCCAGCTGTACAGTAGTCTAGTCTACGGCAAGGGGGTGGACCAAGTCTGGAAAGATGAAAGTAAGTCAAGATGACTACCCAGACGACTCTTATGAGAATAAATCAAAATCAGTAACTGGTCTCTCAGACATTAATGCGTTTTGAGTTATATTTACCAGAAAACAAAAGATGCTTCCGCCCACACTGTCTGCTTCCTGCTGCTCAACAAATAAATTGTATGAGCACCCATCTGATTGCTCTGCATTGTTTTATGACTGCCTGGTGAAATGAGGCTGTTTGCAAACAATGAATAACTCAACGGCTGTCGTGAAGGTATGAAAAATGAGTCTCCTTGTTAGAGGTTTGATATTCAAATTGTTCTGGGCGTCTCCATTGCTACAGCAGAAGTCCCACTGGCTGAGAAGTGGTAAAGAAAGTCCTGAATGTTAGGTCTTCGTTATGTCATCGTCTGCAATCAAAAATGTTCAAGACAACCGAATCACCAGAATAAATGTTGGCATTGTACGTTTCTGCAAACCACAAACATTATGATTGTTTGTATATTATGATTTAGTGAGTATGTTGAAGCTTCACGTTATGTTTCAAAAATGGTGTGGTTAATCTAACAGGGTCAATTCTACAGCAGTAATATGTGTAACAAAGTCAAATGTGCAGTTGTAATGTTAAGTATTATGATTACACAAAATTTGTTTCAGTTGTTATTACCTGACACGCTTAGGCCTCCATAGTCAATATGTAACCAGTTTCTGTACCTCTACGTTAACGTTTGGGGGTAAAAGGAATAAAGGAATAAACGGAGATCGCCTCCAAAGATATCCACAGTCTGGGTTTCTTCATAGCAACACAACGCAGACAACACTAGAGTCCACTGGTCACATTAACATGTGGTTATGTTTAGGCACAAAAAAAAGATATTTTGGCTTAAAATGCCTGTTTTTGGTGGTGCAATCACAGCTGGAAATTCTACCGATGTCTCCTTAAAATACAACCACTTTTGGTCACACGATTGCTGCTGGAACTGTTGCTAATGTCTGACTCAAAAAACAAACAAAAAAACAGTTTTGTTCATTGGGCTTGAACTTTGGTCTGCAGCTTGGCAGTCGTCTCGCCAATGTCTCACCAAAAAAAATCACATTTCGTCTGGTAGGCCCCTGGAAATGCTGCTGTTCTCTGGCAATTTGTTGTTTGTTGGTCTTGAACAGTGGTCTGCAGATTGGTAGCTGTTTCGCCTATGTGGAAACACCACTGGAAATGTAACAGAAAATGCAGCCAATGTCCTGCTAAAAAACAACCCCTTTTAATGGCTATATCACTGCTGGAAATACCACTGATGTCTCACTTAAAAACAACTAGTTTTGTTGTTCGCTGGTCTTGAGCAGTGGCAGTTGTCTTGCCTCTGTGTCACACCATCCATCGTCCCCTACACCTCCTGATGACAAAGTCAGAAAGGTTGATATCATACATATGAAAGGTACAAATATAACGTATCCGTGGTTTGCAGAAATGTACAATGCCAACATTTTTTTTGGCGACTGGGTTCTTCAGGAGCAGCCTTCAGTATTACAGTGCAAATACTTAGCCAACATTTGTACATAGGGTCCTTGTGGGTAGTATATGGGCTGAGAAATAGGCCCTATATGGGATTGTTCACAGGTTCCATATTGACCCAATGCCAACTGCGCACAAGGATGGGTCTACCCAAGTAAATAAGGTAAGGTGTCCATTTATGGCCCATACACAGGTGCTACCCAGGTAGCCCTAGCCTAACCAATGTGGAGCCCTCTTGGGTAAACCCAGCCATGTGGGCAGTTGGCATGGGGCCAAGATGGAACCCATGAACAATCCCATATAGGGCCCATTTTTCAGCCAATGTAGTGCCCACATGGGCCCCACATACAACAACATCCACATGTTGGCTGGGTATCTGGCATCAGTTCAGTCGTCAGGGGAACAAACTCACCTGCAGGCTTTCATATGCAAACTGAGACTAAACTGTGAATGACACATTTGTCTTAACTGTTCTTTCACTGCAAACAAAAGCTCCCACCTCACACTGACTGAAGGCCCTCGCATTTGCCAGGTTTTGAGAATAATTCGGCTGTCCATCCTAAATCACGAACGCCAGCTTGTAAAGAAAAAAGAAGTCATTCTACAGATTTCCCTCTCCTCTTCAGAGCGAGCTGTGACAATGGAGACAAGCGCAATGTGCAGGCAGAGACAGCAGTTAATTTAACATGGCAGCCCTTCACAATCAGCAGTGTGAAAGTCATGTAAAAACTAATGGGTACACACCCAAAATTGACTTGACGAATTACCAGGATGACTGTGTTCAACTGTGCAAGACGGATTAGGCGGTGACACGTGTCAGCGTGCTGTAGGTAATGGCAACAGACTCGCTAATGGACGGACGGATGGGCGCTTTGGCACTGACACAAATTCACCGGGGAACAGGTCTGTCATCCACGACTATCAGAGGATGGCCAACAACTGTCAACAGCTGCTGTCTTTATGGTGCAACAGGACATGGGACACTTTCTGTCCAATTAAGAAGTTGTTATCAACCTGGACTGAACAATTAAGCTTTGTATTGGCCTCTAATGTGATGAAACTTGTACGATGACTCATTGTGGTTATTTTATACCAGAGCAGTGTTACACAGTATTTATATTTGGATCAGGATTTTAATTAAAGACATAACTGTATCTAAATCTTTTCCAAGAGATAAAGGCTGAGTGAAAACTGAGAGGAAAAACATCACTTTCACTAAAACTAAGAAAACAGTTAGGTCTGCACCTGGTTTAAAGTTGTGTGGGAAGACTTAAAAAGCCTCAGCCTCACACTGCTCCATTTTGCAGAAGCGTGCTGGTAGTTTATATTGGTGAAGATTCTCAGTCATCCAGGTCATGGTAATAATCTTGAGTGCTGTAGCGTAGGCAACTGGACCTGCTTGAGTTTCTTGAATGTGCATTCCTGACTCTATTGAACTGCATATATGACATTACTCAATTGCATCTGCCTGGGTGTTTTGTCCTTAGGGTGAACGAGTTTCTGCCTCCCCTTACTGGATTTAAGTGCACAGGGATGTGGTGGTTGTTGAGAATCCTCATGAGTTTCTCGGATACTCCTGCGACATAAGGAATGACGGTGTTGTTTCGTTTTTGTGTCACTTCCTTTCTGTCCACTCCGGGTCTTTTTGAGATTTTATTGTGACAAGAAAAACAGAAAGAAAAAAGAAAGAAACTCAAGCAAATCCAGTTGCCTAAGATATAGCACTTAAGATTGCTGGTAGTTCATTCACATGTGCATAGAGATTCAAGTAGTTACATTACTTTTATTCCATTTTTGTGTAGATAACTACTGAAAGTACTTGGGCTGCCCCGATAGTCGTCCAAACATTGTCGACATAAAAGGTCATTAGTTAGCAATTTCATTGGTCGCTTAGTTGCAGAAAAAAAAGCGTGTTAAGAGCTGTGCCTTGTCAAAATAAATCAAACCATATATGACTGGACCATGTGGGAATTTAATTTGAAAGGGCAGACACAGGAAGTGGCCACACTCAGCAGTCAGACAGGAGTCAGGTTAATTTCCAGGGCTGGTACCTGCGGTTATTCCACAGGCCAGTTAATAACATGTCGGGCAGGAAATCCAAAGTGTGGGATCATTTTGAGAAGGTGAAGGACGAACCCAAGGTGATATGTAAACTCATCTTCATTGGTCGACTACAAACATGACGTATCATCTGAAACTTGTCAGTAGCTACATGCCCATTAGCCACTTAGCACAATCATTACTGCTTTGCCCACAGCGTCATTAACAGGCGGCTCGCTCAGTGTGTGACGTGCACTTGTAGATAAAATATAGGCCTATATTAATGAAGGTTCATTAGTACGGTTTTGTATTTCTCTGTAATGTAGCACAGTGTTAACAATGTTATTGATACTATTCTTTCTCACACCTTCAACTCAAACCATTGTGTTGCCCCATCCAAAATATATAATCTAATAATTAAATTAACATCATAAACATGCGGCGACTAGTCAACTAATGGCCCTAAATGATGACTATTGGTCGACAAGTAAAATTCTAAGTCAGTTTAATTGTTCAACTTCATCCACTATAAAGTAACTGGTAGTTTGCAAAGCTGTGCTCTTAGACATCCCCAGCACTAGAGCAACCGTTTGCAGCTTTTAAGATTAACAAACCAAAAAAAGAGACTCATAAAACTCTAACTTCCGTACTAGAGATATAAGGCCACAGCTTTTATGTTCCTGGAAAACCCAGAAAGAAATACAGCTCTGACAACCCCTCTGTTTTCTCTGATAGCTCTTTATGAGCTGATAACTGTCTGTGGCGGCTGTGACCCGTGCCCCGCCCTTTAGACTAATGAGCTCGTCCGGCAGCGGAGGGCCGGGTGTACGACCAGGCCGTGACCATAACACCACAGGGATCACCACCAGGAGGACAGCTGCTTATTGAGCTATGATATAGGGCAGGGCCGTGCTCGTACTTTATAGGTGTTGTGACAGCTAGGAGCTCGCAGGAGTCCGGTGACGAGGCTGCCGAGGTAATGGTGAGGAAGATTAAACTGAGCAGTGTGACTGAATAGCATTAATAAATCATCTCTACAGCTGCTCTTTGCCAGAGCAATGTGCTCTCTGGGGCCCAGATGAAAGTCTTATGTGGAACAGAGTGACCTGTTAAAATAATATGTGATACCTGAATGAGCCAAGGTGGTTTATTCCTCCAGGTTAGAGCCCACTACTGATTTTTACTGATACTGAAGGAGAGTAAAAGCTGGAACTTTTGCTTTATCATGAGCTTTGACCAGGGGAAAATGTCATACCCTTTTAATATTTTTCATACATATTTTCAACTGCTATCTGCAGCTCTGAGTGTCCCATGCATTGTCGAAAAGCCTTGGTGGATCAACAATGGTGGATCTGAATGACTCGTTCTGTGGTTACGACTCTCTTCCTTTTGTGTGAGAAACTCTTTCAAAGTTTGAATTAAAAAAAAACCCAGGATGTCCTTCAACAAGACCATTAGGTTAAAATAAATATCTGCTGTATTTCATCATGTTGCCTGTGAAGACTATTTGCTGTATCAATTTAAATGGACACCACTGACCTGATGTAGAATGCCAAAAAAACATATAAAGGCTGGGAGAAAGTCGTGTTAAACATGAACCAAGATAAACATAAAAATCTCTAAATACCTGTTTACAGCACAGGAAACAAACAACTCTGGAAGCGGGTACCTCTGTACAATTTTTTTCTTTTGTGTATTTGTGTTCTGGGGCTGTCTGTCATGGTTTGAGTTGAATATTTAGCAAAATCTTGATTTAGACAACACCGTACTCGCAACTTTATAACAGGATGGGGAAGACCCTTTCCTGTTTCAACATTACAATGCCGTCTTGCACAACACAAGGTCCATAAAGTGAAGGTTTTCTGAGATTGGTGTGGGTGAGGTTGATGCGCTGCACAGAGCCCTGACCTCAACACAGTCCAACACCTCTGGGATGAACTCAAATGATGTCCTGTGGCTGAAAGGAGGCTTAATAGCTTTTTAAAATTTAACGGAGTACACAGTATATGATGATATTTGTGTGCAGCGCAATCTACCCTGACCCTGCCCTCTTAATGGCAAGTTTGCAGCGTTTTGCAAGCTCTTGTAGCTTTTTCAGTCTAATGAATAAACAACATAAACTAACAAGTTGTCAAAAAGGTCATATTCTTACGCATATTTCACTTAATAAACAGAAAAATATACCTGTGCACCTTCTGAATTCAAGTTTCTCTCTTTCACCACACTAAGCAGGCAGCAGTAACTCAGCATATAAGAACCTGAGTTGGGAACCAGAGGGTCGCCGGCTTGAGTCCCCATCGCGACCAAATATGGAGTGTGGACAGGTAGCTGGAGAGGTGCCAGTTCACTTCCTGGGCACTGTCATGGTGGCCTTGAGCAAGGTACCAAACCCCCAAATGCTTGGAGCACTTGTACATGGGCAGCCCCTTCACTCTGACATCTCTCCATTTAATGCATGTATAGGTCCTGTTTGTGCATGTGTGTGTATTCCAGGTCTGTGTGTATATGACAACAGAGTATAAAGATTGAACTTCCCCTCAGTTATCAATAAAGTGTATTTTCTTCTTATAAGACTAAGTTAATTGCCTTGTCAAGCTGTCATAAAATGCACTTCATTCAAAGTCAGTGGAAACAAAATTAACCTTAGTCTAATGTTGGTCTAGCTGGTCGTCTAGTTAGTTAGTCCATTGTTCCAACAATCACCAACTCTGCTTTGGCCAAAACAAACCCTTAATTCGCTGAGTTAGATGTGGAAATACATTGTTTCCCTGCTGTTTCTCTCTGCCTTTGCCTTTTTACTTGTTCTATAACGTTATCCCCAATGGGATAACCATTAAACCATTCTTGTTTTTTCGTTTTTTCACTTCAACAGGTCATTTTAAACATGGGTAAGTCCATATTTTCATCGTTTTTTATAACGTAATAAGTTAATGACAATTTGCCATTGCATGTCCATGTATTGAGCGTGTTGGGTAAACACTGAATGAATAGGGCATATTTTTTGGAGGCACGGAAAGCTGGTGTCCCTCCCACTTCTCTCTACCACCCCCCCTCTCTCTTTCTTTCTGTATGTGTGAATTGCAAAACCCAACCTGTAGCCATTTCTCTCTCTCTCTCATATCTGACTCTCTCTCTCTCTCTCTCTCTCTCTCTCTCTCTCATATCTGACTGGCCCGGCCTGGGCCCGTCAGAGGGGTGGGGGGCCCCGGCCCGACCTGGCTTGGGCTTGGGCAGAGAATCCAAGCTCTAGCTGTTGGTCAGTGTTGAGCCATCAGGAAACATCTGTCGCCCTAGTTATTGTAGTGTCTGCACCGTTGACACTTGCGGGCCCTTGTCGGCTTTGTTTTGGCCAATTCAGCATGTTGAATCAGTGTTAAATATGGTGGAGTAAATGCAGTCATTTGTATTGTTTAGATCAGCACATGAGAGACAGAATCAGAAGTGAGGAAAGTAAACAAACAGCTAATGTCAAGAGGGCATGAGAAGCAGCATCAATGTTCATGGTTTTAGAATAAGATGCTCATCATCAATCACACAGGAGTAATGTTTGGGTCCCCACATACTGTATCAGCATCTATTTGCTCAGTCTATGAATTTCATGGGTACATTTTTATGCATACCTGCAGGAGATGCAAAATAAGACTCTCATCAGATTTTTATCCTCTAATGTTTCTACAAAAACTTGTGATGCTCTGTTGAATCTAACCCTGCATGGGTGAGAGGTCCAGCAGTTTTTGAGATAATTAAGAGCAAAAACTGAGAGAGGGGAGTCGACTGAAATGGAAACTGATGAATTATGGAGTTAACCATGGAGGGGGGGACATGGGAGAGAATTTATATCCCTCTGTCACCGTGAAGGTTGGGAAATTATTTATTGATCGTCTGCAGGAGAGCACTGATGGTGGTCACTCTTGATCTCTCTGTCTCTTTGGACTTTGTCGGGCTTGTACAGTCTCAGGAGGCGAGTCTGAATTATCGCCTGTGAAAGACCTCCCAGCACGGCTTCTAGACACAGGCTGCTGCCCACAACTATTCAGTCCAGTATAAATATCTGGACTCCGCCACCTGTGCCGACACAAGAGCCTGATACCTCAGCACCCAGCTGTGGTTGAGAGCAGTTGCAACAAAAGCACAAACAGATCACTACATGAAGAGAGGATGGACCTTTGTTGTAAAAGGCTGCAATTATATGAACATGACTCTACAGGGAGGAAGTGTCCTGTAGAGCGCTATAGGTGCACGACTTTAAATAGCATACTGCAGTCGTAGTAAGCCTTATGAGCTCCTATCATTATTGGGTGGAGCTGGTGAAACAACAAAAGCCTTTGAAATGCAGTGCGATAAGCAGGAGAGTCTGAAACATGAGTTTGAGTCTCATGCTGTGGCAGTGGGGTGTTTGCAGGAGTTCACTGAGCGCTCAGAATTCATACAGGCTTTGAATCCACCATAAAAGCCTCCATGCAAACGCACCAGTGGTCCAAACCATGTTAATAAATGATGCCAAAATTAACAATTAATGCTGGAATTGTATTCTCTTTACTGCCAGATCTTTTCAAGCACCATCTGTCAGCACATCCCAGCCTGACCACCAGCTCCATGATTTATTGTCTTGACCTTAATCAGACAACATATTCTCTATCTTCACAACAAAAAGTCAGCTATTCATCAAAACCAGGAAACCAGGAGGAGCATTTCCTGACTTTAACTTCACACTTGAGCCACAGGGATGTCTGTATCCTGTATTCCGTCCACATTATGTCCAATTACTGCAAACAATGTCAGAAAGTAGTTGCTCCCACAAACAGTAGGAGCTTACTGGGAGAAAATATCTCAACACACGCCCAAACGTACACTCAGACACGGCCGCCCGGTTGCCACAGAAGAAGAGATAAGAGACACAACCGTAGCATGTGGAAAGAAAAAACCCCCCCACTGCTTACTGTACATCCTTATTTCGCTCACCTCAAAGTGAAGCACGGTAATGCGCCTGTCATGCTCTGCACTCTGAATCCTAACTATGGAGGTAGATATACTGCACAGCCCATATTAACTATAGAGGAAAGAGGCTGGTTCGGCTTTGCTGAGTCAATAGTCATATCCAGGGATGAGGCAAATCCACGAGCACAGGTAGGAAGAGGTACTGTTAGTTTACTCTACAGCTAGATATACATATATATATATATATATTTATATATATATATATATATATGTACATATATATATATATATATATATATATATACACATATATGTGTGTATGGTGCTGGATTTGTTTTCCCTGTCAATTAATTAATTATTTGGTCAAAGCAACATCAATATCAATATTATATGTGTGTGAGGCGACATGGTGGTGCAGTGGTTAGCATTGTCGCCTCACAGGAAGAAGGTTCCTGGTGTGAACCCAGGATGGGGAGTTCGGACCTGGGGTGGAGGAGCCCCTCTGTGCAGAGGTTGCATGTTCTCCCTGTGTCAGCGTGGGTTTTCTCTGGGTACTCCGGCTTCCTCCCACAGTCCAAAGACATGCAGGTTAATTGATGACTCTAAATTGTCCATAGGTGTGAATGTGAGTGTGAATGGTTGTCTGTCTCTATGTGTCAGCCCTGTGATAGTCTGGCGACCTGTCCAGGGTGAACCCTGCCTCTCGCCCAGTGTCAGCTGGGATAGGCTCCAGCCCCCCACAACCCCTAACAGGATAAGCGGTTAGGGGAAATGTATGTATGAATGTATATCTATATGAGACTAGACATTATCTTAGATTTTCATTAATTCATTTTCTGTAACCGCATATCCTGTTAAAGTTTGCGGGAAGGCTGGAGCCTATCCCAGCTGACATTGGGTGAGAGGCAGGGTACACCCTGGACAGGTCAACAGGCTATCACAGGGCTGACACATAGAGACAGACAACCATTCACACTCACATTCACACCTACGGACAATTTAGAGTCACCAATTATGCATGTCTTTGGACTGTGGGAGGAAGCCGGAGTACCTGGAGAAAACCCACGCTGACACAGGGAGAACATGCAAACTCCACATGAACCCCCCACCCCAGGTTCGAACCAGGAACCCTCTTGCTGTGAAGCGATAATGCTAACCACTGTACCACCATGCTGCCATCTTAGATTTTGGATATTGTAATATCGTAAAGCCTGCATTGAAGTAAAGTGATGTCATTTCCTGAACTTACCAAACCGTTCCAGCTGTTCTAATTATTGCCTTTACCTACCTTGTCATTATATAAGATAAGATAGATAAGATAAGATCTTTATTGTTTTTCTTAGAAGAAATTTGTTTTGGACCTGTGAGAGACCGTCCACCATCACACAGCTGCCACATATACAGACAACATATAAATTAAGAAGACAAATATATACCCCCCGCCCCAATATCCCCAAGTATTGCACATTGCCCCTAAGTTTAAAAAGTTGACCTTCATTTCCTTGTTGTTAAGTAGCTTGATTGACAGTGGGATAAATGAAAATTTGTACCTGTTCAACTTATAGTTGGGTAACCTGTACCTTCTGCCTGAAGGCATCAATTCATACTCCTTATAGAGGATATGATTCGGATCTGTAGTAATTTTTTGGCCTTGCTTCATGACTGTCTGCTCAAATATGTCCTGTACTGAAGATGGGGGCAGCATGCCAATTATTTTACCTACCCTCTTAATCAAGTTTTGAAGTTGTGATCTGGCTTTGACGGTCAGGTTACCAAATCATGTTGTGATGCCATAACGGATAATAGTTTCAATGGATGCCCTGTTAAACAATAACAATACATTTTTATCTACTCCATGTACCCTGAGCCTACGTAGAAAATAGAGACGTCGACTGACTCTTGAACACACATCGTCAACATGATAAGCCCACTGTAATTGAAAATCAAAATGAATGCCTAAGTACTTGTGTACTGTAACCTGATCAACTCTTTCCTCATTAATAAAAACTACACTATGATCACCAATGGACCTAGAGTCGAGCACCATTTCTTTTGTTTTCTTGACATTTAAAACCAGATTATGTTCCTCACATTACTGATGATTATTTATCAATATCTTACTGTGTAAATATTTTGTGAAAGCACCAATAGTCAACCCTACAATGTCGTCGCAATATCGATATCACGGGACATGGTCGAAAATATAGTGATATTTGATTTTCTCCATATTGTCCAGCCTTATATTTTTGTCCAAAACACAAAAAAATACTGTGATTAAAAAGGAAGCTGGAGGAAACCATCACGTTTTGCTTGAAAACCAACTGAATCGATTGACCAATTACCAGAATAGTTACTGATTAATTTTCAGTCAAACAACTTATATTTGTACCATAATTGTTTGGCAAGTAGGCATTGAGACGTCTTCAAGGATTGGAGGATCAGAGGTTCCTTAAAAATGTCTTTACCAATCACCACATCTTCTTCTCTACACGTGACAGGCAGCCACGCACTAATTCTGCAAACTTATATGATACTGAAAAAAAAACTGTTCTTCATTTTGAGGCCCCTATCAGTTTGGTGGGTGCCTGACGCACAACCTGCTCCCATGTATGAACGTATGCCGTTGCTATATTCTGTGTGGCACTTGCTTCCATTGGCAGTGCCAAGTGCTGATAGTTGGTAAACTCATCTGTGTGACTGCCAAGTGTTGGATCTTCCCCCTCAGGGCTTCCCCAGCCAATGCAATTACACTGATTTTACAGTCTTTATTCCACGTGAATAAACCTCTCTAATTAAATCTGCACAAAGCCCTGTTAAATTCCTGATCAGATCTAATGTGTGGGATAGAAAGTGATGAGCCAGTGGCCACAAACAGAGGCTGATGACATCAAGAGAAAAGGCTGAGAGACCATGCAAAGCAATGGGGTTGATAATTAAGGCAAATATGATGGATACAAATGAAGCAATAACTCCTGGTGGCAGTGTAGAGTCTTACCGATGGTGGAGATGTGAGACGGGTGAAATTCGTTGTCCGTGAATCTGCATAACAAACATGTTTTCCCAACCCCAGAATCTCCGAGGAGCAGGAGTCGGAAGAGCACATCATACTGTTTAGCCATGGTGTTGGATGTAGTGTTGGATTAGAAACAGCCCCAGTCAGCTAACTCAGCGATGGATGAGCGATCCCTCCCCTCCTGCATCCCATGTCTGCTCACACGGTCACCATGAGGCTGTGGCTCTGCTGCTTTGTGTTCACTGACGCTGGGTCGGTAGGTGACAAAACAGGGATGCTCCAGCTTCCCAGGCAGCCTCCAGCTTCCAGTGGGTGCGGTGGAGCATAGTCAGGTAGGACTCAGTGAGGAAATAAGACTTCCGGTGCTGCTTTCCAACATAAAAGCTGCAGAGGACTTATTTTAAAGGATTTTTTTTATGAGAACGAAAACACCTCTGGCAAAAATCACATTCATTATAAAAACAGGTCAGTGCAAAGAAGTTACAGTAGTAAATAAAATAAATATAAACATCTTGTGATGCAACCATGACATATTATCACAAAGGGCGTGTTTTTAACTGTATCGAAAATACATTAGACAACAGAGGAAAAATTTAATAAAACAAAATGAAATTAAAAAAAAGTAAAAATGAAATAAAAAAAATAAAATAACAAAATAAAATGAAATTAGAAAAAAAAGAAATTAAAAACAATAAAATGAAATGAAATAAATAAAATTAATAAAATAAAATAATGAAATGAAATAAAATAACATGTACACATAATAAATAAAAATAAAAATGATGAAATGAATAACATATAAACATAATAAAATTAAATTAAATTAAATAATAAAATGAAATCAATTGAAATAAAATAGAATAAAATTAAATTAAATTAATGAAATGAAATAACATGTACACATAATAAATTAAAATAAAAATAATAAAATGAAATAACATGTAAACATAATAAAATAAAATAAAATAAAATAAAAATAATAAAATGAAATCAACTGAAATAAAATATAAATGATAAAATTGAATAAAATAAAATTTATACTACTTTACTTTAACAACTTCCAAATACAATGAAATTGTGTTTTATATTATATATATATATATATATATATATATATATATATATATATATATATAAGAAGAGAGTCTACCTGTAAATAGGTTACTGGCTGTGTTCAGTTGAATTGAATTGAATCTTATTTAATGTGATTCTATTTTATTTAGCCATGAAGGTCCCATCGATATACAAGATCTCTTCTTCCAGGGAGCCCTCGTAAAGACAGCGGCACAGGCAGTTACAAGAATAAAAAAATAAAAAATAAAAAGCTAAGTCACATACAACATACACAATATGTTAAGCAACACAAGAGAAAAATGTAAGAAGAAAACGGGTTTACAGGCTAAACCAATGATGTCCATACACAATCCACCATACAGAATAGGTCAAGGACTTTATGAAGCAGCAACATGTTTCCTTCAAGGCAGTTTTAAAAAAGCCCTTTATAATGTTCAAGGACAGGAGTGCTTCTAAGGTAGCAACACTTTAGAGCTTTGGAGAAAGCAGTTTTACCAAGCTCTGAGCGCACCCTGGGGACATTTAAAAGAATAAGATTTCTTATATGTGTGATAGTTTATAAAGCTCACAGCATATTCTTATTACATCTGCTTATTGCAGGTTACATATCATCCACTTTTTATGTAATGTTTATTAAAGTATCTGTACTTTGCTTCAAACTGATCAAACTAGTAGTGGGATATTTGTTAAGTAAAATGCACAATGCAAGCATGACATATTAGAACCAGATTTAAACTCAGGGCCCCTCTGCAACATGGGACCTCAAGACTAGAAAGGCTAATGACAAACATGTACAACATGCTTCGCTGGTTATTTGAAAAGCCCATCACATCCAGTAACATTTCCTTACTGTCCTAACTACACTGTCTCCACAGTCAGATGGTATAATAGCTGTACCTCAGCTGGCAGCCAATAGGATTCCCCAGCCAACACTCCAACCTACACCCTAATCTTAGTTGTGTGCATTTGTTATTAAATCAAACCACATCTCAAAAATCAACTCATATATGCTAACAGTGTGACAATGACAAATATAGTGTTCAAAACTTCAGTGGTGTCATTTCCTGTTTCTCATCTGACAGGTTTGCATTTTTAACATTTATTTACAATCAAATTTGTGATTAAGTAATTGAATCTGAAGCTACAGGACCTCTTAAGATCTCAGCCAACTGAAAAGTTTCCTGCTTTGCCTGGTTGGTAATCCATCTGTGTGTACAGCTGTGTCACAGCTGTGTTTGGAGTCAAAGGATCTGACCTTGTGTAAACCGCCTTTCAATAAAACATGATAACGTTTGTAACCCTTCTATCACACAGACTGGTATTACTGGACTGAAAGCAGGCACAGCTCCAACACACTCTGCCTGCACTTTGAAAGATGCTGGAGAAAAAATCTCATTGAGAGGATGTGAAGACAAATTCTACCAGATCTGGCCACCCTTTATTGACCACTTCAAAAATGTTGTTAATCCTTTCCACAAACTAGCCTGGATTAAACACCATTCACAAAAGCACTATTGACATATTTGAAATACTTTTTTTCCAGCTTATTCTTTTTTTCCCCACTGCATTCTTCCCTTTTTATTTTGTCTTATTCAACTTGTCTCAATACATTTTTTCTGTTCTCTAAGAACTGAAATTCCAAAAAATTAAAGTACTGCAGCTACTGCTTTTTCCTTATGTGTGTGATAATTCAACTGTAAAATATGGGTTTGTTTAATTTCTATTTTATATAATTGTTGTTTTTTGATGTCTTCTGCACTTATAAAATACTTACCGTGTGTTTTACTCTGAAAACCCCCAATAAAAAAGAAATGCAAATTTAAAAAAAGCTTTAAAAACATGCTAACTACAGGGGTGTCTAACTTTGTGTCACTTTTGTCATTAGTGTCCATTAAGGCTGTATGGAAATAAAAAAAATCATGTAGAAATGTGATTTTTTTTTTCATTTTGAGCGTTTATTTTGAAGGCTAGGTCACACCACTTCCGGTAGTGCACCATTTTGTTTGTAGGCGACTTGACGCAGATCAACGATAGAAATAACGCGCGCGGTGGTATTGCTTCTTTCGACGTCAGTGACATAACACCAATGAGAGAGTGGGAATGACATAAAACGATAACACAGACATTTACTTACTCGTTTATTCATAATTTGTCATAAAACTCACGTCAGACACTTTTGCCAGAGGCTCTGAGTGTTTGTGTGCCTTTTATCGCACTGTGAATGACTAAAGTTTGTTCCCTTAGAGACGCCGTAGCAGAAGTGCGCGCAGTTTCCGCCCACTCCAACCTCAGCAGGAAGTGAGCGGAGTCCAGAGAAACTAAACTACCAAAACAAACTAACAGCATCGCTTCACTCCCCGCTCCCCTGCAGCTTACGGGTCCTGTCGCCACCAGCACCATGGACGGTGTACCGACGCCTCTGCGGTGCTTCGATGAATGCCACCCCGCGGAAATGTTCGTGGATGACGGTGTGGAGACTGTGACTTCGGTGGAGCAGGTGAGTGGCGGCACAGATTAGCTCCGTTAGGTAATGTGGCTAATGCTAATGCCGATGCTGAGATTGAGTGGCAGCCTCTCTGCTCAGGATGGAGGCGCGTGCGGAGAAGTGTGACAGAGATTGAACTCTCACACACTTTATTTCTGTCACCATGAATCAATCTGTAGATTAGGAGAACGACCGGAAACTGATCAGAAGTAATTAGCTAGCTGGTTAGCAAAGTTGAGCTTTTAGGTAGCTAGCATTGTACCTTAATGAGATTATGAATTAAGTTAGCCTTTAGCTAAGTAACTTAAACAGTTAAGCCTGAGTACAACACATGTCAATTTACTGTGAGACTGTTGACCAGACTGAGAGGAAAACTCCACATCTAATAGACTTATTATGGTCTGGATTTGAGTTAGTGTGGTTTATTAATTCAAGGATACAGCAATTAAAGGGGAAGAACACTTAAATTGTGAAATTCTGACATGTTGTTTTTGTGGTTTAGTAAAGTTTAATCAGTATTTGTGGACATGAGCTACTCTCTCTCTCTCTCTCAAAGACAGAAACCAGAAACTTGTGATGTCATGAAGTATAAAGTCTGGAGCTGCTCCACAGACAATGAATGGGAACCTGATTTTGTGGACCATCAGGATGTTGTCATCAGGATGGGTCTTTTTTTCAGTACCCAAATGATCTTTATTCTACTGTACAGTCCTGAGACAGAAAATGTTCCCGTATACAGGGAATATTCCTTTGGGTGCTCTCAGTGTCATCTATAGCAGTGGTTCCCAACTGGTCTAACCATGGGGTCCAATTTCTCCAGTCATTAGTTCAAAGTAGGGGTGGGGGAAATAATCAATACAGCAGAAGAATAACAGAAAAAATAACAATTGCTTATTTGGTTTACTAAGAACATTTTGCTGCTGCAATTGAATGGCTGAAGTGAGATGAACAGACTGCAAGCGTAATCTTACTGGATAATAAAACAGACGTTGACAAAAGTTTTCTTTGGGGACATAAATTTGCAATTGAAAAAAAAGGTAACATGGTAATATACTTATTGCAAAACTCAGCATAAACCAACATATTTAAAATCACAGTAATATTGTGTCGTGATTTAAGTATCACGATAATATCATACATGGAGCCTCTGGTGATTCCCACCCCTTGATCAAAGTCCAGACAGTTTAATACATCAGCGTCATACTTGCGTTTGGCCATGTCACTGAGCTAGTTTGCTGTCTCTGTTGAGTAGCTGTCAGTTATTCACTCACTCTACAGCAGGAGACAGCCCTTCAAAGTAAAAGCTCTGTGGCAGAAATTCACTGTACTCTAAAATAATGTTTCTTTTTACAAACTTGACATGTTTGCGAGTAGGGATGGGCATCAGTTTTTGATTATCGATGATTGATTGTTAAGGCTTTTGATCGATCACAAATAATTTTGATCGATAGTCGCAGTGTTTCCCCTACAATGCCTGGCATAGGTCCGGCGAGCCGCCGTGCCAACGAGACCCCCCTGCCCGGCGAGTCCCTGGGCCAACGAGATCCTTCCGCCCGGCGAGTCCCCGGGCCAACAAGACCCTTCCGCCTGCCGAGCACGGCGGCTCGACGGTCCTACGAGACCCCCGCTGGACCTATGCCAGGCAAAAAATCAGAAACAGACGGAGGCTCTCATCGCTCTCCAAAGCCTCAGTGGCTTCCCTTGAGGCCTCTGAAAACACTATGCCCTTGAAAGACGGAGGTTTTGCTGAAAACTGAAGCCCGTAACTCTGGCTGGCAACAGTTGTAAACACCCACGGGTGAACTGCGTATGCGTGCCATTCTTCCTCTTTGGCCTTGGGGGTTGAAGCTCAAAACTGGGGCAGCTGCGCTCTCTTGCGGCAACAGTCTGCGCTGCACTCTTTTGTTTTCTGTCTTTTGAAATACTCGCTTATCAATTAATCAATAATTGATCGTTAATTTTTTTGATGATCAAATAATGAATTTTGATCGTTTGCCCATCCCTATTTGCGAGTCACTTGCAGTCCAATCACAATGGACCCGTGACCCACTTTTGGACCACAACCCACCAGTTGGGAACCACTAACCTATAGCACCTTTTCAATTCATTGTCCATGGAGCAGCTCCAGACTTTATACCCTATGAAATCTTAAATTTGAGTTTCAGCACTCTTGTCTTTGGATCTGGAGGAGAGATAGTCCTTTTTATTAACATATTTGGACTGTCTTCAACCTTAGGAATACAATGTATGCATTTTGAATAAGGATGTAGTTCCCTTTAAAGTAAGAGATACCGAAAAGAGAAATGACCCCCTTTCCTAGTAATAGAGTCTAACTAAGTATCTTTGCTCAAGTACGATAAGATCAGATAACTTTATTTGCCATTTGTAGAGTCAAGTCAGAAATACACAAGTAATAATAAATAGTAAAAGTAGTAGAGGTAAAAATAGTGTTCTTGTCTGTACTTTACCGTACAATTATGAGGTACTTGTACTTTACTTCAGTAGTTCTATTACATGCTACTTCATATTTCTGCTCCACTGCCTTGTGGAAACCAATATTTTACTTTTCATTCCTCTATATTTATGTAACAACATCAGTTCCAAGTTACTTTGTAGAATTAGATTACTGATACAAAATATAAATCAACTTATTTATGATGTATTATTATGGATCAAACCACCCACCCAGCAGTATGTAAAATATATCAAATATATATATAGCAAAAGGCACTGTATAAAGCCAGTGTTTGGTTAATCTGTTCTGGGCTAATGTTGTTAATGCCAGGCTCAACCCCCAAGCTTAGAGGGCCAGTGTGCTGACTTTTGTCTGGCTCATCGCCTGAGACCAGTGTGGTAAGGTTGAACCTACCAGGGGTCCTAAACCCCCGTCCAGCATCGCTCTCAAGGTCTTAGAAGTACATAAGCCTCTGCACCACAACAACATAACAGCACAGGGAGAAGATTTCTTGTCCCTAAATGCCCCTAAGTCCTACAAACTGGGCTTTAAGTAAGATTTTGAATGCAGGACAATTTGTAGCGAAGTATTTTTACACACTTGTGTTGGCCCTCTCCAGGGCCAACAAATTGATTTCCAGGAAACTGCTATTTTTATTTTTAACCAGAAGTTACCCAATTTAGAGCCTGGCTGATCGATTTGCTTTCATGATATTAACAGCTGACACATAGTATTTGATTGCTTACTTTTTTCATTCACAGGAGACAGTTCATGTTCCTCAACAGTGACATTTTGTAAAATATCATGGTGAGCTCAGCAGATAATTTGCATCCATCAGCTGATAGGTACCAAGAAACTGCCAAAGATAAGTTAAGGTCATTTAGAAACCCTGTCACTAAGTCATATTTTAGATTTATCCTATTACAAATCAACTTATTTACACTAAATCATACTACGCCTCCACTCTTTTGTCATCATTTGTTTATTTTGTGGCAAAAAAATTAATTATAAGTGTCACTTATCTATCACAGAGAAATTATAAAAGTCATGCCAGATCAAAAATGTAACTACTGCAATTTAGAATCAGCACAATGCAACATATGTGATGCTTCTATCTTTAAGTCTGTAGCTCTGTAAGCAAACCGAACCTCTGCTCTGCATTTGACTGATGAAAACAACCAGCTGATGAAAGGCTGATTTTGCTGTTGGTTGTCTTTAGCTCACAGTGACCTTCATAGTCACTGTTTACGCTCTTCTCCTTTCTGCCCTTTTCTTTTCTTGCCTGTCCTTTTCAACCAGAAAAAAGTGGAGCGCAGCATTGAAGAAGTCATCAGTGTTTACAAGCAAATACACAGCCTACCACAGTGAGTATCCAAAGAGATGCCGTGTGCTGCTACAGCTGTTTCTGAAATAACAAGTTCCAGCAAATGGGAGCACAGACAGTGGTTGGGTTTGGAGAGTTTGTCTCTGACTTATATGTTTCTTTTCTTATTGTACCACTTTGCCTTTACACAGCATTTTCTAAAACCAAGCTACACTGTCATAGTGAAAATTCTCTGTCGCAGTGCTGTTCCATTAGGTCTGAGCTGTTTTCACATCAGTGGTTGCGAGGATGTTACACACTGCTTAATGCTGCTAACCAACATTAACCCAACATCTGACAGGAAAGTCTCTTCCAGGAAAAGCTCTGCCCTACAGACATTATTCAACTTCCCTGACTTTGGTCAGACGTCACAGTGTTTAACAAAAATCTGATATGCATGCAAAATAATCGAGGGAAGACTGAGGGTGCTTTCAGACCTAGAGTTGTCTTGCTTTGGTCTGAATCAGGGGCTAAATTGATACAAAGTTGCATAATTGCCTAGAGTTGGATCGTGTTCTCACAGCAGCATTTACAAGCGGACCAGATCAAATGCCTTGAGCGAAAAAGCTGCTCTTGATTGGTCAGAATTTCCATGTGGGAAAAATCCAGGAAGTAAACCAAACGTTGAAGAAGAGTACACTTGCAAGATAAATGTGACACTTTCTAATGTCACAATGGAGGGACAACTACGCAGGTTGATTTTAGCGCTGCTCATCGTGGACTATATTGCTGTCATTGTTCATTTTAGTCAAACCATACAGTTTGAAAACGAGGCGCGGCTCCAACTAGAAAACAATGTTTTGATGCATTGGATGTGCTGAATGTGCATATTAAGGCAGTACAGGAGGAGGTGCACATTAATAATCCTCCAGGACTGTAACATGCTCATGTTTAACCCAAACAATGTGTCATGTGACTGCAAACCGCACCAGAGTTCGTTTGTAACCTTACTGAAACCACCTCTTCAAGAAGGTCTCGGTTTTGGTGCACACCTGAGTGTGATTGCTGTGTTCACACCTGCCCAAACGAACCACACTTTGGGGGCAAATGAACTTGAGTTATATTGAACCAAACCAAACAGGGCAGGTGTGAAAGCACCCTAAATGTTGCTCAAGACTTTGATACAGTCTAAAATGCTAGATCGGATATCAGCGAGTAGGCAAGTCTATGCACAGATCCGATACAAAGTAATATATCAATAAACTGCATAATAGATTTACACTCTGATAAAAATAGCAGTTTCCTGGAAATCAATTTGTCTTTGCCGCTCTAAAACACTAACCTACACGGCAGGTTGTGGAGTCACTGGCGACTACTGTTTTAGAGCAATGAAGAAGAACCAGTATCTGGTAAATACTGGAACATAAGCCATTAATAAAATGTAATGTGGCAATATTATATACTGGATAAAAAAAGAAAGTTTTAAGTCATCCATTTCTTACATGTATTCATGTTTTACAAAGGGTTTATCTTGAGCTATGCCACATCAATACAGGGTTAGTACTATACAGCTGTTATTATTATTATTATTTTCTCATGCAATGATATCAGATCGGTAATCAATATCAGCCATTGCCCAAGTTAAAGTATCAGGATCGGTATCGGGAACGAGAAAATGGCATCGGAACATCTCTAGGAATATCTAAACCGTAGTTATTCTTTAACCCTTTGAAACCTGAGCAAATTGGTGGGATTTCTGTCAAAGCACGGAAGAAGACGGTAAGCAACAAAAGAAGAAATGACCCCAAAAATTGCAAGAAATTAGTAAAAAGAGAAAATTAGGAGCAAGAAAACAAGTAAAAACAAAAAAAGAAAAGAAAGTAAGTTAAAAAACAAACAAGAAAATGATCAGAAAAAACATTCTTAAATATTATACAGAATTCTGTAACATAATTTTAAAATATAGGAAAAAAATAGAAATATTGTTTTTCAGTACCTTTTTTCCTTTTCCCCTAGTTTAAAAAAAAAAAATTCTGAATCTATTTATTTTTACAATCTGTGGGAAATTTCTTATCGAAGTAGTAAAAAAGAGAAAATAAAAAACAGGACAACTATTTAAAAAAAAGTTAAAAAAAAAAGTGCTTAAAATGATAGGAATTCTGTACTATAATTTTAAATATGTAATAAAAATAATTGTAATATAGTTAAGGTAGTTTTTCCCTAGACTCTTTTGTTTTTGTTTTTTTAATTTGTGGGACATTTTACGTTGTCCTTTATTCCCATATTTTTGAAAGAAATTGCACCAATTCGCTCAGGGTTCAAAGTTTTAAATACTTGTTAAAGGTTTCTGAAAGCGGCGCAAGAAAAGTGATGTTGCTCCAGGTTTCAAAGGGTTAAATGACTGGCAAAATATTTCATATCCCAAATACTGAGCATAAATCAGTGTGAGTCCAGCTATGAGAGAGAAGTGAAATATTAAATCTGTGGTGTACTCTTTTATGGAGGTGGAACTGCCTCATGTTGGTATATGAAATGGAAAATGAAGTAGCCTTGCTTTGTGCTTCAGGTGTGACTCTGTCTCGTCAGATTTTAGTACAATAATTACGTATAAAATCAGTGCCCTAATTTGTCCTGACCTAACCTCAGTAGATAATAAAAGCCATTATATAGTATATACTGAGTGTGGAAAAACATGCATTTTCAAACCCGGGGTAACAAATTGCTCAGATAATGTGTAGCCGTAGTGATGAGGAGCATCTATTCATCACACTCATAATGATGAATTCATTTCACTGCCATTACGAGACATTTCCAGGAACACTGCTCATTGGCTGTGACACCTGCTGTTTGCCCGCGGAGACGCTGATGTATGATGGCTGTTATCTAAACGACGTGTTGATCAGCCCACATACTTTGCTCCTGCTATCAGCTGTCATCAGTCTCCTCTTAATGGGGTGACTCATCTCATTTCTATGACAACTGCGCGGACCTCAATGTCACCAGCGCTGCAGTCAATGGGGAGATGTAGTACAAGAAAATGAACCGTGTTCATCAGTGGAGGTCGTGCGTTTGGTAGTGATCATGTGTTTGGCCTGGACTCTGGGAAGGTAATTGCAGTCTTACATGAAAGTCGTACAATTGTCCAAATATGCCACTGAAACCAACATAAGACGGCCTAAAACAAACATACAGTTTGAGTGGCAGTTGAAGAGTGAAGAAGTGTGTACTGCTCTTTATTTTTTAAATGTAAGTTCTGCTCAACGTGAAATTATCGGTTTCATTTATGTCCACGCTCGTCTGTAGTTACGTCTGCCCTCAGCTCCTGAACAGCCGAGTGGAAGCCTTGTCTGACGAGCGTCACTGAGGTGGGCGGGCTGGGTTTTAGCTGCTTAGCGCTCGTCCTCTTCTCCCTCCTGATTGTTGTTGTGTTGCAGAATAACTGCGATGAAACCTTGGGCAGCGGTCTGTGACTAACTCTGTGTAGGTAGAGTGTAATCACAATGGTCGTAGAGAACGCAGGCGGGGAATCGGACTGGGTGGGTGGAGAGGAAGGAGGCGAGGGTCAGCTGTCTTTGACTCAGTGACACACACACACTGTCAGACACGTACGTGTGTGTGTGTGTGTGTGTGAGGAGCTACAGATGCAGATGAAAGTTCCTGTGGAGCACGCTGACATTCAAAGGATGGAGGGGAACAGTGTGTGACTGAGGCTCAGAGGGTTTTATGTTTTTATGTGCTCATATATAAATACTACTTTGTCACTCTGCTCAGGGATACGAGGAAACTTCACTGTTGGCTGACACACACTACATCAATGCACACAAAGCACAGTCATGGTTTATAGAGTGCATAGCTTTCATATTTGAATATTTGTACAGTTTTTTTTCTACGTATTTAAACTGGTCTGGGGCCTAGTTTTTTTTTTTTAAATGTCATGTTCATTTTTTAGAGAGACAAGTACTGAGTTTATCTTGGACTAATGCTACATACCAAAGTATTATTAGCTCAAGCTAGTTTGCAGCTCTCATCCTGAAACGGACCTTTATGCAAAGGCACAAAACAGCACATTTATTATTATTGGCACCTGAAAGTAGTAAACCAGTTCAAACTCCTGTGTTTGTTTGCCAGATGTTCCTTTTTCTTTCCTGTTCTAAATGAGGACAGACCATGAAACTCTCCTGCTGATAGGAAGTGAATAATAAATTAGGAAGAGAAACACAAAGGAGACACTAATGAGGCTGCAGAGGAGCCAAGATACCTCAAAACATATATAGGTTAATAAATAAATAAACAAGCTGATAGCAGTGCCTTATGTGAGGAAAAGATTTCAGTTAGTCTCAGATTTTGTGACATAGTTTTAATTTTGAAAAGTATTAAGTGTATTGCTTATGAAAGTGTGAAGCACGCAGAGTGATCACCTGGTGGACATCTGATGGAAACACAAACAATTTTTCATTTTGTGTCATAGCTATGAGGTTACACATGATGTTTAAAATGGCAAAAACAAGAGTGTCCATGAATAGCATTTCTCCAAAGGGACTGAATTGAGCGTCTCCTTTTTAACTGTTCTGTCTCTTTTGACATTTTCTTGCCTGTTTCACGCTGCTGCCTGTTTCTACCTGATCCTTCTGTCCTGTGTTTGGTGTCCAGGCCGACGTTGTTGCGGGAACAGCACTACCTATATCTCAAGAAGGGCTTACGTCACTTGTCAGATGCTTATGAGGTACAGTATCACACGTCCAGCAGGCAGCCAACACAGGGTTGGAAATTAACACCAGCCACCAGCCAACTTCTGGCTGCTGGATTTGCATCAGTCACCAGTCAAAACACACTGGTAACCTATTGAATGGTTGGTAGATTTTGGACTAAAAATGTTAATTTTCAACCCTAACTTCATTATTTATGATACAGATAAACCAAGAATATTTATATATGTATATGTTTACCCCAATATTGTACCAGAGACACTTTTGATAAATAAATAAGGGGAAAAACCAGCATATACACATTTTTTTATACCACATATAAATAACATTACAAAGTTATCCAGTGAAGTGGCCGTCAGGCCAGAGCAGTGGTCCTACAGCAGCAGTCTCATGATAAACAGAGAGAGAGTGGCTGAGTAAATCAATTCGCTGCACACATCTCTACAATGAAATACAGATTTTAACTGTTTAAATGGTCAAATTTGCGGTAAAGTTGCAATGACTGGACAAAATTGCAAAGTCGTGCTGAATTCACAGGGATTGAACACATTTGCATTAACGGTTGTGATCCCAACATCATGGAATCCTGGCGGGACTGACTGTTCAGCCTGTTAGACCTGGCCTGTGGAGGTCAACAGCTCATATTCTCCATACAGAGGATGAAGAGGACACTGTGAATATCTTAAGCCTTAAAAATTTCACTCTTACGGAAGGTATGAGACGGATCAGACAGTTCAACACCAATGATATAACTGGTCCCTTTAATCCTTTGAAACCTGAGCAAAGTGGCTTGATTTCTATTAAAAACATGGGAAGAAGGCAACGAAAGAAGAGATGACTCAAAAATTGGTAAAGAGAGAAAATTAAAAAAAAAAAAAAAAGTTAAAAACAAATAAGCAAATGACCTGGAAAGACTACTTAAAAATTACAGCAGCTCTGTAACACGATTTTAAAATATAATATTAATATTAATAATAATGATTATAAATATAGTTTTCCCCTAGATTTTTCTTGCTTTCCTTATTTTTGTTCTTCATTTCTTAATTAATTAATTAATTTACTGTTGCATTTTGTCATTTCTCACCAAGTCGCTTATTGCCTTTTTGCCCATGATTTTTTTTTAAAAAAAATCACACCATCTTGCTCAGCGTTCAAAGGTTTAAATATGTGCGAAAGGCGTTTGAAAGCAGCACAAGAAAAGTGATGTCGCTCCAGGTGTCAAAGTGTTAACTAAATATTGCAACTAGGCACGTTGCAGTATAGCAGTATTGATGATAACCATGATATTTAAAAATGAAATATCACTATCATGTTAAAAAAAAAACATAATAATACCATGTACGTTATCCAGCACCTCTTAAATCATTTCCATTTCTTTCTGTTGTCGCTTTGTCTCCCTCCCCCAGCGCCATCTGGGTGCTTTTTGACTATTTATTAAGTGTTACTGCTCTTTTTGTACGCTTTGTACAGTTATGGTTACAGACTGTCTCTTCACCTCCCTGAACTCGTATTATCAGTTTGATTCATTTGTCAAAAAACGAGATAAAACGCACAATAAACAAAATTAAAGATGAGTCTGACTAATAACATTATCATACCGGTCCGTTCACTCAGCGGCTGCATTAGTACCAGTGTGTCAGTCGTAGCCAGGACAGAAGGACAGTAACACTCGCTGCCTCTGCTTTAAATAGAAATACCACTCTATTCACTTTGCAAAACATATTCTCGTCTGCTCAGGGGAAGGTCACCTCTGTTTTTGTGTGTTAACTGTTCTCTCGTTTCACCAGAAAAGAGAGAGGAAGGCGTGTGTCGTCCACTCAGCCCTCATGTCAGTGTTTGATTGACAGCCAGTGTGTTACTCTACTGTCACACTGCTCAGTATCTATATGTCCACTTCAAACACTGCAGCAATGTTGCAGAGATCTGCTGATGGAAATTAGAAGCTGAGTCACAATATTATGTAATAAAGAAACAGCCCATCAGTGTGTTGTTTTTATCACAAACACCATCATCTCTCAGCGCTATGGTTCCCCTCCTGCAGGCTCGCTCTCTGCTGCTTCTGTTTACTCTCGTCTCTGTCTCTGACTGACTGATCTCACTATCTCATTTACTGCTGTAATTGGTCATCTGATGCCCATCTGATCATGTGATGTGTGTGTATGTGTGTGTGTGTGTGTGTGTGTGTGTGTGTGTGTGTGTGTGTGCGTGCGGGTAGTGTCTGGATGCTAGCAGACCGTGGCTTTGCTTCTGGATTCTTCACAGTCTGGAGCTACTAGAGGAGCACATTCCCGCTACGGTTGCCTCTGAGTGAGTCACACACACACACACACACACACACTCTCACTCTCACAACTAGGCTGCTACAGCGAGCCATTGCCAAAGACTTTTTATTATTTATTGCCATTGCATAATTCTCATAATTACTGGAGTAGAGCAAATAATGCTGCTGCAATGAAATGAAAAATGTTGATAATTAACTTCAGCTTCACACACACTCTCTAACTGCAACATGAGCGGTTGTAGTTTTGGTTTATTGTGTCATACAATATAAATATGTGAAACAAGTAACATAATACAATTGCCCTACGCACATAGACTTATAAGACTAAATGTCATTTAGACTTATTTCCAACTTCGGGGTTCCTGCAGATCCTTGAAAAGTCTTAACCCTTTGAAACCTGAGCAAATTGGCTTAATTTCTTTCTAAAACATGGGACGAGGGCAACGAGAAATAAAAGAAAAAATGACCCCAAAAATTTGCGAGAAATTAGTAAAAAGAGAAAATTAAAACAAGAAAATTTGTTAAAAAAAAAATAATAATTTAAAAAAAGAGTTAAAAACAAACAAGAAAATGACCTGGGGAAAAAAGAAAATTATAATAATTCTGTAACATAATTTTAATTACTTAACTTAATTTTATGTAAGAAAAAAAATTGTAATGTAGATTTTCCTGAGATTTTTTTCCTTTTTGTCCCTAGTTTTATTTGTTAAATCATTTTCTGAATCTGTTAAGTCTTTGTAATTTATGGGGTTATTTTTACCAAATGTTTTTCCCATGTTTTTTAAGAAATCGCACCAGCGTGCTCAGGGTTCAAAGGTTTAAATACTTGTGGAAGGGGTCTGAAAGCAGCGCAAGAAAAGTGATGTCGCTCCTGATTTCAAAGGATTAAAAGGCACTAATTTCATTAATCTAAAATAAGGCCTTAATGTGTATTAAAATGTCTAAAATCAGTGTTTCAGTAGTCGTATAAATGCTCAGACATCGGAAAGTAATTATTTTTTTTTCTGATGCTCCATTTTAAAATTTCCAAATAACTGGATAATTGGATGATTTAATGATAATAATCCAATTTTTTTCCCCTTTGAAATTAAAAATGCCTCTCACATTAACACCACACAGACCAGGATAGTGGAACCAACAACATTCATATTTCGTTTACAGCTGGGATGCTCAGAGAAGAGAATTCACTGTCTGCTAGCTTGTTGTTACTGTACCCTGGAGAACATGGGGAAATGCACAGTCAAGGAAAATTGACTGTTTAGGCAAGATTTTTCAGCCTGGCTGAAACTGGTACAGGGCATTGCAGACGAGGCTTGGTGTATTTTATGCAGGAAGTTTTTAAAACTCGTCAGAATGGGAATCAAGACAGTGGAGTCCCACATGCAGACTCAGAGTGAGGAAGTGTGAGAACAAACACCACATATTTCTCAGTTCTCTTCTTCCCTTGTTCCCTCCATGAGACCAAAAAAAGTCAAGTCTTATGTCTCAATAAAACATTTGGACAAAATTGTTCCTGAACCCAAGTAATGGGTTCCAGTTCTTATTTTTCCTCAGCTAGTTATCTTTTTCTTTTTTAGTCTGACACAGTCTTACACTCAAAAGTTGTCATTCTGATTGGCATTATAAAAGTCGGAAATCCTTTAGCTGTCGGACCCTGAAATGGTCCCAAGATGTCAAAGGACAAACACAAAATATGACCAAACTACATCTGTGTTAACTAAACCATAACATAGATACAAAATTTGTGCAAAAAATTTGAATTAATAACCCATCACTTTGTTTCATAAAAAAAAGCACTGACCTGACCACTGACCTCCTATTTTTGTTAATGTCAGTACAAAACAGAAGAGCTCCAGGTTGTGTTATTTACTGCAGGCATCATACTGAACATGATGAAGATAGAGAGGTAGATTTTATACTAAAATATAAACCCTAAAATGACCATATAATGAGTGATGATCCATTTTCTACTATTTCTCCAGTGAGTCATTGATATTCAGGATTGTGCTGTTAAATCATTTATTGCCTGTTGTTTCATAAATAACTGCCCCAATTAATCTTAATTCATGTCTGTAATCGAACACCCACAGTAATTATCGCCATGGCGTTTGTGTAAGAAGAAATTAATGTTTTCCTCCGATCACTGTGACTGATAATTGTGATTAGTGTAATGACAGCATTGAGCAGAACAAGCAGGTGTATTGTTTTAGACATGTTTATGCAGCCGTGACTTCAAACGCTGTCGCTTTTATTGCCACCAAAATGTCATTTGATTAAATTACTGCCAGTCCAAAGTAACGCTCAGCAGAGCCCGTGGCAAGCAGCGATGCCAGGCTGCCAACCCACACTCTCATTATGACTGCGAGGCGTGCCAACACACCGGCTGGCACTGCCCAGCGCCAATGTGACACCCTCGTGCTCACACACACAAACACACAGGCCCTGTTCAAGGATTTTCAACAATGCAACCTACAACAGCTTGCTTTCGCCGTCCCATGAAACATACACTGTTCTCAGGTCAGTACTGACACTGCGCTGTTCGGCCAGAGTTAATGTAGGTTTCACTTCCAACTCAGTTGGCTCACGGCGTGCTCACAGTTTTGTGATTTCTCTCCATGGCGGAGGATGAGGAGGACGTTTATGAGGGAAGCAGCTCGGTGCACAGGACTGGAAAGAAATGAGAACTGGGGTTGAGATGGTCCGTGCTCGGTGCCACGTCAGGGAGAGGGAGCTCAGCCAGCGGTGCTCACTTTACAGCCTGATGAAGTCCTGCAGATCTGAGATGCAGAATTAGAGCTCTGATTAACTAGTGAATAGAAACTGGGTGTTTAAAGGGGACCTATTATGCTTTCCCTTATTTCCTGTCATATATATAATGTTACAGTGTCGGATATTCATATTAAACAAGGCCAAAGTTTCAAATAATGAGGTCAACATATGTAAAAGTCATCCATGTGACCAACAGCCTCAGACTGTTCTGAATGTTTCCATATGGTCATCTGCTTCAGGTTTTGGTTTTGTTTTGTGACTTTTCACGATAGAAAGTGCCGATATACGCCGTTACAGTCATTCCCCAGCTGCAGTGACGGTGCAGAGACACTGAGAGCGAGACCTGAAATTGCTGAAGAATCAGAGCTGACTGGGCTTTGACACACAGTTGAAAATAAAAACACGTGTCACTCATGTTTATACACTGACTCTGAAACTTTCTCATAGTAACATTCAGGTGCATGATGATGTATTAAAGGATTAGGACAGCACACAGACAGAAAGCGATTGTGTCGATAAAGAGGGAGGACAGCTCAGCCCCTTCAGTTAGCAACGGTGCCAAATGCAAGACATGAGCTGAGAGTGGAGACAACCGGGGAGGTTCCTCCAGTGGGGAGGAGCAAGGGAGCAAATGTCTGTTTCCATTTTGTCTCATATTGCAAATTTTTGGAATGAACAGAACAATAAAATGCATCAGACTTTCTGTGTTGGGGGAGGGGGGGTTAGTTTTTTTAATCTGACAACCGAAAAAAAAAATAAATCGTTGAGCACACAAACCTTGCACACTGATTCCGATGCATTTTATTGTTCTATTCTTTGTGAAAATTGGCAATACATGACAGAATTAAAAGACACATTCCCTCCTCTGCCTCTCTCCACTGGAGTTACCTATTTGGCCGTCACCACTCCCTCCCTGTCTTTATTTTGGCACCACAGCTGCATTAAGGGCGGAGCTGTCCTCCCTTTCTGTCTCCACATTCTCTGTGTGGTTCGTCATCATCATCCACCTGAATATTAATATCTGACCTGTTGAAAGTGAGCTATCTGAGCTATGAAAGAGCACATTCACGTTGAAATCTGTACTGTGCAACGTCTGATGGAAACAGAGTGGCAACATTTGGGATTTGTGCAAGAGGAGAGAGGATTACTCAAACAGTAACAAGCCATGACTGTAATGCGTTCACTCTGTTCCCAAAATGATGCACAACATGATATTTAGCATTTGTCTTTCAGTCCTTTATTGATCCCAAAGTGGGAAATTCTGATGTCACAGCAACAGGTTTATTAGGCATTGCATGGGAACAGTAAAAACTTAGACACATATGTCAAACTAGAAGAGAGAAATATGTATTAAGAAATCTGAGCCCCTTCGCTGGACCAGTTGGGAACCACCGCTCAAAATATACATCAATAGAATAGACAATATATGTACTAAAATACAAAACCATAAAATCTATTCATAGGATAACATACTACTGTTTTATACATTGAACAAATGTGCAGATTTGTTGAAGTTTTAGTTTTAAGAATGCAGTGAGGTCAACTTAGAGAATAATATACAACAGTGTGTATAACCTACACTGATAAGAACTGTGCAACAAAACCCATAAAAAATGCAGACCCTCATGTTTTATACCACTGTTAATGCTTCTGTCTCCAACCCAAATATCTCTGTTGGTTAAGGTTACATAATCAGTGCACATCCTGTGATCAAATATGCAGGACACACTCGCTCATTCTCTTTTTGTAGGCTGATATGTCAGTAACATTCAGCTGTTATAGTGTCTGCTTGTGTAAGTACATGAAACAGTTTGAGGTCATAACTTTTTGATCTTCTTCTCCTTCCAGTGTGTGTCAGTTTCTGGCTCGCTGTCAGAGCCCAACAGGCGGTTTCGCCGGTGGACCAGCACAGCATGCTCACCTTGCACCCACCTATGCTGCTGTCAACGCCCTCTGTATCATCGGCACAGAAGAGGCCTATAATGTTATAGACAGGTATGGTGATGGTCACACAGCCCCAGTTACCTCACTGTTCTAACACAACACCAAACATAATGTTAAAGAACACAGAAAATATTCTGTCAAAGCTGACTTTTGTTTTGTCGTAATACTCCTTTATACGTAGATGATTGGATGCTTCTTCTGTAGATATTTCAATGTCAAAATGCAGCCTAGAGTCAAGTCACTTTGGTGGCAGTACAAAAAAAGGCTAACTCTGAGTAACACGATGCACTATATAATATAAATGTACGGTGCCTGGGAGTGGCCATAGGGAGGAAAAATAAATAAATTGAGGCCATGTTTCTATTCATTTCTGAGCATGAGGTAAGTGTGTATACAGAGAGCCAGCACAATGAGTCCAGCTCCAATTTAGTTTGGGCTGTTTGTGGTAGTTTTCCTTTTCCTGTACATGTAAATATCATCACTCGTGCTCTCTGCTGCACCTTACTGCTACACTGAAGGCCTTTCCTTTACTCTGGTGACTCTATACAGCCATCTGAAAGCATTAAGTATCTGCTCCATCTGCAGTCTCTAACCGGAGTGTGTTTGTGAACCATGAAGCCACAAAAAATGCATGACAGATCTGCTGGTAACATTTTGTGCAACCAGTATCAGATCATTGTAAAATAACCACAGTACCCTTCGTGTTAACGCACACATAGAACATGTCGTTTTGATGAATTATTCCACTCAGTTTCTTGTGCAGATCAGCAGTTGTGTTGGAGACTGACACGATGAAAACAGTTGATACAGCTCCTTGAAAAGTTGCACTTAAAACTTCTCACCCTGCTTTAGACTCCCTCAGGACCGTTCTTTCTTGCCAGTCTTTCACGGCTGCTTTGTATGGAATGCAGTAAGTTAGCAGCTGTATCAAATCAAAATAAGCCAGTGCTAACCCCAGTGCTAGGGCTCACAGTGGGCTGGTAGCCAGCAAAACTTTGTCAAGTTTGTCTGATCCCAGGCTGCTCCGACTCCCCACCACCGAGTTAGCAAACTTTCTGTTGCTGCCATTACTCAGGTTAAACCAAGCACTGCTGCTGGCCACTAGCCTGCTGTTACCCCTGATGGTGGAGTTGGCTGCGGCAGGACGGCAGGGTGCGCTGTGCTGGCTCTTTGTATCTGCACTTACCTCTTGGGCACGCATTAATTAAAACATGAGAATGATTTACATAAATTGAGGCCACAAATTAGATTTTGAACACATTGATTTAGGGCCATATAGACTTGCCGCTTGATCGAACGTATGCTTACACAATGCGCCGTGTCTGTGTATGTACTTGCTGCAGCACTACCTAGGCAAATCACACAATACTGGCGACCTTGGGGTGGCTTAGTGGTAGAACTGTGTCACTATATAACGGCGTGGAAACATCATAGAGATGCAGGTAGTTCCGCACCAGGTCTGTCAGCCTGCAAGTTTCTGCCATTGCTCCGACAGCGACTCCATCTGGTCTGATCTCACGGTCATCGTGTTCATTCGCATGAGCGCACGTGTCACAGTACCTCACGTTGAGATGTGCGACCGACGCATCAAACGAATGCAGATCATGCATGGCAGCCATGATTCAGTCGCATTCGCGTTGTTTGTGACAAGAATACTACGGCCCTAATTCTCTGCCAACCACCGTACAAATCACCTCAAGAGTATCACATTGTTTTTATACTGAAGTCACATGCAGTCTGAATGGTGTCGAGGGCTTCAGGTTATAAATAAAACAATAAAGCAAGGCCTTTTATTTCCATTTATATTAAATCAGTTTGATGGCACGTATAAGTAGGTATAATGATATTTACATGTCAAAGCTTTAATCAGTAGGTATAATCATATTTACATGTCAAAGCTTTAATCAGTGGCTGTATAATGATGCTTTTTAATCTCTTTTAGTATAATTGAATTTTTATTATGACATTATTACAGTTGTAGGAGAATATTACAGACACATCTTGTTGGTGTTATTTACCAGTAGTTAATTATAAGAGCATGTAGAGGTAGCGTTTACATGACTCCTTATCGACTGCATTTATATCTGAGTAACTGATGCTACTGTTTCCAGTTGTAATTTCTGTGTTGACTGTTTATTAAACCTTCAGTACTTAGACTGCTCCTCTCACTGTGCAAACCCCCCCCCCCCCCGTTATTTCTCTCGCCTCATCTCCTTCTCTCTGCTCTGTCCATTATCTCCCCTCGTCTTCTTCTCTCTAATCCCCCCTCTCTCCTCCTGTGTGTACCCTCTCCAGGGAGAAGCTGTTAGATTTCCTAATGTCAGTGAAGCAGCCAGATGGCTCGTTTGTGATGCACGTCGGAGGGGAGGTGGATGTCAGGTGAGTGCCCAGAAGATAACGCTACCTTCTCCACCCTCTCTTCTCTGTTCTCTCTTTTTTTTCTATTAGCAGGAAGATAAAATCACCACAATCACAGGCTCGATTAAAAACACGTTTGGTATCCACAGTTATACATTACTGTGTGTTTGCTGTGTGACAGTCGACACACTCTGCAGATGAATTTGCACATTTAGTCTCTCCACCAAATAAGTAGGACATTATTAAAAAGTACGCCTCTCCTTTTATCTCCATCTCCTTTTATGCTCTTTTGTTCCCCTGGAGTGTTGATATAAAAGAGGAGAAATACCCACATCTTTCTTGCGTAAGAGTGGATTTATATTATTTGAATTAGTGTGTGTGTGTCACAGTGGGTTTTTTAATAAGCAGCTTTGAGGTATCGTCTTCTGTTCCAACAAAGAAGCTCAGAAGTCAAAGTTACTTTTTCACTCTCAGAGGAGGCTGTTATCTGTTGCCAGCCAATTAATGTTCTGCTGTCATTATGTGTTATTTAAACTCTTTTCCTCTGCGACGGGTTTCTTTATCTGACGTTGTCCTGTGAGAACCACATATCGTAATTATTCACGAAGCCTTGTTTTAATTTCTGAGAGAACACAGTGGGTTTTAAAGGTTGTTAATATTCATTCAAGGATACGTCTTGTGATATTCAGTGTTTTTCTTAATGTCAGCAAACCCCATTAAAAGACTAAAACCAACATTATATTGATCCTACTGACAAGCATTGTCTGTGTAGGACTAAGAATTTTTCTAGTCGACCAATAGTCTAGTGGGGCAACACAATGGTTTGAGTTAAAGGTGTGAGAAAGAATAGTATCAGTAACATTGTTAACACTGTGCTACATTACAGAGAAATACAAAACCGTACTAATGACCCTTCATTAATATAGGCCTATATTTTATCTACAAGTGCACGTCACACACTGAGCGAGCCGCCTGTAAATGACGCTGTGGGCAAAGCAGTAATGATTGTGCTAAGTGGCTAATGGGCATGTAGCTACTTCCATGTTTCAGATGATACGTCATGTTTGTAGTCGACCAACGAAGATGAGTTTACGTATCACCTTGGGTTCGTCCTTCACCTTCTCAAAATGATCCCACACTTTGGATTTCCTGCCTGACCTTTCAAATTAAATTCCCACATGGTCCAGTCATATAAGATTTGATTTATTTTGACAAGGCGCAGCTCTTAATAGAGTTTCACGTTTGCTTGTTTTGTTAATTTCTGTGACTAAGCGACCAATGAAATCTTGCCGACTAATGACCTTTCTGGTTGACTAATGCTTGGTCAGCTATTAGGGGGGCAACCCTATGTCTGTGTAGCCAAAGCCTGATATATCCTATTCCCTTCTGATCCCTTCACATTCTTTTATTACCACCAATACAACCACTGTTGTTGAAGATTTATAGCCATTAGCGATTGCATTTAAGATAGGAAAAAAATATAAAATATGGCTTATCAAACTTACATTTGCATTTTTTCATTGAACTTATTTTTAGCAACAATTATTTTAAAGATTATGCTTGATTGACATTTTTAAATTACCATTTTCTTAAAAAATCTTTTGTACCCTCTGCAGTACTCCAAAGTACCTCTAGGGGTACCTGTTACTCCCCTTGCCTGTACCCTCATTACAAATGAGGGTACAGGCAAGCATCTGAGAAGCTTTTGAGAAGACCATGAACTTTGTTTTCTGAGCATTTAAAATCAACTTTTAACTCAGCAGAGCATTTAGGGTTGTATTTAGGTTTTTGTATTCTCTGTGCGTCGTCTGCCTCTGTCCCTCTGGAGAAATATGAAAGCTGTGTTGGCAGTTAGATATGAAAGTTTTGACAGCATTTTACGACTGCATTTTTAAGCTCTGGAAGAAGCTCCCTGATGTCACTGAGCATGCTCAGAGTTGTGTTTCCACATCAACACTGCTGAGAAGAATAAACACTGGTCATGCACACAGGAACAAGCTTCGTCAGGCTTTGGCTACACAGACGGTACCAGTTAGTTTGGTAATTCACTAATGTTTCTGGTCTCTTCAAGGGATTTCTCGATAATAACACCGAGATAATTTAACCAGCTTTATCTTATTATTTGTTAAAGCTTTACAGTCTCTTGACAAAGGAAAATGAAACGCATAAAAGCCAAGGTGACTTCACATTGACTTGCTAGTCTTCCAACTACTCAAAGCTCTTTAACACTACATGTCACATTCATCCATTCATTCACTCACTGGTCGCCGAGGCTACCATACAAGGTGTCACCTGCGACTCAGATTTTAACACACTCACACACTGATCCATCGGGAGCAATTCACTATCTTGCACAAGGATACTTCAACATGTGGACTGGTGGGCAACACGCTCTCCCTCTGAGCCACAAAAAACAAAATGGATGTTTATATTTGGCCTGCTGGCGGTCTAAAAATACTAAGCTTTGGATGACAATGTGTAAGTGTAGGAGGAGCAGACTTCCTGCTCACCCACGCCTCTCTCTGTCCATCCACATCAGCCTGTGTTTCTCTCTTACAGGAGTGCATACTGTGCAGCGTCTGTAGCGTCGCTCACGAACATCATCACACCTAAACTGTTCGAGGACACGACCAACTGGATCCTTAGGTACATGCCGCCACCATCACAAAACTGTTTTGTGCCACCATTCCTCCGTAAACCAGGCAGAGTTTTAGTGTGTGTTTTATTTCCTCTGTCTGCAGCTGTCAGAACTGGGAGGGAGGTCTGAGCGGAGTGCCTGGTTTGGAGGCCCACGGTGGCTACACGTTCTGCGGCACAGCTGCCCTCGTCATCCTGGGCAAAGAGCATATGCTGGATCTGAGAGCGCTGCTGGTGAGGAACTCTCATTCACCTGACATTTTCTCACTTTCTCAATCACAGGCACATTTTCGTGGATAATGGGGTGTCACATTTCTGATTCTAAATCGAGAATCAAACAAATGAGCTGTCAAATTCCCTAATTGAAATGCAAAGATAAGCAATTCCCTTCTCCCCTGTGTGCTTGCGTGTCCAAAGACAAACACAACGCTTCACTGACGACATGGCGTAGCTTACCATAGCACGCAGCTGCCCTTTGAGACAACATGGCCACTCGCTGAGTCAAAGTTAATGGAGGAAGAACAGTAGAACTGGAAAATCCTCCCCCTCCTCTAAAGTTAATGGCGTGCCAGCATTTTGCCTTCACCATGAGTTTTGTAAACAACGAATGCATCATTGACGGAAAAACTAGTTTATAGGCTGAGCTAGTAAACTGAAAGTGAAAGCTGCTTGCTGTCATCTAGTGGCTCTGCTTTTTGTCCCCGACTGACTGATGAAATAAGTCATTGCTATTAATTTACAAATAAATTATTTAAATTTGACCAAATGGCTTAAGTGTGATACATTCCAAAAAAACGTATCACGCTTGATTCCATGTAGCCCAGTGGTTTTCAAACTTTTTGTTCCCAGGGCACATCAAAGAGCAAGCCCAAAATCTCAAGGCACACCTGTATTTATATCTGTGCACAACAGCCTCTATAATGTGTGTCACTCTTATCACGATGTAAGACAATAAACATAAGTAGAAATAAGATAGATAGCTTTCATGATAGAGTCTACTGACAGTTTCTTTCACTTTTCTTTCAGTGGTTGGTCGACTTCACTAGTGCTTTGTTGTAATTTGCTCTGTACAATAAAGCGATCCATTGTCCCACTCACGGCTTTCTCCTTTTAAATGTTATTATCCCTCACACTGGCTGCCAGTCAGGGCTTTTGATGTGTCACACACTATAATTCCCACGCGTGAACTGCGACAAATAGGTTACTGGTTTGGGTTGGACAACTATCGCATGAATGATTCCAGCGAGAGAGGATACTTTAATCTCCAAATGCAGGAAGTTTACAACACTGACAGGAAGTGTGTTGTTCGAAAAAATATCTTTAAACTCAATTCTTACAAAATATACATTTACAATTATTAAATCATTACATCCAGTTTCCCTCCTTTAAACAAGTCTAATTAACATCTCTCCACCCATGCTAAGATTACACATGGTAGAGAGCCAATTCAAATCATCTAAGCTAGCACATGTCGTGATGCAGCACGTAATTAACAAAGCAAACTGGAAGATACACAAACGTAGGCTTCTTTTTAAAGAAGAATCTGAAAATGCAAATGACAGTCACTGACATGAAACGACAGTGATCTGTTGATATTAACGATTTGAGACTTGATAATCTAACAACAGTTAAATCGTATAAATCGAATCAGGACCTCGAAGTGGAAAGTCAAATTGAAGCATGGATTTGGAGAATCTCGAGACCCCTAACAAAGAAGTATTGAAATAACATTAAACAGGACCTGTGGTGCTGCTGCATATCGAGTCCTAAAGACAACAATAAAAGATGCTATCCGTATCCGTGACAACAGAGCCTTTGCGTTGAAGCAATATCCCTTTTATAGGCGTCTCACCGCTGTGCAGGGCCGAGCACAAACACACAGCTGTGATAGAATAAAATGTTATAACCCAGAGCGAGATTTCATTAAGTAAAACTACTGATAATGCCTGCTAGAGAGCCATTGTGCTGTGAAATAGTACACAGCCTGGCTCTTTTTTTGTTGCTTATTTAGATAAGATTCTGTCCTGAATGTGTGTTCAGCACCATTTTGTGTCTCGCAGATCTATTTAGAGACGTCGCCGTCAGCGATACCGTGACATTTTTTCATTTTAGTTGTTTATGTAGCCACCGGGCTCTCGGCATATCAGAGGACAAAGTTTCCATCCGTTTTCTTTCAGTGGCTGGAGTTGTCACCATTTGAGATACTGTGTTGATGCCTGTGGGGAAATTCTCTCGTCATTTGACTGCTTCCAGAGGAGGATGAGGTTTGAGCAGCGGCCCCGGAGCTTTAGTTTGGGTAGAGCTTTAGAGTTGTGCTCAGGGACTGTGCAGCAGGGCAGATGCTCAGTGACACGGAGCCTAAGGTCATCTGGAAGAGAAACAGAGATGGTGTGTCACCAGGAGGCCAACCTGCAGCGTGTAAATCTACTATTGAAAGGAGAAACACAGCTGATGTTCAGAATCAGTGCTTTAATTTCTTTAAGCCATCATGCAGGAAATAAATCAAGTGTGTTTTTTACTTTCAGGCAGGTGGACTAATCTAAGTTCAAACCCCCCCCGTCAGGGAAATTAGTCATTAGGAACACCCCCCCCTTCTTTAAACAGCTTCACAGATCTGAATATCCATTGACACCCAGCCAAAGTCACAGGTTAACAGAGCGCGCGCTCTAAAGTATCCTCTGTCACTGAAACCCTCCCTGGTAATATGGATTTCTGTCTCAGTGGTTTAACCTGAGTGTCAGCGGAGCTGGAGCTGCCAGAGATGGTCTGTGGCGGTTCAGCAAAGGTTGTAAGTCGACACCAGGTCGAGAATATCTACAACAGCATGACTCACCTGCTGCACGCTGTCGCCTCCGTTGCTGAGCCGTGACAGATGTGTGTCAGAGCAGGTGACACTCAGAGTCCTGTAAGGTTTTATAATGCGAGTGTACAGCTTCTAAAATGTGAGGATTTAACGTCTTTCTCTGCTTTATGTCACTGTAAATCAAATCTCTTTGGGCTTTGGACGAGGGGTTTCTCAGAATAGCCGACTAGTAAACAGTGTGCATCGCTGGAGACTAATCGTGCATCTGTGGTTTCAGCAAGATGCCCAGTAATAAAGCAGTGGCATCTACAGCAAATATACAGCTGGGGGCGTTGTGTGGGCAGCTTTTGTTGACAGTCATAGCTCTGAGTTGGACGAAGGACGAAGGTGGACATAACTTTGATTGTTGTTCAATATGGATTTGTTTGAACAATCAGTTCTTAAGTTAATAGACAGAATTTAAGGTATGTAGAAAAGTAAAGACTCCTGCTATCCCTGCAAGACATTGGTCACAGGGTTACTGCAGTAAGACTCGCAGCTCAGACGAGCATGCTGGAGGTTTGGTCCAATCAGATCTTCATTTATAAACAGCCTCTCAGAGTCAGTCAAGGACGCTGATATTTCACCTGCAGCCAGGTGGCTCCTGCCTACAATAGTTAACCCTTTACTGGTTGTATTGAAGACCTTTTTGATAATGTGATTGCTATTGGGTGAAAAAAAAACATATATTTCCTGTGACTAATCACCAAGTAAACTACATTTTGGGGATGGTCGATGACAACTGAAACACAGCAGTTGGAGTTTTAGTCATACAAAGCAAGACATTTAAAGACAGTGAGCTTTGAAGAAAACATGATGGACATTTTCCTCTGCGTTCTGACACTTAAGCTCTAGTCGTCATAACAAATGAATGTTAATATCTCATCTTGAGACATGTCTGAAGACATGACGTCATTATGTGTTTGTTTTTTGTTTGTTTTTTTAAATCTCTAATTTAATCCAGTCAGGCTAATTCAGGTATCAAAACTTAGAATCAAGGTGACAGTTTGTATAAAAATTTAATTTAGAATTTTTTTTCCACAGCTACAAATCATTTCTTCACACTTACAGACTGTTATTTCTCCAGCAGTGTTTGACAGATTTAAGGGGTGATTTACAAGCACACACTTACTGATCATCATTTGCAAAGCTCAACATCTCTCTATTTATGCTCTCAAAAACTTTGACACCACAAATAACTAACCTGTACCAACGTTCATTGTAAACTCTGACTCATCGATCTACCTGTTTAGAGGCAGAAAAATAACTTGTGAATAATGTGTGAGTGTTTTTGCTGGCTAGCAAAACATTCTGGTGCAGACTATTGACTGGAGTTTGCCAGCCTGTCGTTTTGTGACATATGAAGATAATTACAAGCTCACCCGCTCTCCGTTTTCAATGTCCGATAGTTGACCATGAACATTGTCATCGCGTTTCGTCTCATCAACGAAACTGGAAACATAGATTTCATCTTATTTGTTTTTATTATTTTTAGTTCGTCAACTTATATTAGTACTGTTTAGTAACTGGGCATAGCTACTGGGGAAAACACAAGTGCCATCTCATTTTCCCGGCAGATCGTACTTGGTGCCAGACAGACTTGTGTGGTGAAAATTAGGCTTATAAGGAACCAGTGTAATCGCAGATGGTGTCATTATTCTGTAGCTATTACATCTTACAAGACAAGGCAAAAACTTCTGTTTACACTTTTGTATACTTTGCCAGATATTTAATACTGTGTTGTTCTAAAACTGGGCCCAGAGAGTGACCCTGACCCGGGGAGCCCACTGGTTGTTCTGGTTGTGAATCATTAACATTGTGGTTACTTGAAGCGTTCTCTGGCACAAGAATTTCCTTCGGGAAAACTAAAAAGTTCTGTTGAATTGAATTGAATTTAAAATGGCGCAGTATTGAAGTGGGTGTGAACAAAAACGTCTTTTATGAAGTTGTCCTTTATCGAGTGATGTAGGATGAGTCACGCTGCGTAAATCAGCCCCAGTTTCATCTCTGAAAGAATGAACGAATAATCAACATTGAGAAAAGATTCATTTTTTTAAGCAACTCTCAAATGTATCTGGCCTCGTACTTTTTTTTGTACTTTTGTTGCATTTTCAGGGACAACAATTGACAATCCGGTGATGAGTGTGGACATGTATCTTCTTCTTCTTCTTCTTCCTCTTGAATTTGTACAGCGCGCACAAGGCTGCAAAAACAAAACTGCTCCTTTTGAGTGTTTTCAAAACCTGAAAATGGCAGTTTGAAGTAGAGGTGCAGATGTGTCGCTGCCATTGATTAATGAATGCTAGGTGCTGCATCTGAGTAAATGACCTCGGAGAGCTCAAGATTGTCAGTTTGGCGGCACAATTAAGATGCATGTAAAAACACATTTCATAGTGGGTGCATACATGTCAGACTCTGACACTGATGACAGAGGACAGAAGCAGCGTGGCCGTCAATGACACCAAAACAAGATAGAGGTTCTCTGCATTGTTTTTAATACATGACTGTTTTGGTGCAAACATTTCTTCTGAGATTTACTTGTCTCGTATTTAATCTACCCACATTTGGCACTTGGTTGGTGTTAATTTGGACCCTTTCTGTCGAGTACAGGGAGACGGAAGCAGCGTAATTCCCACTAAACTCAGCAGCAGCAGCATGAAGCATGTATGATCTAGATTACTGATTAAAAATTAAATGATTATTTTGAATGTCCTTGTAACTGTAAGAGGACAAAGTTCTTTCCTTCAAAACAATAGTAGAACATTAGGATCTTTGCATGTTACAGCTAAATAACTAGCGATGTTGAAAGTCTCTCCACTGTAAAGTTGCTTATTCATGCATAATACTCATTTTCCACACTGTCAATACCACTTTGTTGCTATCTCTTCTCTCCAACAGCGAATTGACACACACACACACACACACTGCTGCAGGGCCTCCGATAGACTCCCGTCACTCACAGTCCTGTCTTCTCGACACTTGTCTCGTTCGCTCAGGTTGCATCCGGGCTTTTGTGGCACCGTTTTGGTTTCTTACTTGCACTTAACTGCATTTTTGAATGTGTGACCATCTCAGAGGCTTTTGAATGTGTCCCCCACTGTACACGGTGTCTACAGGTCCTTAAAAAGCCTTAAAATGTCTTTGGATCCGATGGGTCTTAAATACATTCGGTCACATTACCGTGAAAATTTCTCCAGCATGAAAGACTCAAAGACTGTTCACAATCATTGGACGATGAAGAATTCTCAGCAACTCAGAAATGACCCAAGGAACGGGACAAAGAGCTCAAGGTGTTGACTTTGCCTCCAAACACCCCAGATCCCAATCTGATCAAACATTTGTGGGACATGCAGGTACCCCAGAGGTACCCCTGATCCATAGTGGGTCCTCTTTGGACCAGCCCTGACCTGTCGAGGCATGGACACAGGACCTCTGGAGGGTGACCTATAGTGTCTGGCACCAGGGCGTTAGCTTCAGATCTTTTGAGTCCTGTGGGTTGTGAGGTGGGGTACCAGCACATCCCAAAGATGTTTGATCAGACTGGGATTTGGGGAATTTGGAGGCCAAGTCAATGTCTTGAGGTCTCGGTCATGTTCCATGGGCCACTCCTGATCGATGCTTGCAGTGTGGCATGGTGCATTGTCCTGCTGGGGGGCCACAGCTACTGGGGAGTGGTGTTGCCATGAGGGGGGGTACATGGTTTGCATTAGTGTTTAGGTGGGTGGAGCGTGTCAGGTGGCACTTGTAGAAAAGTTGCCTTGTTATATTTGTCTTTTAATAAAAATGTATTCCCAGTGGTTTCAAAAATGGTACAGACTATCAGTATTTCAAAATAACATATCAAAGTTAGAAATACTGTGGACCTCCTCGTCCTCCTCCTCTTCATCCCTCCTTCACTGACACTGAGTTTTCCCTCTTCAGTGTCTGGAATGAATCCCTATAAACTAACAATAATGAGCTAAACGTCATCCTCCCTCTTCCTCGCAGACAGACCAGACCCCAGCTGGTATTAAACCCAATATTTCATGGTTGCCCAATCCAAGCTGGGGAGACTGGATGTGCACCAATTAGTGGTTTCCGTGGCAACGATACAACCAATTCCTTTCCAGTTCTGAAAATAAGACATGGCTTTCCTTTATCCCTTCGCCTCTGTCTCTGGTCCTGTGTGACCCTGCAGGGCTCCAGCTCTGTCTCTGGCAGTGCTCAGGGTCGATGTGATTACAGTCAAAGTGACTCCATCAGAGTTAAACCATCCTCAGAGTTTCCACAGGATGGACATGTGATCCTATTAACTGTGTGTTTGTCCTGTGTCATCCTCAGAGGTGGGTGGTCAGCAGACAGATGCGGTTTGAAGGAGGCTTCCAGGGCCGCTGTAATAAGCTGGTGGATGGCTGCTACTCTTTCTGGCAGGCTGGACTCCTGCCTCTACTCCATAGAGCCTTATTCAAAGAAGGTACTGTATCTCTGCTCATAGCAAAGCCCCGAGGCTGTGTACAGTGGCTGTACTGTATAATCACATGGACAGGCTTTTGACTGCTAATTGCATTTTTTTTAACTTAATCAAACGTCTTGCTTTTTTAATTAGTGTGTAATGACTAAACAAATGTCAGTGTCAGGCTGCTGCATGCCTCCACCAAAACAACTGGATCAAGACCTTCTTGAAGAGGTGGTCTTGGTCCGGTTACAAACGAACTCTGGTGCGGTTCATTTGTGTTGAGAACGTGTTCAGGCCTGGATCTGAACCAACTGCAGTCACATGACACATTGTTTGGGTTAAACATGAGCATGTTACAGTCCTGGAGGATTATTAATGTGCACCTCCTCCTGTACTGCCTTAATATGCACATTCAGCACATCCAATGCATCAAAACATTGTTTTCTAGTTGGAGCCGCGCCTCGTTTTCAAACTGTATGGTTTGACTAAAATGAACAATGACAGCAATATAGTCCACGATGAGCAGTGCTAAAATCAACCTGCGTAGTTGTCCCTCCATTGTGACATAGAAAGTGTCACATTTATCTTGCAAGTGTACTCTTCTTCAACGTTTTGTTTACTTCCTGGATTTTTCCCACATGGATACACACCGTGCAATACACACAAAGGTCTCACAGCAAGATTTAATAAGAGTTTTTCTCCTGTGTTGGCTTGGGTTTATCCCTGCTACACACAATGAATGTCAGTATGATAAATATGGACTTGTCATTTCCAGTTTAACCAGTTTCTCACCATAAATCTGAAGTGCTGGAGGTCATGTTTAACTTCACATGGAATGTATATGCTGATGCATTTTAAAGACACTGATTATCACAGTTTACAGTAAACAAGGTCGTCTTGTAGCAGGCACTGCCCAGGGAATGCATCGTACTGTACAGTGGGAAGTAAAGAGGGAGATGGGTGCTAATTGCAAACAAGCTGCTGAAAGAGCACGTCACAGTAACTCAAAAAATTATTCGTGTTTACATTTGAAATGTCATTTTTATTATTGCATTTTCACCTGGATTTTTGATTAGATCTCTGATTTTCTCTCTCATTCACTCATTAAATCCCTGCTTTAATTGACTTTTTGTTATTTTTTATTATTATTATTATTATTATTTAATTAATCTCGTTAGTTTTAGGACAAAAAGGGAAACTCGTGAGTCTGAAGTTTCACGTTTGGCTGAACTGTGTTTGTGCAGGAGAGTCGGAGCTGAGTCGGCAGCGGTGGATGTTCGAGCAGCAGGCCTTGCAGGAATACATCCTCCTGTGCTGTCAGAACCCAACAGGGGGCCTTCTGGATAAGCCTGGCAAGTCAGTACCGCACCATCTGGACACACACACACACACACACACACCCCACATTAAAGGCTGGTGACACTATCAAATGTAATCACACGGTTTTCACTCATTCACATCATTAACTCTCTCCTGTGTTGTTGTGTTTTTATTGTGTGCAGGTCCAGAGATTTCTACCACACGTGTTACTGCCTGAGCGGCCTCTCCGTAGCGCAGCACTTTGGGAACATGGACCTCCATCACGAGATGATCCTTGGCAGGGAGGAGAACAGATTGGTGAGGCTGCAGCAGGGCTGGGAGGGAGGAACGGCTGAGCGAAGGTGGATTATTTCAGAGATGGATTATTTACTATCAAGAATGGATCCAGTTTTAGGAGAAACAAATGACTTCTCTCCTGTTCCTTAAGAGTTGAAGTAATTTGGAAACCTTGTTACACCTATTACATGAGCTGAAATACTTCTTTATTGAAACTACCTGTCATGTTTTAATTATTGTAAACCAGGTGTGCTACCCATGTACCCATTACTCTGTCTCGACCTCTCAGCCACCTTGCAAACTAGTCTTTCTGCACAGTCAGCCGGCAGGTGGTGCTTAAAGGAATCGGACATTTTGTAAAACTCTGCATATTCTCTGAGAGGGTACCTGCCAGCCGTGTACCACCTGCGGTACAAGTAGCCCTGGTTAGGAATCACTGGTTGTTACATTCTGCTGCAGGAGCTGCAAGAAAAGCTCCACAGTGACTCTTGAAGTGACTCATGGTGAAAATCAAAACATTTTTTATTCCCAAATTACTGTCAAGTGGCCCCAAATAATCAGCATTAGTCAGAGGGTTATTTTATTAATTAGCAAACAACATCATTTTGATGATTTAATGGAGTCTCCTTGAAAATGAAAAAGAAAAAAAAAATCTAAATGAGCTGAACGCCTTTTAAAGTCTGATTTTGCCTCAGATGCAGTCGCACCATTTCATTTTTCCACCAGCAGTAAATAATTAAACTATTGGCTGTCTGTCATCTGCCATTTTTGCAGCACACAGATGTATTTTCTGATGAATTTACTCAAGAGAGCATGACGGTGTTCCTCATTTCTGCACCTTTGAATGAAAGACGTGCCTTTAATTCTCAGCGTGATGGTCTGTGGGTTCACTTCCTCATCATCAGGTTGCATTCTGATGGAAATTTAAAATGAGAAGCACTGATGTCTGGGTGGTGCTGAGAGTAAGATGTCATGTGGTTTGACTTAAAGATTTCAGTGGTGTTGGTTTTATTTTCCTGTTTCCTGTTGTATTACTGGCACACAGAGCTGGTTACAGTAAATCTGCCCACGCCACATGCACACAGCACCTCTTAGGTTATAGCACAGGAGTCTGCAGCCGATGTGCACAACAGTTGGTTTGTTTTATTGTGTCTTCAGTAAGAGTGGACATGTACTAGTGTTGCACGGTATACCGGTACTAAAATAGTATCGCGGTACTAGAGTATTCCAAACGGTACTATACTGCATTTGGAAAATACCGGTACTTTGAAATTGATTCAGTTCATTAATTTAGTTAATTTATTTTACTCAATTATGCACACAAACGCCTTTCTTGTTCCTACTGGAGCACAGATTGCACAAGTGGTGCGTATGACAACACCTGTATCAACATTCGCAGCTGGCGCACGTGAAAAAAGACAAGAGAAAGTCTGCCTCGCAAAGGGAGACATCACAAGACAACACAAACTTGGTGGAACATTTGAGTTATCAAACCGTGACGTCTGTACTGAGGTACTGACCGAACCATGATTTTTTTGGTGCCGTTACACCCCTACTATTTATTGTTCTGAAGGTTTGTATCCAAAAGGACTTTTCCCTAGGAAAAGTACCGAAGAGTATCGAAAAGTATCGAAATTCATATTGGTATTGGTACCGAAACAAAGATTTTGGTATCGTGACAACACTACCATGTACGTATAAAGCCACAGGGTGTGGACAGAATATTAGGGACACAAGCTCAGTGTAATAAATCAGCCCTGCAACAAATGCTGCCTCAGTAAGCGTTATTACATCTTCTCCTTTTTTCAGACGTCATCAGAGAAGTGTTGATTCAACACTGGAAAGTTTGGAGGCTGCACAAGTGGTGGTGTTGCATTAGACTGCATTGCACTGTTTTGTCCCCACCACAGACAAAGGTTGACAAAATACAGGACAGGACAAAGGTGGTATTTATTGCAGGGCTGTTGTAATGTAAAAAAAAAAAAAAGTGGGGGCGCTGTGTAAAATGTGAATAAAAACAGAATGCAATGATCTGCAAATCCTTTCAGACCTTCAGGTATATTCAGTTGAATTCAGTCCAAAGACGAGATATTTAATGCTCAGACTGATACACTTTGTTTTTTGTAAATATGCACTCATTCTGAGTTTGATTCCTGCAACATATTTTGAAAAGGTGGGATAGAGGTATGCTTACTGCTGTGTTACATCATCTTTTCTTTTAACAACACTCAGTCAGTGTTTCAGAATGAGGACACTACAGCCCAGTTTCCACCAAACACTTTTAGTATGGTACCTTTGGAACCTAGGTACCTAGACCCTAGCGTTTCAACTGCACACAGTACTCTTAAATGTGGGCGGGGTTATTGTCACTCACTGCTCTGTCCAGCACTCACTGTATTTCCTCATTACCAGTGACACAACTGGAAGTCGGCACCTCGTTTATTGTCCACAGAATGCTTGAACATCCACTCATTACTAAAAGTGTATGTCATATAAAAACTAAAGTGATGGTCAAAGTTGTCACAGTGAAATTTAAGGTATGTTGATGGATTCACGACGTTCACAACTCATGCACTGAGTAACATTACAAGTTAAAGTTCCACCTTAAAAGTTGCCGGCAGTTGACCCAGTGAATTAAGTTATGTTTTCTCTGACTCCAGCTGCTGTGAGAGGCAGCAAAACATCCTTTCATTTTATAGTTACAGTTTACTAATAAAACTCTCCACGGTATGAACAGTGGTTACATGAGCCTCAAAACCAGCCACAACTCAGCCCTGAGCAGAGTCACCGTCCTCTATTGACCAATCAGTGGGCTGCAGTGTTCACAGCTCCACCTTTTAGTTCCAGATCTGTGTGCTAGGTACCCCAACAGAGGGGGGCCAAAAATGGGGACGGTATGGAACGATTCTATTGGTACCATCCACAACTTTTCACAGTGGAAATGGAAAAAAATTGTACCGAATTGTACTCTATCGTACGGCTCGGTGGAAACCAAGCTTAACTGTAGTAGTTTTAAAAGTAAAAATTTTTTCTCAAGATTCACAAGCGGCCCCCAAACTCTTTAAGATTTAAAGCCTGCCTGTGTGAAAGAATGGGCCAAAGTCTGAACACTGTGAGAGATTAAGTTTCTTCATACAGCAAGCATTTTTTATCGCAAACAAAGGCCTCTCCTATAGTTGAATACATTTCAGTTAGCATGTTATGCTAACATTTGAAAACATTTTTGACGTGTTGAATACTCATTTGCCTCCACTGTATGTAAAAAAGGTTTTGCAAATCATTGCACTCTGTTTTTATTTACATTTAACACAGCGTCCAGTCTTTTTTGGGATCAGGCCTGCATGTAACAGCTGTTTTTATTTGCTAGTTTGCTGCCTCTGTCATGTAGCTGTCCCTCGCTCACGCTACAGCAGGTAACACCACTTCAAAATAAAAGCTCTGTGGCAGAACTTCACTGCACTTCAAAATAAAGTGTTTTTTTTTTGTTTTGTTTTTTTTTAAATTACAAATTTGACACATTGTGAGTCACTGGGGGTCCATTTAGAATACACCCTCGACCCACTTTTGGACTGCAAACCACCAGTTGGGAACCACTGTGCTAAGCTTGTTATGTTTGAGGGATGTTTTTGTTTCATAAACATTTAGAATAAACAGTTTACATACAACTTTATACAGTGTGGAAGTGTTTAAAGAAATGGATACTTAAGCAGACCAGTCATATTCTGAAGTAATCAATGAAAAGTCTCCATGGACAGAGGAGTACGGTTTACACTGCACTGTAACTGAAATGTACTGTAGAGGTAATACTGAAGCTGTAATTACACCCAGATTAAATAAAGCTGCTGGAAATTTGGGCCCAGGATAAACACAAAAACAGATCAATAGAAGCAACCAGAAGCTTTAAAATAAAATATTCTGGTTCAGCAGGAGTCTGATTTTCCTCTTGTTCTCTCTCGTAGGCTCCAACTCATCCAGTTTACAACATCTGTCCAGAGAAGGTGGCTCAGGCCCTGCAGTTCTTTCACCGGCTGCCCGTCCCCAATGACAACAGACAGCCAGGAGCCTCTGCTGACGACACACCGTCGGACTCCACCACTGCCTCCGGACCAGACGACCATCAGTCCTAGTTAGTCATTGGTGGAGACGTCACTGTGTGTGTGAACCAGCCGACTCTGGGGAACGGGCTCGAACCAGCAAACAGCAGTCAGCAGTCTGATGTAGACGAGCCCTAAATAAAAAACGGTCGGAGGGTCGACCGTTGGTAGAAATGAGGGCTGGAGTTTAGGAGGAGTTTGCCTGAATAAAGGTCAGCGGTTGTGTGTGGGCAGCTTAGCATTCAGCTGAATTTGTGCTTGCAATGCCTCATGTTTTCATTCTCTGAAATAAAAGGGAGACATGGTAAGGTTTCAGTATGAATAAAACTTTATATAGCAATTTTCATAATGGTGTTATAAACTGATTTGCAATTTCACACACACTCCAGACACATTATTACTTTAAAAACACTAAGATACAACAGATAAAACACATTACACACACCTCAACATCTTAACAATATCTTTATTATCTTTGCAAAAACCAAGACTGAAGCAGGGCTGAAACTCCGACTGAGCACCTTCAGGTTTGGTCCTCAGTATTTTCTCTGGTATTTTATCCACCTTCGGGAGAGTTTACAGTCTAAAGTGACACATGGTGCATATTTTTTGACTCAGTATATTTAAATTGTTATTTTTAGGACAACAAACTGGAAGAATAAAGGATTTGCTGTATCTCCACTAGAATTTTATATTCTGTCATTTCCTTCAAAAACATCTGCGAAGAACTGCAAATAGCGCACACACACACACAATCCATTGGATTTATTACAAATTAAACAATCAAACAAGACAACAAAAATCCCAGGCTGAGAGGCAGCAGGACCAGCAGTCCCCACACCAGAGCCTCTCTGCTCTGCTGCTGCACAGGAGCTCTTAAGCCCCTCCTCCACTCCACGCCCAGGTGTGCTGCACCTCGTTAACTAATGCAGCACACCTGGGCAGATCTGCAGTGGAGAGAAAAGGGACAGCAGCACATAAGACACAGCTCCATTCAAATCAAACTTGCAGAACAATCAGCTTACTCAGTAAATAAAATATGATCCAAATGATTAAACATGTTAGACCTCCTGTTTGGGGTCAGCATGGGGCTGTTAGACTTTGACTCATCCAGGCGACGTCTCTTCCTCAAAGCAGCAAATACAAACACTGCATGCATGAAATAAGAAAAGGCAGATTCACCATGTTGCATTGTGGGTAGGCAGGTTGGCTACTGGTTGTTGGTTACACATGACACAACCATCAGCTGGCCCAGTCTGCAGTCTGTTTTCCTCCACATAGTTAAAGACTCCACACTACAGTGTAAGGGGAGAATGGTTACATAACAGGACATGAAAGGACAGTGTGCCCTCAGTCTTTATTGCAGACACCTGCCAGCATCTCTGGAAACCAGAAAAACCTGAAGTCATGTTTGCCTGCTGTCCGTCTGGTCCTGAGAGCTCTGCTGCAGCAGTTGTGGTAGTGAGAGGGGGGAAGGTGACTGATTATTAGTGGTAGTACAGAGCCGGTTTCAAACAGGCCAGGTATTGCTGCTAGCAGCTTTCTCATAAAACCACTCATAAAATGATATATAAATACTAAATGTGTGGCGTGTCCAAATTGCACCAAAGTTGACGCTACACGTCCCTGGGTCCCCAGTAATACATCTTTGATTGCAATTATTTTATCCTGGAGAATTGAGACATGAAATTGCATCCCATACCTGTCATAGGTGTGGACTCAAGTCACAAATTGGATGACTTCAGAACTCAATATAAACTCCTACACCAATGACTTGTGACTTCACTTGGACTTGAACCTTTTGACTTTAAAATACTCGATACCTTCATCCAACCCCAAATATTTAAAAGTCCATTATTTAAAAAGGTTGCCACACATCAAATTCCCTTCATTTTTTGAATCAAGTAACAATGCTCTCCACTCCCAGCAAGTCGACACTTAACTCCCCAGGGGTCTCATTTAAAAACACTGCGTACGCACAAGTGTGGCCCGAGGGAGGCGTACGCCACTTCCCACGCAAAAGTTGTGATGCATAAAAACAGACTTGATGAAACTTTGTCCCATGCTCACAAACATTTTGTAGAAGGGAAATTGGCGACTCAGATGGTGAGATGGAAGCCTGATTGTAGAAAGTGTTGAATATTTTTTGGCACACACCATTTTTGGGTTTGAGTATGGATCCTAAGCATTCTTTTAAAAATGGGACCCCAGATATTCTTAGTATGAACCAATTTGATGGCATCCAATCAAGCTGAAGCAAAGAAATATGAAAAAATTATGTTACCAAGGACCAGTTGGAAAAAATTATACACAAGATAATTTAATTTGTGTACAAAGACATTGCAGCAGGTGACAAAAAACAAATTGCAGCTCCCTGTGCAAAGCATGTAGGTGGAACATTACAGAGATGCAAGAACTTATAACTTCATACGACATTTGAACAGTAAGTCAAGACTAATATTAACATAGTGAGCGAGCTAATGCTAATGTTAGCTTCACAGTTATTTTAACAGATACTTATTTTAAAAAGCATTCATGAGTTTTTTAAATTTAATATATTATTACTCTGTTGGTAAAATGGCATTAGATTTGATGAAGAGTGCATTATGACTTATAGAGATCAAAACTCAAAAGTTAGAGTGTTTTCACACTATACTGACATAGTTTTGTTTTTACTTTGATGCTGCACTGCAGTGCAGTGCAGTTATGAAACCCCTCGCCTTTGGATGAACTTAAAATCAGAGGAAAACCTTAGCGTTTCTGTGCCGTAAACTGTTGCTGTTAAATGTATTCTACATTCCACATCTGGAGACGTGCAGTATCTCCTATGGACCAAACTGCACTGCGGACTTGAAGTGAACCGAAGTGGTCGGAGTTCTCTTGGAGTGTTCACATACGGGCAAAAGTGCTGAGTCACCTCTTTGCGTTGGCTTAGAGGGCTGAAAAGGACCAAGTGTGAGAACACCATTGAATGCAAAGAATTGAGACTTGCATGCAAACCACTGACTTGGTCCCCCCGAGATGACAGGAAATGTTATTTAACACTTTGGTCTGTAAGCTAAAAAACCACACGGAGCGTGTTAAAGGATAAAATAGTTTATTTTATAGTCTCATAGTAAAGGTAGGCCTCAACTTGCAAGACAATTGTTGGCAGTATGTACAACATACTTGTAATTTCCATGGAATGGAATCGGACAAACAAAGACCTATTACACTAATTATATCCTCCTAAATGGAAATAAAATGGAAACAATATACATACACACACGTTTCCTAGACACGCAAAAATGCTTCCTTTTTTTCCTTGAGGGGGGGGAATTCAGCAACATTGATTTTTACTGTGTAAAGCACGACACATCGACAGGGGTTAATTTGCTTCCTTGTACTGCAAAAGACGGGAGCTACCTTTTTGACATTCAATACCTATTTCATACCCTTAAGGAAAACTACATGTGACAAATTGGCATTTTCCCATGACTCGTGAGATTACTACAAAATGCATAACATACTTTAGAACTTCAAAACATCCAATCAATGCTCTTTTTTTTAAATGATATATAAAACGAGATGCCTAACGTATTCAGCCACCTAAAGTCATTCACTACTTCAAGCTAAAGGACAAATTACGATACAGGTTTAGGAATATTCTCCTTCAAAACATCAATTTCAACAAAGGAGTCATGTTTTCTCTTTTTTTCTTTTCTTTAAATCTTGTGTTAACAAACGTGTCAGGCAGAAAACATCTGCAATCCAGTGGGCCTGAGGTGGGTATCATCACTTTAAGATTTGCTTCAAAGCATCTTCACATTCTTTAGTGGAAAAAAGTAAGCTACAAATGTTTGATTTTTTTTTTTTATTTTAAAAAGGTAAACTTCTCTGGGACAATTTATCTAGGTGTGTGTGTGTAAATTCTAAACAGGTTTTTATCAAGAATAACAAAATAAACAAAAACAAAAATATATAATATAGCAGTGCTTGGAGTACGCCAGGCGCGCCCTCCCCCCCCAAAAAAGAACCCGGGGAGGAGGAGGGGCTTTATTGAGGGTACAAAAAAAGCATCAAGTCCTTAAGTAGCCAAGCTGCCTCTTTTTGGGTTTTGGATTGTAGATGTTGCCGGAGGGGGGGAAATACCAATGATGGAAAGAAAAGAGAGAAGGAGAGGGATGGGGAGAGGAGGGGAGAAAAACCTGAAGCTCTCTACATGGACTGAAGCAGTCGTCTTCCACCCTGCTGACTTCATCCCTCCTGTTCGTGGAAATCGGGTGGAGAGAGAGACAATTGTGGCGTCGGTGTGTGGAGGTTAGAGGGGTCATGAGTCTCCAGTGCGAGCCCACCCACAGATGGAGGAGAGAGAGCGAGGAGGACGGTGAGGGAGGCCGGGGGGTGGTGGTTGTTGGCATGAGAGGGGGGGGAGGGGAGGGGTCGATGAGCCTCGATGGCTGCGCTTCCTCTGGCCCTCCTTTGTGCCCCTGCCGCCTCGACCTTGGCTAGGTTTTAACCGACTCCGCTCTCTAGCTGGCCTCCACGCGCAGCTTCTTCCTGTTGGGAGGCTCCGACTCGGCCTCGGACTCGGAGCTGGAGTCAGAGCCCCCGTCGAACGCCGACACGGCACTGCCTTTGGGGTTGGTATACAGGCTGCTGTCAGACGAGGAGTAGCTGGCCTGGAGCTGCGCGGAGCCCTTCACCTTCTCCAGAGCACGGACTGCACGAACACACACAGGAAGAAACAGGGAGGAGGAGGGTGAGGAAGGTCAACGGCAGGATTTCAAAACATGACTCAACATGCTGTCCTTAAATGGACCCAGTCTAACCAGCACATCTGTGATGCTGACCAGTGGCAAACAGTCTCCACAGATGATCTCAGAATACAAAATGGATACTGTTGTGTTGCACCACCAGCTTTTAAATAACCCTGCTCTGCTGAGTGGGAAGCACCCTCAACAGAGATTTCCTCTGCATATCCAGTCATGCCCCATCTTCCAGCTCGCCTCTGTTCCACTGCCATCTGATACTCATTGTATTTACTTTCAAAAACCTGCCACACATTCATCAGATTTTCAATTAATACTCCAAGTAAAAGGCCTCCTGCCTCTGTGCATGCTGTTATAAAAGCTCCTCTGTCCAGCTGCATGTGCATGCAAGTGCCCCCCTTCATGTGTCACTCAGACTATATATAAAGATGTACATTGCGTCTCCACTGTGGGAGGAAGTGGAGACGTGTTGTCCATCTTTATATACAGTCTATGACTGACACATGTACAAAAATGAAGGCTAAATATCATGGATATTGCTGCTACCATCTGGCACTGGTGACATTATTTGGAGCCAGAGTCTGCGCGGTAGCAGTCTACATGGTATTAAGTCCACCCAGACACCAGTCCAACATGTCGTGCAGCACCACTGATTTTGAGCACACTGATTTGGCACATACAGCTGTCAATCTTGATGTCAACCCCCTTTTTATAGCATCAAATAACGTATTAAAAACAAACTTAGAAAGACTAACACTTGAACATAAAGCAGCGTGATGAGAACGACCTAAAATGGCGGAAAATCCATCTTTGGGAGAAATTTATTTGCCATGTACTTAGAGTTTTTAGTTTGGCCCATGTCCCATCCGCTAATGTGGAGGAGTTGGGGATTATGACCTGTACTGCAGCCAGCCACCAGGGGGCGGTCGAGGAAGTGCTGTCATGTTCACCTTCATGTACAGTCTGTGGTTCCACTGGTGAGCTTATCATCACTCTGCACTGCACTCATGTAGCAAATATTCCTGATAATGCTAGCCTAACCCAGCAGCACAGAGGATGGGCATCACAGAAACATAACCCGAGAAAGTGCTTTACTTAGTGTTCTACCGGTTTTAATCGCTGAGTCATTTTGTTTTGGAGAAGAACAGACCTCTGCAGATAAATCTACTCCCGGTAAAAATCTCCTGAACGTCTGGATCTTAAGTTTCAGAGGAAAAGGTGAGCACAGATTGGGCTAGCGACCTGTCAACGATGAGCCACAGAGCATAGGAGAAAGCCTGATTTGTAATGTAACACTGCTTTCTGCAGTGTTTTTACTGGTTTTAATCACCTGGTCCATTTGTTTTGGAGAGGAAGAGACCTCTGCGGATAATTCAACTCTTGCTTAAAACCTCCTCAACAATGAACACTAAAGGCTGGTTCCAATCTGCAGTCCTCACCACAAGATGCCACTAAATCCTACACACTGCTCCTTTAGGGGAAACCTGGGGATGTGTTTCTGGGGCTGATATTAATGAATAAAACATTATTTAACTGTTTTAAAAAGTGAAGATCTAAATTAAATAAGAAATCAGGGCAGGCTGGGAGGGCTCTGATTGAGTATTTTGAGAATCCTGGCTCAAGTCCTGCAGGCATCTCAGCCGCTGGCACGCTGTCAACATTTGAAAGAAAACACACTGAGTTATAAAAGCTAAATTAGGCTCGGAGAGGGGCTAAACATTGGCTTTCTACTTATCTGATGAGTTGTGGTGGCACAAACACTTTGATGTTGAGATTGGGACTTCATGTTCTCAAAACTATTCACCCACATGCTCTCTTATCACTACAATCACTTAAACTCCAACTAAAACAAACATGGCGGTGGAGCATTTGCATTTCCTCACACACACTCTCTCTGACTGTGGCAGGTCAAATTTAATTAGGTAATACTCACAACCACAGAAACCTCGCCACTGCCCCAAACTGAAGTTCTGAAAACAAATGCAGTCATGTAGAGCGTCCCCACCCTGAGGAACACAGTGACAGGAGAGGTGGCGTTGTTACCTTGCTGCTCCAGCAGTGCGTTCTGCCTCTTCAGGTCGTCGATGTCCTGCTGGTGCGTGTGGTTTTTTCGTCTCATGTATTGGATGTACTCTGTGGCTTTGTCTAGGATTTGAGCTCGAGACGCCTGTTTGGTAGACTGCTGTTAGTGACACATGCAAAAATTGAAGCAATGACGCAAGTATACAGAGTTCTCATCACATTTTTCACACAGTCATAACTCCTATCATGATACTGCAGACTCAAACTACCGCATGCCAAATCTAGGACACCGCTGTGTGTTTCTGCACAGCTTGCCTCCTCTTAACCTCTCAAAATTCCTGCGGCACTTCTGTCTGACATCCACAGGCTAGGTCACAACCCTGACACATTACTGTCAGCGTGTTCGCCGCGCAAACAAAATTACAGCAAACAAAAGTGCCGCAGCAGCCCGTCAGCTGGCTGCAAATCAGCTCCTAAGTCTTCACAGAAAACAGACATTTGCTTCATCTCTAATTAATGCTGCCTCGCTGTAGAGCTTCCCTTTTGTCCACGAGCTATCTGGCACCGCCAATTATTGACTTAATATCAGCATCACAGAGATTTGTACTCATTAGGGCTGGGTATCATTTTCTGTAGTAGCGTGGACACAAGATTCAAGTTTCTGTATCAACACCAAAACCCCAGTTTCACTTTATCACCTAAGAGCAAGTCGCCTTCCTGTTATGTTATACAGTAAAATCTTTATTAAATAAAACCCTGTTCGGGGCGTCGGTGGCTTAGTGGTAGAGCAGGCGCCCCATGTACAAGGCTGTTGCCGCAGCGGCCCGGGTTCGAATCCAGCCCGTGGCCCTTTGCTGCATGTCATCCCCCCTCCCTCTCCCCCTTTCACGCTTACCTGTCCAATAAAGGCAAAATGCCCTAAAAAATATCTTTAAAAAAATAATAATAATAAAACCCTGTTTATACCAAAGATTTGCGATGACAGGAGTTGAAACTTGTTCTGAAAATCTGCTAGTTTAATCCAACACCACGAGATGAGATGGTGTATCGTCTCCATAGCTACAACTCTGTACTTGTGTTCAATTTCTAGCTTGTTGGGTGCAAGTAACAACGGAGGCCTTTGTGTGCGACATGCACACATAAACCCAACAGCAGCACAGATTTTAATTGTGGAGCACGTCAGCAATCGTATTGATTAACAAAAAGAAAGCGAAACAATGGTGGGGGCAGAGGGCAAGTAATATAACTGGTTTATTACCTAACCCTGTAGCCCTTTTTACACAGAGACTGCATTATAGGGCTGCAATGAAGTCCCTTCATCACACCTGCTTTGCTCTTTTATACAGAACTAAACAACAGCAATATCATGGCGCCCAAGTCTATGATTTTAGACTGCATGCCAGCATCCTGAAAGCTAAAGAGGTGACAGGCGTGACGTAACACAACAGTGTCAGCTTCTAGTTTGACATATTGACATGTAACAGTTGCATCGACAGCGCTTTAATGGGATAATGTGGCAATACCAATCATTTGCCGTCTCTGTCATGTGGCAGCTGATCTCGCCCTCTGGTTGGAGGCTAAGGAGCTCCTGGACTTCTTTGTTTTCCCAATTTGCAAACATTTTCAGTTGCTGTTCATCTTCTTTGAGTTAGCTGCTAACTGCTGCTAGCTATATTTTTAAAGGGGCTATACACATGCTGGGTTTTTTGCACCCTCAAATTTATTGTTTTCAATGTAGATGCACAGCAGGCAAGCTCAAACGCCAGAGCAATGCCATTGAGTTCAACTTTTGGAACGCAGCAACGTACACTGCATGTCATGTGACAAGGAACAACCAATCGCAATCGACTTCAATCAATAAATATAGTCTGATAAATACGGGAAAGTTTATCATGTTAGTGCAGGGCTACTCAAAGCTTTCTTCTGTCCTACGTACAATAGGCCTACACACTTATAAACAGTGCCTGGAAGAAGATCAGCTCTGCACTTAGGATTTTAGGTAAAAAGGCTATGATACAGTGCTTGTTAAGGTTGCTTTGCAACCTCAGGCACAACCTGTCATCGAAGTCTTGAAAGCTGGCTCAAAAAGGCACAAAAGTAGCACCCAGTGCCTGACATCGCATTTTCCAGGCAGTTTAAGACATGGCATGTGTACGGCCCCTTAGTCTCCCAGCAGTGGGTCACATATTTAACACGTCATTAAAACGTCACACCCGTCCCGTTCTGCTGGCTGTCCCTTTTACACAGACATCAATTCTGCACTGTTACTACCTCCGCTGCTGGCTTTCAGACAAGACGACTCTGTCCCACTATTCCGTGACCGTACCTTTTAGACAGAATGGCGAGGTGGAATAACTCCGCAACATCCCCACCTTGAACAGGCAGTGTTAAAGGGCCCCGTGTAACAACAGTGACACCAACTACCACAGCAGTCTTGAGAACTTGATGCTACAGACAGATTTTAGTCTGTAAAAAGTACTTGAGGTTTGGTACCCAGCCCTAATACTCTCTTAATATTCTGTTTCCTCTCACAGGAAGAAAAATGCTGCATGCTGGCCCTAAATCAGAGCTATAATAGCAGGATGGTCCTGGGAGAGAAGAGAGGGTCGAGCACTGAAGCAGCTGTAACCCAACACTTCTTACAAATGATCAGCAAATATCCCTCACATCATCTCATCAGCCCCCCGCCCCTCACACGGTGTTAGAGCCATGAACTGGTCTTTAAGGGGAAACTAAAACCCTGTGTGCCCAGTTCCTGAACCAGCTCTCCAAATATTCTCAATGTTGTGGATGTCAAAACAGGAAGAGAGCAACAAAATTTCCCCATAATAACTTCCTGACGCTGGTCCAAGTATTTAGACTGCATCACTGTTTCGCTGCTGCCAATCTGCACTCGTCCTCCACCATCTGCCCTCCGCCCAGTCCCTTCAACTGCTTCTCTCCACTGACACACACACAGCCAAGTAAAGACATCTGCATCTCTGTACGTTCATTAAAATTACATCATGGCAGAAACACACTCATCGCTAAATATCCTCTGCTGTAAAGACCTCACAGAACATACCACAGTATTATACTTCACCTTTTAGTAAAAACAACACGGCAAAAGTTCAAAAATTTCTTACATGAGAGCCTGAACATCGTGTGCCTGGAGGAGCTGCAGGCTGAGCTGTACCAACCTTTTCTCCCTGCAGGGCAGGTACCGAGTCCCGGAGGCTGTGAAAGCTGTCTTTGATGTGGTCCCTACGTTTGCGCTCCAGTGCATTGTGGTGTGCCCGTTTGTCTGCCTGCAATGAGAAGAGTCACAAGGCCTTAAGCCTGGCAGCAGAGCAGCGTGGGCAGACGACAGCGGGCATCCGTGGTCGACCTACACAAACGGCTCTGCTGCCTTTACAACACCCCCAGTGTACCCCCAACCAAAACATATACAGACATCTTTCTATCCATCACATCGGATCTGAACGACAAGCTAGTGTGAGATTTTTAGTAAGAAGCCAACATTTACTACATCAAAGCCCCAGTGATTATTTTCATTATTGATTTATCTGCCAACTATTTTCTTGATGAATTGCTCTGTAAAAAATACCTTTCACAAATTTCTCAAGCCCAAGGTGACATCTTTTTAACTGCTTGTTTAGTCTGACCAACAGTCAGAACCCTAAAGATTTTTTATTTACCATCACATAAGACCCGCTGATGAAGTGTGTATCAATTAATCAACTAACTGTTCCAGCTACAGACAAAATACTGATCTAACCCTAATTTGTAAAAGCTTATAATTCATCAAAAACCTTGACGTAATTATTCTTGGTTGCACGACATCTTTACTAAAGATAACAACAACTTCAGTATCAATCAAACCTCAGACAAACGACTGTCACACTCCGAGGACAGCTGTTATTTACATTAAAGCTTAAACTGAAGCCGACATCAAACCTTGACATACTAACACAAGTTCTTGTGTTGGTTGCTGATAAGGATGCTATTGTTTGGTGGCGACCTAGTGAAGTCGGTCACAGTCTGCTACACAACAAAAGGAAAGAAAATCCTGTAGTAAATATTTGTGTACTCTGGGCAAAGCCGGTGAATAGATCAAATTGAAATATTAAAAGAAAACGAACACAAAAACTGCATTGTAGCAGCAGCAAAATTGACAAAATTCACTTAGTTTACATACAGATTACTGATGAATATATATATATATATATATATATATATATATATTTATAAATTTATTTTTGGAGGATGTTACTCAGTGTATCAAGGGGGTCACAGGGCTAGACTGTAACAGCTGCCAGGCTGCCATTTTGAGAAATCAGCAACTACTTTTTGGACGATTTAGCAAATAAAATACAAAAAAAACAGGGATAGCAAAAACAGAATGTGTAACCTGAAAAAAATGAAAGATATTGGATGCATTGGTGATATCTAAATATTGCTGTTACAGTCAGAACTCGATAGTGTGTTGGTGCGTTAACTCGTGTGTGCAAAAGCAGCTGTTTTAGAGCCAAAGCAAATTATGTTGTTTGACTGAGGGTCGACACCTTCAACTAACCTGTCAACATCACAAACAAATGTTCTTACAGATCAACTAACAAAGAACCAGATGAACCTGAGCTACTTCGTGGCTAGTGGCTACCCACTTGAGCTAATGTTAGCTGTTTAGATCGTACATACACAGTTTTAAAAGTTAGCTCGGTTCATTCTACTGCAACCATGAGCACCAGAGAAGACGTCATAAAGTCATAAAGTCAGAATATGTGTCCATTCCTTGATTACCCGTTAAGTTATTTATATTCCTTTAGTCCACTGATCAAAAGAATCAAGTGTTTTTCGTAAAAACCAATCCAAGTTGTGAGTATTGTCTGAACAGGATAAAGTGACATTGTGTTGGTATGCTGGGTGCCGTAATCCTTGGGTGCGGTGAAGCGAGTGTCATAACACATATTTGATATATTATTTGAAGATTAACTTTTACACAAGCTATATTCATACTGGTTCACATGAACAAGTTGATTCTCTTTCCCATCTTTGCAGCACAATAGCTTTGGGTTAAAGGAATTAAAGGCCTGTCCCATATAGATGTCCCCCAAATATAAACTGCTGAGTTCAGTGATTTGAGGAAATAATAGCCCGGGCTACTAATTGAAGTTTTACAGTACAAGGACTTTTGTTCGGTTATTTTAAGAAGCTTTAAAACATTCTTCATGCCATATTTTCATTATTAACTGCACAGTATTTTAATTGCTCAAAATCCAAGGTGACTAAAAATGACAATATATTTTCAGTTGCGGCAACCAAAAGTTGATGCCATGGGTCAAAAAACTGTTGTTAAATAATCTGTGTATCTCCAACAAGACTGCACAATCTCACACAACTGAAATCAGCATCAGCATGTTTACATGTACAGTTAAGTGGAGCTACGCCTAAAGCTCAACTAGGCCATTTAATTGGACTCCTGTCCTTGTCCCAGTACACAAGCATGGGAGGGGAATCCATTTATTGACAGAAGTATGTCCGACTCCACTCCAGCTTGTTAGTATTAACAAGTACTTTTTCCGGTTGACCTATTACATCACAGACCAAACAATCGCCATTCTGTGTTTTTTCCTCCCATCCATGTATTTTAAAATGTTTGACTCTTTCTGCTGACACAGCATGAACTGCGTCTCCTCATCTGTCCAAAAAAATGCACGGCTCAGAATGTAGATTTTGTCATGTTGTTACTGGCTTCTTCTTCTGTTACACATTTGATGCTATGTAAATTCCAGGTCAAAGTCTGTGGTGGAAATTGTGGAGCACGCAAAAAGCGCCTAACCCAGTTTGGGTCCAACGGTATACATGTTTACAGGAATAATCGGACTTGAATAATTGGACTCCCAATCACACTACCTCAGTGTGTTAGTCCCATTTTGAGCAATTTGATTGCCACCCAGGTAGACATACATACAGATAATCAATAGTGAAATAGCATTAATTGTCTGTCACCTGACTGATATATGGTAAAAAGGCTCAACAAACAGTGTTGAAAACAAATCTAAATGTTGCTCTCTAGAGGTTAGAGCATTCTGTGGTCTTTTTGTCTTTGGGCCTCCTCCTGAGCTTCCATCCCCCTCCTTCACTGTGAGCCGAGCCGACCCCACCCTCAGTGCATTTCTGTCCCTCCTTCTCTGCAGGAGCACACAGGAGTGGCCCTTCAAATTCATGACCTGGGCCAAAGTCAAGGAACTCAAGTCATTCAATTGGGGTGAGAGGTGGGCGGACACGAACAGCTGATCCTGGATGAGGATTAAACCAACTGAATAAAACGGCACAATGACCGTCAAAGCCTTAGTTACGTGTAGATTTATGATGGTACTTCTGGGAGAGTTTGGCAGCTAAAGATTAAAGGGTTTATGCACAGAAGAATTTACTTGGATGATGTGCAGGGATTGTTGGTTTTCCTTCTGCACTGAGCCACATTTCTCACGTCTTTTGCCAAGTTAAATAACTGGCTTCATCACAAGAGCCCAGTCCTCATCTTAAACATTACCAGTAACACACACACAGGCTTGTTCAGCTGCATCTAACAGGCTCCAAATTTCAACCACATACTTGTTTTCTAATTACTGTGTTAAGGCATAAGATGGCTGCCATAATCACATGACCAGAGGCAGGCAGGAGATCAGTTTGCTGCCTGTGGTCCGACCTGTTTTAAGGCCAAACCATCGCAACCTCCAATCACATCTGAGTCTGGCCTAATCCACACTGTCACCAGGCTGGGACATTAAATCCAGCACCCAATCAAAGCTCACACAGCTCCACTGATCATCTCGCTTCATACTCTATTAAAGCAGGGCCTGATTTAAATATTAGGTCTGAAACAGCACGATGGTGTGGTCATGACATTGCCTCGGGCAGACGGGAGACAAGGTGGAAGTCACGCGAGCTGGTATCATCTGACTCATTTTGTCCACGACGGAGTAGCCACAAGTGAGACGACACGCAGGTTAAGACAAGCCTTCAGGGTGTCATATGTTGGGTGGGAGGAACAGTGTGTCAAGTGTGACTCAGTTACCAACATCTGCAACGACTACAAGCTAACGGCTAGCAACTTAATGCTACAAAACAGGAAATGACCCAACCTGCACTGTAAACTATCACCTTAAACGCCACACATATGAAACTGACACCGTAATAAACAACACTTCATCAAAATTCGAGGCATGTCCCTCACAATGCTCGCCTTGTGATTAGTCTGGCTGGCATGGTGACAACTGCTCCTGCGGCCTGTTGCACAAGAGCCACAAACCATCCAGGAGAGACAAATCCACGAGGACTATGTGCCTCCTCCTCGTATCATACACAAAGCCCAGAGAGGCGAGACTCCACTCCCTTCATTAACCCCGGCACAAACACATGACTGGCATTGAAGGCATGTGCAATTACAAGTCTGGCAGCCATTGTGATTCTCACTGTTTCACTAATCGAAAGGAGGTTAACAAAGTATACATGGATGATTTCCTCCTTGTAACTAGGGCTGAAGACACCATATTATAATAGAAACCAGATTACACATCAGCCTTTGCTCCTAATTTAAAATTAACAGGTTATGTTAACTTAACGTGAGTTTTTTTTTTTATCCTGTGTCACGCTCACTGTATTTAAGTTTTTGCTTCTGCATTTTCAGATCCCATGTGAGACTGAATGTCTTTTGCTTTGTTTTTTGCCTTTAGCACTACATTTTAACATTTTCAAGTTGCGTTGAGCACATTTGGTGACACATAATTTCCACTAAACACTTGAGGGCCCTGACACACCAAACCAACGGTCAGCGGTTGGTCAATGTCAGGCTGTCGGTGAGGATCTGTCGCTCTAGTTTTTGTGGCGTGTCCCGCATCGTTGGCATTAGCCGACCCTGGTCGGCTGTTTTTCAGTCGATTCAGCGTATTGGATCGGTGGAGCCTGTCATTGAGTGAAATCACTGGCAGTTCAGCTCAGTGCATGAGAAGAAAAATGGAAGTGAGGAAAGTAAACAAACAGCTAAAAGGCATGAGATTGAAACTATTGTGGTATACGAGGTAAGATCTTTTTTTAGCCATTGAGCTGTTTAGCAAAAATGGTTCGTAACTGTTTGCTCTCTTTCAAAGCTCGCTCAGTATCTCACTATCGAAAGTGCCTTTAGGCATGACCAATTGTGGAAGCTCCAACAACACCGCGTCTGTTCCGAATTTTCATGTAACTGTTCTCCAACGCAGCCGTCAATGTAGTCCCTGAACATGGTGATCTGGTGTCAGGATTTCTGGATGCACCACAGATATCACTTGTTCTTTCATCATATGGTAGTATTGTTAACGTGCTAACTGGCTAACTAGCATCTTGAATCTGTCCTGTTGGTCTTCCAGTTTCAGTTTTTGAACAACAAATACAGACAAGAGTTATTTCCTCTCAAGCAGGCGGAGAACGTACGTGCCAGTTGTGCAACTTTTTGCCCGAGACACAGGCAACGTGAGGCAACAGTCAGCCTCCGTCGCCACACGTTTTTTTATGCCAGTTTGGTATGCCTGGGTCTTAAGAGAGGATGTGAGCATCAGCTGACTTGTTTTAACTCTTACATAACGCACACACATTTATGAGGCACTGTACTTAATATCACTCATCTTTAAAAAGGTAATTATGATGCAAACATGTATTCAAGCACAGCTCCCTGGAGCCGCTCCATTATGGGTATTAAGTGCCCCAGGGTGATTTAATGTGAACACTCTGTAATCAGCTACTTCTACATGTCAATACTGTGAAGCTTTTACAAGTGGAATCATCCAGTAATCTTTAATAAAATGATCCTATAATGATAAAACGGCTTGACAAAATTACTGGAGTGCCCCTCTGGAGTTTCACCTTATTCTGTGAGGAGCAGGTCAGGGCAGAGGCCCATGACATCATGGAGTAGTGCCGATGTGCTCCACCCCAGTTCCAGATACTCCCTCTCAGGCAACACTCATGCCTCCCAGGTGCTCTACCAACAGGTACAGAGCGTCATTCAACACAGAGACCATCAGCCTGGTGAACAAGGAGCTGGAGGACAAGTCTGTGCTCTATCTGAAGCTTGGCACAAAACTTAGCTGCATATCTGCCATGTGGACAATTTCCTTATTCATTTTTTTAATCATTATTTTATCATGACTTTTTTTTCTTTACATACCAGGTCAGGTTGGATATAAGGTTTATAGCCTACAAGTTTGGTGAGCGTCTGTTGCCCTAGTTTCTGCGGTGTGTCCCACACCATTCGCGCTTTTTTTGCCCTTATCGGCTGTTTTTCGGCCAATTCAGCATGGTGAATTATCTCTGGTGATAGCAGAGTCTGTCAGTAATAAAAATCACTCTGATTGGCAGTTTAAGTCCGTGCACAAGAAGCGAAACGGAAGTGAGGAAAGCAAACAAACCACTTAAGTCAAGAGGGTGTGAAATCAATACAAACATGTTATGTCAGGTAAGGTTAAACTTTTAGCCACTGAGCTCTTCAACAGTTACGGTTTGTAATGGATTGTTCTTCACTAACACACGGTGAATATCCTTAGGATTCGGTTGTTAATGTGCCAACAGGCCAACTAGTGTCTTGAATTGATGAATGAAGTTATTTCCTCTCAGGCAGGCGCAGAACATACACGCTAGTTAGCCTTTGGCTGTAGTCATTGAGGTGTGTTGAAGTGCAACTTTTTGGCCAAGTCACGGGCAACGTGAGGTGACGCAACAGTTGGCCTTCAATGCTTCTAGTTTGTTGATGTCGGTTTGGGGCGTCTGAGAATTTAAACGGCTTCTTTGCTTGTAAACGTCTGTCTGTTTCCTGTCTGTTTTTACTTGCTCAAAATCAAGTTGCCTTTGTAGACTAAGAGAGGTGCAGTACTTTGAATTGACATTTTAAATTCTATTTTATAAATAAATATATATATTTTGTTTTAAAGAATTCAGTTATTCTTTCCAGTGTTTTTTGTCGAGGTAGGCCACCTCTGTACACTTTTATGAATTAAAATGTTGATTTTCACAGAAGAGGTCAGATGTTCTCTTTTACACAGGAAATGACACGTACAGTATTCAATAGGTGTGGCCATCTTTTAGGCCGTCATCTACAACTAAATTGATCACAAGACGTGATGCATCAGGATCAACACTTGTTGGATGGATACAGTTATCAAACAGGGAAATCTTTTTTGGATAATCCAGCATGTTAAATAATTGGTAAATCAAGATACTTAAATGATATAAAAATATATATATTGCTAAAATTAAATTATTTTAACTGATTTGTAATGTTGTGTACCATGGTCTAATAAACACTGAGAAGTTTAAGTGACACAACGGCATAAACTGTACAACAAAATCACTTATTTTTCCATACTTATTTTCTAGAATCCTGCACAACTTCCAACCTCACCATGAAATTATGTTATTTTGCATATGTGTATTCCAGACTTAGTGAAATAAGTTTATTACATGAGAGTTTTATGAACATCTTATTTGGTGCTTAATCACAAGTGCTGATTCAGTAATAACAAACTGCATTATAAATACAGCGGATTGTACTCAGACATGTTCTTGTGCCTTCTTACCTATATAGTATAAACTATCTGAGTGGCTAAGCTCATCTGGCACTTTGAAAAACAGGTGTCCAGTTACCTCAGTGCAACCGTTATCAGTTCATCATAAAACCGATACCTTTCGCTGGCTGCCTAAGAGGACACGCCAGCTGAGCTGCTGCCTCCATTCTATTCATACCTGACCATGACACATTACATAACGGCTCCAGGTGGAAGAGCTGGTAGCTGCCGCTTCCCAGCCACTGGTGGCCGTCTCACATTCTCTGCATGAAAACCTACACTTCTGTCGAGCTGGTGGAGAACGTGGAGAACCTTCTCGGTGGAAACACCAATAGTACAGGAGCTCCAGCTACAGGTGACTGACACCACTGTGGCAAAGATAAAGTAGAAAGTATAAGATAAACACAATGTTCTTCCCTGCTATGGAGCTATGTTCAAGTTGAGCTGCAACAACAACTGGTTTCATTTTTGATTGGTATATTTTTATTTTTGTTGTCAATTATTTCATCTATAAAATGTCAGCAAGTAGTGGTGAAGGAATGAGACCTAAAACTTGGAGTTAGCATCTTTGCACTCCCGTATCCCTTGTCTTTAATTCAGTGTTTGTTTTAAACTGGTTTTTGGTTAGATGCCTGAAATAAGGTCTGTGGTTAACACAAGCTTCAGAGACTTTCACGTTGTGCTCTACAACATAAAATACATCAGTAAGTGAATTTTGACGCCTTTAGATGTCTTCAAAAAGGCGGCTGCTCACAAGTGGCTAAATGAGACTGCAGGAAATCGTCACAGCAAACACAGCCAGACTTTGAAGTCATGCGACTGTCGTGTAGTTTGTTTATAGCCTAATGTTTGGGTTTTGCTTGTGGCGACTGCATTCACACTCAAAGAACATAAAAGTGATATTCATTTGTGAAGATGATATTGCTGAACAAAACGTTTGTTTATCACAGAGCTTATTTTCAGCAATAATCCACAATCCAAAGGGAAAATCCCATTTTCACCATCTCTCTACAGTCGCTGTGGTTTCCTCATCAAAGAAATCCAATGGGATTTCCCACTGAATTTTGACCAGGACGACCTTAACTTTCACATCAGCCTTCAAAAAAAGTCATATCTGCATCACTCTATTGTAAAAAATGCTCATACAAGTTCTCAGAACCCAATGTGTTTAATCTAAATGTCAAAAACTCAAAGATATTCAATTTATAACAATATCAAGCCTCACATTTGAGGATCTAAATCTGTGTTTCTATGACATTTTTGGTTAGAAATGACTTTAATGTTTATCTTAATTGTTGCCCAAACTTTGTCTGTTGACTTCAAGTCTTGGCTGTAAGTCAAGTCCTTTGGATTGCATGCACGCTATACATCAAGTCTTTAGTGTTCCCCACCCATTTCAATTTGTGTCTAGACGCGAGGGTCAGTTTCTTATCTGCCCAACTCGACAACAGCACCCACTATCTAGATTGGAAAACCCATTCAGTGTCTGCCACCCTCCACCCACCATTACCGCTTAATGGTTTTACTCCTATGCTTGTATGCATGGCGGAATTACTCGTGGTTTTTTTATATTGAAATTGCAATTTTGAAACTGGAAGAGCTGATATTTAATTATCACTTATATAGTTGACAGTGAAAGGCTTCATTTTTATTAATTTAAGGCAAGAAATGCAGAAATGGAGGCAACTGTGTGACTATAAAAGACAAACAGTGATCAGGAGATACATATTTTATGTTTACAGCTTTGGTAATCATATTTACTAACAGTAAGTGTGCTGAAATCATGTTTCAGTTTGTTTTGTGGCTCTGCAATTGAGGCTAAAGTGCCCGTGATCAAGGGAGAAAGGTCTATTGGAGGACACCAGCTTAAAAAAAGATATATCTATCTTAATATTACTAATGCATGCTCTACAATTTAGCATTAATGTTATATTTCTGAATTCAGGTTCAGGTTATGTGATAGGAGGTGAGGCGTCGTGTTGTGCACCGAGTCGTGCAGGGTGTTTTTCTCGCCGGCATGCGATGCAGCTATACGTCATTCATTTAGGCTGCCAGCCCTTTAGTGGCCTGTAGAGAGAAGATGGCTCTAATCACCGGCTGCAACACAGGAAAACATCCCGCAGCACCCCTTCCTGACACGAAGGCTCGTCCGACCCGAGATGCAGCAGGCAGCAGGCGCGGCTGCCGCTCCTCAGACACATGCAACAAGCCTCATCTGCATCACCATGAATGCAGCACAAATGTAAGCGCTCTCTCGTCACTCAGATGACCTACATGTGTAATTTGCACATAAAAAAAAGATCGCGAGCGGAATCCCCATGGTGTGAGGTGAACCACCGGGGAGGAAACGACTCGGAGCGACTAACCGGCTGCCACCGAACACAGACAGCTTTGTATTAACCGGAAAAAAAATAATAAACAAGCAACAATAAAGCCTTTGTAGCGGGATAAAGCTTTGGTCTAAATATAGATGTCGTGTCACCGTCTCCCTATGGCCGTGTACACACAGGATGGGGGATACCCTGCAGTGCACTGCTAACGCTGCTGAAGCCGCACTGGTGTAGAAAGCTACAGAAAATGACGGTATATTGCCGTGCACAAATATTAATTTACACCTAAATACAGCTGCCCCACAAAAAAAACAGTGCTTTCCCATTCACTTTCAATCAACCTCCAAGTGTGTAACCTTCCCCAAAACACCATAAAAATAAGCAGAATGTGATGGATAAAATCAAGTTTGCAATAACAGTGAGACATTATCGACATTGGACACAATCCCCCCAGCATTACGCACCACACAGTGATATCTCGGCGAGTCTTCCTGCAAAGAAACAGAACAAAAAGTACAATTGTAGCCATAATTGTTCAGCACATCTCACTCTTCCGCTGAAGTCACTTGAAAGTCAAATTTAGCATGTGTATAATGCTGTGAAGCAACAAAGGCTAGCGCTGCGTATCAATTTAACTAGAAATCCGACAAAAAACACACACATACTTATCAAGACAGAAAAAGCTAGCCAGCTTATTGGTAGCTAACGCTAGCTGAGCCGCTAGTTCAGCTAAATCGTCGGGTTAGCAAGAGTAACATCGGTAAAAGGCTAAAAGTGTTCATACTCACGTCACTATCGACTTCGATGTCATCGTTATCACTCATTCTTCGATAAAATAGTCTAGTTTAAAGGGACGGGAGGCTAAAAAAACAACATGAAGCAGTTTAGCACCGAGCGGCGCTCCAACAGACAGACTGCTAAACGCTCACTGTTTGGACAGAGCCGAGGAGGACTTCTCCACGTGACTACACTCCACACACACAGACACCGCTGCGCACCGCACATGCGCGGCAACCCAGGGGCGTGTGGGAAATGTAGTCGCTCCGGCAGTTGTTCGGTAAATCGCCACATAAACACCTCAAATTATCGAATGATTTTTCATGTATACTAATTTTAAAAGATAGATTTATTTAGCGCCGAGCGGCAGAGACATTACTCAGCTCGTTAAATATAAAAAAAATAGAGAGCAGTGTTTTTTCGTAAACTACAATATCCACGAGTCATTTAGCTAGCTTCCGACGTCACAGCGTCCCTTCGCTTCAGAAGCAATGTGGGAATTGTAGTCGGAGTCATATTTGTATGTCAGAGAAGCTAAATAAGGCCATGGCCGAGACACGTGGATTTTAAGAATACACCCAAGGAACACAAAACCACACACGCACACACACACACACACACACGGTCCCAGATACAACAGCCTACAAACAAACAAACATCAATCATGTGATTGGTTTCTCTAGTCACAAATTCAACCTTATTTACTGATATTTGTTGTAGTTTTTCTTTATATTTCGCTTTTATTTTCACTCACAGCCTTTATCTATATGACTGTACTTACAACTGAAACAACTTACAATTGAGCTGAAAAACACATTAATCAATCATTTATTTGTAACATTCATTTCAAATTTATTGATAAAACGCAATATCATATATCACAATTTGTCTCAGAGACCTTTGCAACATATGATTTCCCCTGTGTCCAAACTCCTTTTGCCAAAAAAAAAAAAAAAAATTAACAGGCAAGAAAATGTAAGAAACCTCAGGAAGAGCAACTGAGGTGTGATCCCTCTTCCAGGACATGCAGACATGCAATTAGAATTGTGTGTACAGAACAAATCAAAATAAAGTCATACAAAGTACAACTGCAGTGAAATGCAATTTAATCACTTCCTTCAGCTTGTGTGGTGCAGTTTTTTTATTTCTTGCCTTTTCTGACACTGGAGGCTGCTGCTTTTCAATAGTCTGTGTTTCAGAGTGGCTGCAGTGTGTGCTTTTATGGCAACCTGGATGGTTGTGGAACGATTTAACCATAGTTTTTGGGACAGTTGCTTTTGTTGTTTCACAAATTAAATCCACCACAGACTCAGTAAATTCACTGATGTCATTGGTGACGTCAACGGTGTGTGCTCATTCATTCCTATGAAAGTTGTTCAGTCAACACATTCTCACTCTGACCTTATCACATATCGACATTTGGTCATGGGCTTTCCACGTTCAGATACAATATGCAAGGTACCCTGGTTGTGTTGGTCAAGTTCTGCCTGTTAAATGCATTGTCTTCTTTCAAAATACACTTCTGTTTTCACAGGAAATTATACGTTTACATACAGTCTCTTTCAAAATGAACACACTTTGTCAGTACAACAACGCAAATTGAAGTTTTATTTTCCTCCATCAACTAAATCATGTGGTTGGATTTAGGCAACAAAAGTACATGGTTAAGTGTAGAAAAAAAGAACAGGGTTTGGCTTTATAATCTTGGACCCATGCACCACCCCTCCCAGTCACCCTACTTGGATTTTCGCTGCCTTAACTTTTGTTCTTGTTCTGTCGTGCAGTTAAGCTATAATGGTGACCCGTCACGTATCATGCTGCTGTTAAAGGACGGCTTTCTTTCGTCAGTATCTTATGCCGCAAGTCACTGCCCAAGCCCCAGGTTTAGACGACTTCGGAGTGAGACCGGGTTGGCTCAGTGGCACATGAAGCCAGAGAAGTTCGACTTTGCCGGTGTAAAATTATCCGGATCTTCTGCATCATTCAGCCCATTGAGCAGGGACAATTAAGACTACACTAGCCTAGTGGCTGGTTACAGCTAGCCAAGTGGGCTACTTGAAGTTTAGCACTCCGCTAACTTGTATGGGGATAAAATTATTTAATCCTGCAGTTCTAGACTTTCCAAATGTTATCAAACGAATGGATCAAATCCCGATAGTGATGCAAGTCATTTCACGGGTGTATCCACCAGGCCCGGAGTGGCTAATCGGGAGGGACGGTGTTCAGTTATTTTTTTTATTGGGTTGGTGTTCAGTCATGGCACTGGGTATCACGTATACTGCTACCGCTATCCCTGGACTGCCTTCACTGGCACCCTCTGAGGTGGAGACACTGGCTCCACGGTGCTCTGCAGCTGTGGTCTGATTACGCACACATCTCCAACGATTTGTGGAATCGACCACTGACATGCCTCCTCGTCAGAAGAGTGGACGGAGAAAGCCGAAGTCCCTGCGGCACCTGGGGTCGAGACAACGGCTCCACGGAGCTCAGCAGCTGCGTTTGACTACGCATACATCTCCAACTACCACCGTTCAAGTTAATTAATTATCAAGTCAATGAATTGTGTGGCATTGTAACATATAACATAACATTATATAATTTAAATAATAGTATGATGCGACGCCACATAACTGGGAAACTTAGTCTTGTAGCCCCTCAGAAGCAAGATCCAGCACCAAGCACCAGCCATGAGCCCACAAGTCCAGAGGGGGCACTACTTATTTGAACAGAATATAGATTCTGATGTTGTTGAAAAGGATGTTGTGTTGTTAAGAATAATGTTGGAGATGTGCACTCATGTTGAAATAAATCTACATTGTGAAGCAACCCATCCAACTGAATTGGAAATATTTTAGAAAAATACACTGAATTACAAGGCTTTAGAGAACAGTGCGCTACTGTAGACTTAACATGTAAGGTTATAATAGGTCGTGATCTAAAATGGGCCAGTCTGAGGCATGAAACTCTAGGGCTGAAAAAGAGTTATATATATGTCTCTTTCCCCATGTAAGTCTAAGGGAAAAAGTCTTTTCGACCCAATGGCATCACGTGACTGGCTCTGAAATAATAATTCCACAGTTTGGCCACTAAGTCAAACTGTCTCGAAAGCACTTTCTGGGGGCCTGCTTGACCTCAACAAGATGGTCACATGGTCACTCCTCCCATACATGGGCAGCGACTCCGGTCTGCAGCTGCCTCTTAAAGGTGTATAGCAGTGATCCAAAGTGTTGAATGAGTGTGTGTAAGCATGTTGAATGGTTACTGAGTAGCAGATGGCACCATGTATGGTAGCCTCGGCCACCAGTGTGTGAATGTGTGTGTGAATGGGTGAATGTGACATGTAGTGTTAAAATGCTTTGAGTGGTCGGAAGACGAGAAAAGCGCTATACACGTGCAGTCCATTTACTATTTACTATTTATTATCCTTGTGGCGCAGGGTGCCAAATAACTGGTAAATCCAGTTAAAAGAAAATGAATTTGCAAATATTGTGATAACCCATGACTCATTGAAGTAATTCTTCAAGCAAAATGGCAAAAAATTACAAAGTTCCAGTGACTAAAGTGTAAGTATTTTGTGTTTTTTGTTATTTTCTGTGGTTGTAAACTGAATATCTTTTGGTTTTAGACTGTCGGCCAGACAAAACAAGCACTCTGTGATATTTTGATGTACATCTTTTTTGGCATTTACTGATGTTTCATTGACCAAACAATTAATCAAGAGAATTATTACATACCTGTTGTTGATTGCAGCCCAATAATTCTGACATACAGCCATGATAATGATGCATTAATTTCCCCACAACATACCTTTAAGATTATTTTATAAACATGTAATGATGGGGGGAAAATGTGTTATGTAGTGCAAAGGCTGGTCTCAGGACCAAATAATCTGCTCTGGTGCTTCCTTTTTCACAAAATTGTGCTGTGGATAAGGAGCTTACACTGTGGATTATTTTGCGCTGCAACAGTGGATCAGTAAATGTGTAAAAAAACAAGCTGGGACCAGCCTCATCCCTCCCTGCAGCAGGTCAAGAGGCCACAGCAGCTGTTAGCGACACCCTGCCCTCCATGCGACACAGCGCTTTAGACCTGCACTGACCTTGATCCTACCATCTCGTCCTCCACTCTCTAACCAGCCTGGATCTCCCCCCTCCTTTTCTGTCTTACCCCTATATCTAGTCCTCCCACCAATTTTACACCCCATCTACCATGTTATAGAATCATACAGTATGTCCTGCAGCAGCAGAGCCAAACGGGGTCACCCGGAAACATGGTCGGTAACAGTATAGCCTATGTAAAGGATGACAACACAATAAGGCCAGGCTTTAATAATGCATCTGCTGCAGTGAAGCCTCTCTGTCTTCATGGACGACAGCGAGAAAGCATCTAGCTATATTTGCGCTCCACAATCGCATTTAAATTACCTCCGGGGATGGGTAATGTTACAGAGGAAAATATGATAATGAGGCAGCGCGCACAGAAACCAAGATTTTTCTCTACTGCCGTCTCGCCACACCCTTAATGCTTTTCCCCCTCAAGGCCTGAGCTGAGTTATGAAGTGTTTTAGTACCATTTCAGTCCATAATATTCAGGCTGCAGGGAGCTCCAACACTGATTAGCTGTGGCTGAGGCTGCAGGAGGAATAGTAGTAAAAATCCAGGTATGTGCAGCACTGGGCTGTAATTATAGGCAGAGAGGCTGATCAGTGCAGGCAGAGCCTCCCTCCCCTCCCCCTGTGTCTTTATAGGGCTAGCCCGCTAAACCATTAAAATGCCCTCCTTTTGTCCCCTTCCAGCATATTGCAGACTACACTGGAAGGATCCCAGTCACCATTAGAGATTTATTTATTTATTTATTTATTTTTTTGTTTTTGTTCTTGTTGTTGTCGTCAGTGCATGATTTTTGAAAGGGGGGGGGGGGGCACTATCAGATTAAGGCAGTTTCTCTCTCCACGCAAAGTGTCTTGGATAAGCATAGTTTCAAACGCAGTTAATTGTGCCGTGTTAACATTTCATTACACAGGAATTTTACCTACAAGTGATAGGATGGAATACAAACTGATGCAGTTAAACTTGTACGGTCATAATCAATATTTTGTCTTGTGTGACCGCAGGATTTAATGAGGTGTAAACTGCAATCATAGGCTGTAAAAGTTATAGACGTAGCCACCATGATGTCACCCATTGGTTTGCGGACTCCAGGCTGAAGCCATTCAGTCGTCGCCATCCTGGTTTTTTGGAGCTAAACATGACCTTATTTGGGCGAGAGAGATGGATCTGACTGAGAAGCGGAGGACACTATCAACAGACAGCCTGTCACTCAAAGTGTCCCACCCTAAATTATGCGTAACTTTAAGCCTTAGGAAAATGTATCAGGGTAATTTTTTAAATAAAATTTGTTCTTTAAAAGTTGTCATTAATGAGGAAATTAGCTAGAGAGATCAACACTGTTTTTTTGTACAAGACAGTTAACATGTTTATTAATGCTCTTAAATTGGGCATTTAAAGCAGGATTTATATTTTATACTGCGCTGAATCGATGCCGTAGCTATGGCGTAAGCTCTGTGTTGGTGCAGAGCCAACGCTGTAGCCTACGCCATAGCCTGACATGCACCTCAACAGAAATGTAACTACAGGTTGTGGGGACGCAGACCTCCTGTCTATTTTTGTAAGCTGAAACCATTCCCCTCAGTGGAAACAAAGCTTTTATTCACTTTCATTTCACAGATAAGAAACAATAAATTGTGAAGATAATAAAGCCTCCACTAAGATAGCATTTTAAGTCTTGTGTGTGATTTATCCTGGCTTCATATAAGCAGAGGAAATCTCTGCTTGTCGCTAGGCTAATTTATATAATATAAAATGCCATAGGCTTGTGCTAAAAAGATTAGCATGTTGTAATTGTAGGTAAATGAGTCTAGCAGAAGACAAGTGCTTTGTCTGTGAATGCTGCGAGTTTCAGTGAAGCCGATTTGTGTACTTGTGTTTGAAAGTGTAGCTTATTAAGCCACATTTACTGTTTCCAACTAAACTTTTCAGCACTTCACAGAAACCCCACAGCCGACCAGTGTTTTGGAGGTGTAACTGCAGAGTGACACAGACACAACTGCACAAATATAAATGCTCACAACGGCATAGGCCATCCATGCACGTAGTCTACGGCACAGGCTCTACATAGAGCTGACACACAAGAATAAATTCACCTTAACACAGGGGTCCATAGGGACTGACTGGCTTCCAGAGCCAGCCTCAAATGGCCTTTCAAAGAACTACAGTTTTTGGCACTTCCATGTTATCTATATATTTACATTAATATTATTCTTGTATTTGAAACCTGTCTTAGTATGTTTTTTTCTACTGTCCAGCCCCTTAACAACGTTTTTAATTTTGTTTAATGTCCTTTTAAAATGTGTTTATTCTGCACTTTGTCTAAATGCTTTTGATGTTTATAGAGTTGCTGAAATGTGCCATATAATGCGTTTTATAAATAAACCTGCTTTGCTTTACAGAAGATGAGGAGAGGAGAGTGAATAAAATGAGAGTTTTGAAAAGGACTCTGCATTGTTTCAGATACTTACTTGAGTGCAAATTACACATTTCTCTTATTGCCATGACCCTCTAGGCAATGGCTGATATATATATATATATATATAGGGAAAAAATTATAATATATAATAGTAGAAATATAATAATCATAACAGGTTTTCATCAGTGTATAATCACCTGAAAATCTGAATTATTGTGTTTTCATTACCATAGAGTGAGCTGTTTATATCTACATTCAGAGCAGGTCCTCTCTCACAGAGTCTGCCATGTTGTTTCTGTAGTAGCAGTAGCCCGGAACAGACAAACCAAACACGGCTCCTGATGTGGCCATCTGTGTCTTCACGTTAGTCATCGCAGTTGGCTCATACATGCCTGGTACACTGGAGAAGTTGAAGTTCTGTACCTTAACTGTGAGATGCCACTAAATCCAACACACAGGAGCTTTAATTCAAAATTAGGTAAATGAATAAAGAATGGACTGTATAAAATAATGGAGGTAGCTACTGTGATGTTTGACTGCCGTTTTAAAACCTTAACATTGGTATTCCGGCCATTGCCATCTTGGTGTTTTGGAGCCAGAAGTGACCATAAATTATAGCTGCTGTGCAGCAATGGTCAGGGCCGGGCAATTTTAGGCAAAATTAGGCAATTCTGAGCAACACACACACTAAAACAAAGCATATCACAACACAGAAGTTACATTATATAATTATGGCATGCCCTTCAAATTGTGGATGAGTGGCTGAAGTGATCAGACTCATAATATACAAAGGAAAGAAAAAACTCAAGAACAAAAAAGTAAGAATAACATTAACTGCTAGCAATTATGAACAAACTGGCCTGATCTAGCTTAAAGCTAAACATTATCCATGCTGACAAAGATGAAAACATTTTTTAAAATGTAAAAGTAGCTATTGGATAGACTCTGCATATTGACTGATAGCTAAGCCAAATAAACAGGGAAAAGAGACAAGGGATAAGTGTTGATAAAGAGTATTTGTCTCTCCGCAAAACTGCCTGGATCATAATTATTATAATCTCTAATCCACATAGCATGATGCCTGAACATAGGACTTTCACATTAGAAAGGCTTGACTAAGCCAAGCATCAGGGTGCCAGACAGTAGCCATCCATGCCATGGAAAAGCAAATTTCAAAGTGAAAGTTCCAAAGCTGTAGCACATATGGTTGATTTGTTATGAATTTTCAAAGTTTTGAAATTTAGAGGCTTGCTGTAGCGCCACCATCAGGACTATTGTCTTGTGTTTCCAGTTGAGAACATCTGGCATGGGACTGGACCTTTATGAAAAGCTTGGGTAGATTTCTCATATGGAAATGTTGCACGAGCTGAGGCTTGAACTCACAATCTTCAACACCAAGAACTATCCTCTATCTCACTGAGCTAATTGGCAAACAGAAATGTCACATGTAGCTTCACAAATTGACTAAGCCAGTCACCTGTGTGCAAGACAGCAGCTGTTAGTGTGTAAAGGCAGATTTCAAACGGCTGTCAAATATTCAGTTATTAAGATAAAAATCCGAAAATACACAAATTGCATCTAGACAGCATGGAGATGTTGGTAATTTGTTTTTAACAATGATTTATTGGCTCCATAAGTGAAAAACTGATGTTTAAAAATGCCATTTTTACACTGACTCCAATTGTTCGCATGAGAGCGAAATTCAAAATGCTGTAAAAAAAATTCAGTTTTTGAGATAAAATTCTGATATTTTCCAAATATCATCTACCATGACTCTAGAATTATGTCATTTTTTTTAATGAACATTGAAAATGTATTGAGCAAGAATTTGCAAGTATATGTTTACAGTACTGTTTACAGTCAAACATTTTGATGCACTGTAGGCTCAATTTTCGATAAATCAAAAATCTGTCAGTCTGAAGATGCTCTGTAGCAAGTTTGGTGTCAATTGAGCAAAAATTGTGGGAGGAGATAGGTTTAATAAGTTTTAGAGTTTTTGAAAAAACAGAGTGATGGACTTCATAATTTGCAATAGGTTTAAATGTACAAAAGTTAAAAGTATTAGGGCTACATTTTGGTGAAAGTTGCAAATCTGTAGCACATATGGTTGATTTGTTGTGAATTTTCAAAATTTTGAACTGTAGAGGCTTGCTGTAGCACCACCATCAGGACTATTGACCTGTTTTTGCAGCTGAGGCAATCTGGCATTAATTATTAAACTTAGAATTATGCCGCTAAAACTACTAACTAACTAACTAACTAACTAACTTACTAAACATACTAAACAACTTTTATGATTGTGAGACGTTGTGCTTAATTTTTAGCATGGATTAATACCAGTGTTGGGGAGTATTTAACTACATGTAGTTCAATTTCTAGTTTAACCACAATTTGCAGTAGTTGGGTTGTAGTTTAACTACATTCAAATCTCAGTAGCTTTTTCGGTAGTTAACTACTTTGGGTCATGTAGTTTAGGTAGTTAATTACAAACTACATACTCATTGTATTCTCATGACATTTTTTGCCATATAATATGGCACAATGCCACAGCTCATTGGCCATGGTTGTTATTAAATGACAATCACCTGATATTAGATTAAAAACACCTGTAGTTTGCAACCAGGATGTCTGCGATCGGATATTATGAATTTCCCTAGAAATTTTGGATCTACCACCTCAACAATTGCTCCCTGCCTTCTCATTAAAACACATCCTCGGGTTGCCTCAGTGAGGACTGGATGCCCCAGTCCCTAAATCAAACTTTACTCAGTTCAGTCAGTTCTGTTGTACCTCCGTGTAAGAACATGAGATTCCAGACTCAGATTGTGATAATTTTCCATGATGTAGTTTGGATGTAGTTGAACTACTTTTTGAAAGTAGTTTTAGTTTGACAAACTGTCTCATTTTGAGAGTAGTTAAAACTCTGATTGCCTCCTCAGATCCTAGGCTATGCAGACTATGTCTTCACTAGTATGTTTACATTTGAGATCCTTATTAAGGTGAAAACAATAAAAAACTGTTGAGCTTTCTCAGCAAACAACCCACCACTTCCAAGCTCGCTGCACACATCCTCCCTCCCCTCATTTTTGTGTCTATACTTTTTTTGTTGTTGTTAAAATTAGTTAATCTGTCTTTGCTCTTGCATGTCTGCACCAGGTAAATCCCATGTGTTTCAGCTTAATCTTAAAATTTGATCAGGAGAGGATTATAAGCCGTTTCATGGAAAGTGTTTGTGGTAGGGTCCCTGGCGTAATCTGCACTGGAAATGAGTGTAGTGGCTTTTGAATAACATGCCCCATGTTTCGTGAACATTTTGCATTTTTTATGAGCCATTTGTGTGTATATATATGTGTGTGTGCAGTACTGCATATGTACAGTATGTGTCTCTGATCACAGTATTTTTAAGTGCTTTTAAGTGGAACTGAAAAAATTGAATTGCATGACACGATTGTTGCTGACACAATATTCCAAGTACGAATCTGTTAACAAGTTTGTTTCTGAAATGCTGTTTTTCAACTCTGCCTGCTCTAAAAAATATGATCAACATCACAGCTTTATTTAAAAAAAACCAACAGATATCAAATTACATTGTGAATTGTTGTTATGAACACTCATGAAATGCAAAATGCAATCAACTCTGACCTTCAAGTCAAGTAGAAAATACAAAATTCAGCAAAAATCTTTGGTTACACACACAATATTCTTTTGAAAACTGATGCTGTAAATAGTTTTACTAAACAGTCATCTAAATCCCATTTCAGCCTGACTTGAAGCTGTCCCACTGTACTATAAGTGCTCGTGTTTATGATGATGACGTCTTCTTGAGTCCTGACTGTGTTCTCTCTTCTGTCCAGATGACAGCGTTCGGAGCATTTCTTCATTAAGGAGCTTTCTGCAGAAACTACTTCAACCTATCAGACCTGCTGGTTGTTGGTGTGTCTCTGGTCTCCTTCGGCATTCAGTACGTATCATTAAATTAATTTTTTTTTTTTTTTTTTTTTTAATTGTGGAGCTGGACGGATGGTTGAGTCAGTTATTCTGTTGGTTGGATCATCTGATCTACACTTCTAAAACTACATAACTTGACACGTATTGTTCAGATTTGCATCACTTTGGCATGGATATTCATTGGGGGTGATTTTAATTCATTTGATCACCCTCTGATGTTTCATCTGGCAACACCACCAGGTCATATTGGCCTCTAGTACACTACATGTCATCATAAATGTTGCAGTAAAATTTACTGGCCACATCCATTCTGTCTAGAAGATCAACTTGAGCTTTCCTCTAGCACTGCACTCAAGCCACAATATCAACTTTGCACATCTCATAATTCTTTTTTTTGTGAAATTTGGTATCATATTGATGCTCTGAGAGATGAACTATGGCCTCTCTAGTAGCCACACTTCTGGTAAGGCTCTAATAATAGCAAATTATCAATATAATGTTAGCTCCGTCCAGCATTTTTGTTTTATGTGATGCAGTCATCATTGTAGCCTCCAGGGGCTACTGGATTTAGACTTGTAGGCTTGTTTCATGACGATCCACTGTCTTACATTTTCACCAGTGCTGGGAAAGGTTTAATCTTGTTATTTTGGTAAATACCAAGTCAGTGCATTCAAATGAACTTGTCTGGTTTTGTCCGAAGTGTTAGCATCATGTCCTGTGATGAGCTGTGATCTCCAGCATTCAGGACCACCTCTGAGCTGAATTTTAATATATGAAACAAGTGCAGATATTGCAGTTGAAATTGTTTTTTTTTTCTTTTTGTCTTCCATAGATCTTCTGCCATCTCAGTGGTGAAGATTCTCCGTGTTTTGAGAGTCCTCCATCCGCTCAGGGCCATCAACAGAGCCAAGGGACTGAAGGTCAGAATGACAATAGTACAACATGGAGCAGTGTTTATCTACTGTATGTGTGTGTGTAGTTCTCCATGTGAATGTGTCCTGAATTTGTACATGCGTGCGCCTTTGCTTCTGATACAGTACTGTGTGCTCCTACTAAACAGTGTATAACTGTGTCCTTTGCAGCACGTGGTCCAGGGCAACATCATGATCGTCACCACGCTGCTGCAGTTCATGTTTGCTTGTATCGGAGTGCAGCTCTTTAAGGTACAGTGAAGAGATGGTGAGAGGGAAAGAGTGTAGCATGGTTACAAAATATAGTCAGCTTGCGTTTCTTTCGGCTCACCAATCAGCCGGCTCTTCTGGTGTAAAACAATAATTAGTTGTACAGAAGTAGAGGGTCTCAAACTAAACACACCTCTGATTTTCTCTGTTGTTTTCTTACACAGGAGAAAATTTATCGATGCACAGATGAGGCAAAGTCCAGCCCAGAGGAGTGCAAGTAAGTTCTTTTATGTCTTCACAGTTTCCAGCTTCAGACATTGGCCTGCATGAGTGTCTCTAATTGTCTTCTTGTGCATATATGTGGTTAAACTTCCACCTATAAATCACAGAGGTACCTACATTCTCTACAACAACGGAGACACTGAGCTGCCCATGGTGAAGGAGAGGGTCTGGTACAACAGTTACTTGAACTTTGACAACGTCCTCATGGCCATGATGGCTCTCTTTATTGTGTCCACCTTTGAAGGATGGCCCACGTGAGTTTGGCAGGACTCTGGATTTACTTAATGTTTGATCATCATTCACCTTTTCTTTGTCTGAATGAAAAATTCTCTATTGTCACCATTTTCAGTAACCAAAAATAAAGAAATATCACCTATTTTGAGTCAGAGTTGATTGATTTGCCTGTTCAGTGTTTTGACTTTCCAACAGAGAGAACCTAGGTCCCATCTACAACTACCGCATAGAGACTTTCTTACATTCTAAGATGTAGTTTAACTACTTAGAACAACTAACTCAACTTGTGAATGATTTCAATTTCCTCCTTGCACTGGTGCGGTCTTCTTGGATTTTTCTGTTTGCATGCCTCAGTTCTGCTCCAATTCTGCACATAATGTATTTCTTTAAAAATTTTTCTTGCAGACTGAAGGCATGTTCTGGGTGAGCTGCAATAAGGGTGGAGAATACCTCGGAGTCTTCCACTTGCTGCCTCAGAGTCTTGCAGAGGCTGCCCTCTCTCCAGGTCACTTTCAGTGCCTCTGATAACTTGGCCTCCAACTTTGTGATGGTATCCTGGAATTAAATTTGCTTCAAAGGTGTATCTTTTCCTTTTCAGGAAGGTACTGGAGTTGCCAATAGCTGCAGCATAGCTGTGGTCAGCGTGGTTGACATGAACCAGCAACTCTTCACATCTGCTGCAGGAGTAGATCATTGGGTCCACCTTCACCTGTCTGATGAGCCAGCCAGAGCTGTAGGTTAAGACCTCTTCCTGGATGCAGTCTGGCATCACTGTCTCTGCAGTCATCACCTCCATCACCGCCATCTCCTCTCTGAGGTTTTCATTGTCTGTAACATGCTTCATGTATCATATTAATTGGCATGAGTTACACCAATTGATGATTGTTCTTATTGTATTATTACTCCTTGACACTCTTAATACACAGGCAAGTTTTTGTTGATACCCACCTGTGAGGTAGATGACGTTGTGGGGTTCAAGTGACTATGGTTAGGTCTGCTCTGTGCATTGCCAAGCAAAGGAGACCCATTGTCAGCTCTACAATGTTGAAGAATAGTGGTCCATTTCCTTTTTTTTTTTTTTTATTTATTTATTTTTTTTAAACCACATCATATGCTGTATTTTCTAACCAACCTGAAGGTCCAAGATGAGATCCATTGAAGACTGTCCATGAGGATCTTCATCTGTTCACCACTTCTTGGTCCCAGAGGCCGGCGCCATAGATTTATGTCAGAACAGCTTCTGAGAAGTAAAGGTTTGATAGTGAATCTTGATAATCAAAATTTCACCTACACTGATTTTCCGAATCAATGCAAAAAAAACAAAAAACTATGATGATCCGTAGGCATTTCAAATGGGAGTCATTAACATTAATACCTTGAATTAAGCATGTCAAACAGCCTGTTCATTTCCACAAAGAAGTCTGCTGTAGCACGCACCTCACATGGCAGCCTTTTTAGGTCTATCAGTGTCTTCATCCCTATATGATTGGACGATTATTTTTACAAGGGTGAGGAGCCATCATTTAAAATGTAAGAATACTTGCTTCACAGGCAAAATAATTTGATAAAAAAAAAGATTGAATTGTGAAAAATGTATGCAAAAAATTCTCATCTTGACTCAATGTTTTGTACATTTTTTAAGTTCCATTAATCTTTGTAAAATAAAAATCAAAAAAGAATAGTTGCTCACCAGCTGCCACAGTGTGACTGAACACTTGAGTTGCAAGTCGAACTCGCATGTTCATAAAAGGTGGCAGAGTAACATGCTTTGCAGTGATCTTTGGAGCCATGCGGATGGAGTTTTGTGTGTCCAGTTCATAAAACATTTCCAAGTGTTTCCACTGGGCATGTTTCTCTCCTACCTGTGGTATAAGAAGATAGGTGATGTGAAACATGTGGTCTGAGACTGTTCATGTGTTTACAGAGAGATTGGACCAGATGAAGACATCAAGTATGGCAAATGAGTTTTTATAATGAAACTAACCTCCAGGCCATGCTTTTTAAGGTTGTTACAGACAGACTTGACAAGATGAGGCACATCAAAAATCAGAGGAATTTTCTGCCCATCCACTAATATGCAGTGTGCCACATCTGTACTGTCCATTATGTCTAGGCTGGCTCCTAACAGCTTAAGTGTCTTGATGTTTGAAGATGATTGGTCACAGACCACAGAAATAACCTGTTGTGAGAGATAGACAGTGTACATGTTAACACAACCTCAATTTCATTTGAGTATTAACACAGTACATATTTAACTGGATTTTATTCAGACTTACTGTGAAACCAATCTTGCTTAGGCGCCTTACAGCATCTGACAGTCTGTCTGCTGTCTCTTGTGCAGGGACACTATCTTTGGCCAGGAAATATCCTATGGTCTGCAGTGAGCAGATGAAAATGTGTTTTCTGTCATTTGTCCTGAAGACAAAATAATCATTCCAATAATATCAGACCGTCAGGGTGTAAAATTAACTCCAGACACCATAGTTGTAAAAGGTTGAGTTTATCAGATACATAAAGGCTACCCATAAGTGCCAGGTAAATAATTGGATATCATCATAGGTTTTTTATGTGTGTTTTATGTGTGAAAAAAGCCACCGCTCATCTGTAGGCAAAACACTTAAAGAGGTGCTTGAGCTCAAGACAAGACAAGTGAATGCAGCTGTACATAAGGGTTCAGGCAGTAACATTACTTGATTGCAAAATGCCAGACACCTGTGTCAAACATGGCAAAGGCTAGGGATGGGAATTCTAGTCCCAATAAAAAGGGAATTGTAGTCCTAGATAAAGTTATTCTAATAGCCTCGGGCACAAGTGTCTACTGAAAACAAGTACAGTACAAAAACACAATAGAGAAAAGCAACAAAATCTATGCAAACATCATGTAGTGGCCATCATAAAGCATAGTAGAGCATAAAATCTATTGTGATATGTTTAAAGTACAACGCTCATGTCAAATTCCTCATTGAGACCTAGTGGTTGTAAAGTTTCTAAGGTGTGGATCCAATAAAGCTCTCTCTGACATAGTCGCCTGTCAACATCACCCCCTCTCTGAAGAGTGATTTGCTCTATTCCCTGGAACCTAAGGGAGGAGATGGGATGAGAGTGATTATTAAAATGACAGGCTACAGGGTAATTAACATCATTTCGTCTTATTGAACTTTTGTGTTCACTAATCCTTTGTTTGAGAGGACGAATGGTTTTACCAATGTAGATTTTATCAACATGTGATAACTCCTCTTACTGGAAATGTTTTCCCTGTTCTGGGATGTGTAAAAGTATTAGTTTTCCATGTATTGTGGCACTGAGCACAGTTACCACAAGGGTAATTTCCTTGTTTAAGGGGAGCCAGGAGGGTCTGTCTGGGACTTGGTAGTATACTGGCTCTAACCAATTTGTTTTGTAGGTTAGGTCCTCTTTTATAGACAAAAAATTGTGGATCTTTAAAATGCTGGGTGAGAGCTGGATCTGTGGTCAGAATATGCCAATATTTGAGGATAGAATACTTAAACATGTGGGCCTGAGGAGTGTAAGTGGTGATACAGGTTACTGAATAAGGTTTTTCTTTTTGGACACTCTTTTCAATAAGACGTGTGCCCGTTAAAAAACATTTTTGGCAGTTAAATTTTATGAGTTTAACAGCCATTGACAGATTAGTCAATAAGTTAATTTTACACCGTGCAAATCATATGTATCATTCCCATCATAGGACCAACAAAACTATATCCTGTAACTGTAATATTGATTTGCTCAACTAACTAAAAAACTAATAAACGTAAACTCACTTGCTTCCATTTTGAGGCCACACCTTGAGCCATCACCACCATAACTTGGTTAGCCACTTGGCCTTTAGGCGTGAGGCCATCTATCCTGTCCAATGTCACATTTAAATCCAGATGTTTTTTAATGGCCATCTCATCAAAAACTAATGAAACTGCCAGCTCACATGGCTTCATTGTTTTTGCCAGCTGTTCCATCTGTTTAAGTATGGGATCAAGGAAACCTGGCTGTAAAACAGAGGAGCAGTAGCCTGTTAGTGGAATAGATCTAAAAAAAAAGAAGTTAAATTCAGTAAGGATACATTTTATATGTCAGCTGATAACTATATCAGAAACATGGTAATGGTGCAGAAAGTCTAATATTGCAATGTGTTATGTAACTATTCCTGACATGCATTGTGTCCACCATCTGGATGCCCCAATTTGATGCCCTCTGTACAAAGGTGTTAAAAGACCACTATGACATGATGTGTGAGATTCTGAAACTGCTCTTACATGAAAATGTCCCAGATTGGTGTTGATGAAGCGTTGAAGAGTTGATGGGGACGGAAGAATAAAATGCTTCCTCAGCGTCCTGTAGGCATTTGGGCTGTGGTGCAGAATCTGCAGACTAAGGTTTTTTATTGACCTTGGGAATCGTCTTGCTCTCTGTTTTTGGGTGACCATTTTGACTTGATGTAGTAAAAACTCTGCAGTCTCAGGAGGCAGCATTGTCAGGGCGTCTGAGTTTTTTCTTTTTCTCCTCAGCTCTAAGTCTTGAGAGAATAAAAAAAGACTTTATTCTAAAGGGAAGGAGGATAAGATAAAAGCACACACACATACATACATACATACATACATACATACATACATACATACATACATACACACAGTACAGGGTTCCTAAGCAGAATGGAAAAGCATCAAATTTGTAATTCCAAGATCTGGATAAGTATGGATGAAAGAAAATAGACTATGGAAAAATGTGTTATTAGAGTATTGCTGTATTATGTTTAAAATCAAACCAAAGAAGAGAAAGGAATAGAAGATATTAAAAAAAATATAGGCAATATGTTATTTATATAATGTGTCATTTTAATACAATTTATTTCCATAAAATCATTCGGTTATTTGTACTCAGATGTCATATATGATCTGAGAAATCTACAGAGAAGTTTTGAAATTTGAATCTGGGAAAGTTTGGAATACTGAAAAGGAAAATGTGTAGGAACCCTGTAGTTACACCTCAGCTATATTGAATGCATACTTGGCTTTCAGTTCTTTAACTTGAGCTACCAATACCCTTTCTCTGCATCTTCTCGCTGGTCTTTTCTCTCTGAAGCTGAGCTTTCATCCTTATTTTCTCTTCACGCCCCCTCTCAAGTTGCTGCTCAAGCTGCAGTCTTTTCAACCATTCCAGTTGGAGTTCTTCCTGAAGCTGTATATAGTTTATATATGTACATGGAATAACAAATCAGAATCTTAATTTTTTTTTTTAAAGATATTTTTTGGGGCATTTTTAGTCTTTATTTGATAGGACAGGTAAGCGTGAAAGGGGAGAGAGAGAGAGAGAGAGGGAGTGACATGCAGCAAGGGGCCACAGGCTGGAGTCGAACCCGGGCCGCTGCAGCAACAGCCTTGTACATGGGGCACCTGCTCTACCACTAAGCCACCAGCGCCCCGAGAATCTTAATTTTAATATTATAATTTATATTCATTATCTGTAATTATCATTATGAGTCTGTCATTTTTTGCAACATGAATTACAAAAGGACTTGTTACAACTTACTTCAACTACTATTTTTCACCTTACCTCAGCTACTGGGTCCTTGTATACTTGTACCACCTTATTCTCTTCTACTTGTTTTTCTCTTGCTGATGTTCTGACCTCTCCTTAAAAATAACATACCTTAAACATACTACATATACATAGGTGTAATAGTATGGTTGAAAGATGTTGCATGAATTGGATGTTGCTGAAACTAAGCAGTCAATTTTACCTACCAGTGTTTTCTTTGTTTTGTAGAACACGCCCCCCACCACCAGTTGATGGTGGGGGATTAGGGCAGTCAACTCTTGTTGGTATGGCATCATCTGTCACATGTTTTCTCTGTTGCTGCCAAATGAAATCTCATTAGGACTCTTGTGTAGAATTATTCATTGCACCATAGATAACTGCATTGGGTACGTCACAGCTGGACCCACGGAGAGAATTTCCTACTCATTCCTGTAAAATCCTTATTAAAACATTTTGTTTTCTCAATCCAAGCCAATCAGGTCCAAAGTGAATCATTAGTTATTATTTTTTTTTATTGCTCAGATTTAAATGTCTTATGTTCTCCCACAATTCACCTAAAGCTGATTGGCTTGGTTCCAGTGTGATGCACCCAGTGCAGGTCATTATTCCCTCTCTCTCATGGATGACTGTAGAATATGGAGATTTGTGTGAACTGTAGAATTCATGGAAAACTGATTAAGTAAAGAGGCAGTATGGCTGTACCGTTTGGTCAGTCATGCAAGGTTCAAAGTGAGCCTCACAAACTTCATTTCTTTAGCCTTGTAAAGCACTTTGTGCTACATTTATGTATGAAAAGTGCTTTATAAATAAAGATTGATTGATTGATTGATATGTGCAATCAGTATCATGGACCTTGCAATCCAGCACACAGCACTTTAGAATAATTCAGGTTTGCAGTCAGCACTTTATAATAATAATACATTTAATTTGTTAAGCGCTTTTACAGGTGTTCAAAGACACTTTACAATGATAAAAATTACAAATGCATCAAAAGTCATAAAAACAAAATAAAAGAAACTCTAAGACAGCATTAAAACTAGACACACATAATCAAACATTAAAAGCTAATTCAAAAAGGTAGGTTCTGATGTTGGTTTTGAAGGTTTGGAGGTCAGTGCAGTCTCTGATGGATTTGGGGAGTGAGTTCCAGAGGGAGGGGGCAGTGACGGAAAAGGCTCTGTCCCCCCAGGTTCGGTGCTTGGTCCGTGTAGGTGGGGAGAGGAGATTACCTTCAGTTGAGCGGAGGTTGCGGAAGGGAGGAGGATTTTGAACTGTATACAGTGTGTGATGGGGAGCCAGTGCAGGTTTTGGAGTACGGGGGTGATGTGGTTTCGGGAGCGGGTGTGGGTGAGCAGGCGGGCGGCGGAGTTCTGGATGTATGTTAGATGAATGCATGGATGAGGGTTTCAGCAGCAGAGAAGGTAAGTGAGGGGCGGAGACGGGCGATGTTCTTGAGGTGGAAGAAGGCAGTCCTGGTGATGTTATCTCCTCATGCAATGTAATCTATCTTTCTTGTTTCTTTTTACTGACTTCAGAGGCCCATTACTGTGTCTCTGTATCACCTAGAGTGTTTCTGACACTTTCACAAGAAACTTTAGGGAGTTTTCTTTCTGGCAAGACCTCATGCATGCATGTAGTCAGAGCAGTTCAGATGCTACAGTCATTTTAATTTGGGTATGTCATTTTAGGCGTTTTTGCTACAGAATGGGGGTGGAGTGCAAGAGGCTAGTACAGCCTAACTATCATGTTATTATTATTATTATTATTATTATTATTGGTGGGAAATTATAACAGAGGAATATATTTGCCGTTTTAAAATCAAGAACACTTTCGTGTTTTGTGTGTATACAGGACGTTATTGAATCAGGGAATCAGTTTGGACACCACGAAAAAGGATCCTAATTGACTTTACATTGGCATTGTTTCCGTGGTACCGGCACGTAATTTCAACCCATTACGTGCTGCCACCACAGAATGCGGTGTTAAGAGGTCGTGGTCATTTCATGTATTTCTGTGAGATCAGGTTGATTCGGCTCCGTCCACAAAACATGTCATCCCTGTTTGAATACAAAAAGAGTCTATAGACCAGTTTTAAGTTTCATCACAGCAGTTGTGCTGTGGCTGACAAACAGTGGACACTGGAGAGAAACAGCTAAGATAACATTGTGCCAATGGGTGTCAGAACAGGAAAAATATATCCTTCATTTTTATAGAAAACCGTTGCAGAGGACAGCGTTTGTAGCTAAACGAAGACCTTTATGGTTGCAAGAAACTGGAGCAAACAAAAAATCTATATTAATTCATAGAGCCCTACAGTTACAGCATGAAATGATATTTAGGTCAATATTTGAGAGGGACCCAACTGCAGTCAAGATGGCCGACTAGGGCGCCGCCATATATCTAGTCTATACCGGAAAGTTGGAAAGTCCCAAGCGTAAGTTTCTTCTTCGTGTAATTTTTTGCTTATTCCACGGCCATACTGATTAGCGGGTTGTGTTCAGAGAACGAGAGAACGGTAAGAAAAATAGTCTTTTAATTATCATCCAACGAGTGTGGTATGGTTTCTAAGATGTAATTCGTGCTATTTACAAATGCGATGCATCGAAGAATTAGAGCGTCATGTCTCGTGAAGACTGTTTCTCCGCTTGACTTGATGGTCTGGGCTAATGTTAGCTTAGCCAAAGAAAGTACGCTAATGGATTTGGCAAAGTCGTATGGCAATTTTTTCAGCGTTTTTGGTGTGTGTATTACCCTATACACACACGCGCGCATATTTATTTCTTACATGTATATGTATGTGTGTGTATAAATATATATATATATATATATATATATATATATATATATGTATGACGGTAAGATATATAACAGTATATATACTGTATATATATATATATAGTTCGTGTGATCCTGGTCACATTATTATTACCATCAAGGAACATATCTGTTGCGCGCCCATAGAACTGTTGGCTGTTGGACTCAGGCCGTGTTATTTGCCAAAGGAGTTTTCACATGCCATTATTATGACTGTGTACATCCCTCCTCATCCTCATCCATCCTTCAATCATGTCACCATGGCAACGACACTTTGGTTTTTTTTTTACACTAGTATGTGTGCCACTGCTGTATATATTGTTGCATATATTCTATTGTATTGTACATATTGTTGTACATTTTATATTTCTATATGTTATATATTATACTACAGTCTTTGTTGAATAGGAGCAACTGTAACACTAACAATTTCCCCCCGGGGATCAGTAAAGTATTTCTGATTCTGATTCTGATTCTGATATATTCTTTTCTTCCAGATGCACCCTTCTATAATTGAAAAAGGCGACAGGCTGAAGTGCACAACCGTGTCGCCATCTGTGTTTGCGTGTCCTCTCTGCCTCAGATTCACTACCAAAAACAAAAGTGTCATCCAGAGGCACTTGGCGAATCATGAGGCAAATGCAGTGCATTTCAAGGGTATGTTCATCAAAACATCAAAAAAAAAAAAATCTGTGCACACCTGAGTGTGTGACAGGTGCGTCGGAGGAAAATTCAACTCGAAGAACAATTAGGGAGACTCCCGCACACTGTCTCGCTTTGTCTTGATTTATTGAATAAACGACGTTTCAGTCTGAACGACCTTCATCAGGTATACTTGCAGCCTGTAAACATTTCTACACATGTGCACGACTTAATGTAGCACTGTTATGTCTGTTGTATAACTCTACTTCCCTACCTCGTGCAATACTGTATGTTTACACTGTTTTTTTATCTCTATGCAATATTTATTCCACTGTGTATCGCACTGTAAAATCTCGCTGCTAATATTCTGTGCAATCCGTAAATGTAAACATAGTTTACATTGCTTACATATTAGTATGTACATTGCTTAGTATTTTTATTCTTAATGTTACACACCATGTGTGTATTGTACAACTCTGTACACAGTTATCCTGCACATATATCCATATCTCTCCCATATATATGTACAAATGAAAGGTGTATATACTGTAAGTAGTCTTGTGTGTATAGCCCTGCCCATTTAATACTTAATATTTTATATTTTATATTTGTTATATTTGTATATCTTTGATTCTGATATGTATATACAAATGTTCTGATTTTTAGCTTAATTTTATAAGTATCCTACTGTCACTTTCTCCTTCCTATCTGTACAGCTTGAGCTGCTGTGACATGATTGAACTCAGTAAAGATGTTGTTTACAAAAGAGAACTCCAAGTGAAGTTATTATTGCCAGTATGATAGTGTAATATTGTGTTTTATTGGATTCCAGAAATAAAATAGAATTAACAGAAGACTGACAATAGGAAAATATAATTATTGCATTCATTTAATAGCTAAACTGGATAATGAACACATCTCTAGACCCAGGAAATACCTGTTCTGTTGCAGTAACAAATGTCTGGTGCCATTGTGTTGCCCATGATGTCCCGCTCATCCCTGAAGATCCCTGGTGGATGAAAATACAACCAGCAGGATTGAAGTCATTTCTCTAAGCTGCTGTTCTGTGCCTTTGAACAAAGCGGGGTGTGGGAGCTGTGTCTGCACAGTGTTTGAATGATATTTGTAGCAGAGGCAGATTAATACACCATGAATCTACAACAATTTTCCTTCCTCCCCAGCAGACTGCAGCATAAAACAACACACTTGCCACCACAGACTGATAAAACATCTGCAGCATCTTACTACAGATGTCAAGAGATCTGAGCTTCCTTAAGAAAAAGAGGTGGCTCTGCCCCTTTTTGTAGAGAGCGTCTATGTGTAGGGACCAGTCCAAATTATTATCCAGGTGTACACCTAGATACTTATGACTTGGCACCACCTTGATGTCCATCCCACAGGTATTCACTGGCTGAAGAGGGGGCTTGGACCCGCAGAAATCTATAATCATTTCCTTGATCTTTGAGGTGTTCAGTAGGAGACAGTTCTTGTGACTCCAGTCACTGAAGGCTTTTATCAGTTCCCTGTATTCAGATTCCTGCCCATTCCTGATACATGCCACAATAGCAGTGTCGTCCGAGTATTTCTGGATGTGGCAGGACTCAGAATTGTATCTGAAGTCTGCTGTGTACAGTGTGAACAGGAATGGAGCCAGGACAGTCTCCTGTGGAGCCCCCGTGCTGCTCATTAATGTCCCAGAAGCACAGTTCCCCAACCTGACATACTGTGTGCTTCCTCTCAGGTAATCTGTGATCCAGGAGATAAAGGAAGGATCATATGATTAATGCATAATGTCTGGGCAGTACAACCCTTACACTGTACCACCAATGATTTACAGTGCCTTCTTTTTTACTGTTAACATAAATTAATATTAACCATATGCTAATGTGAAAGTAAGTATGACATTTGTTGTGACCATGTGTGCATGTTGCAACTGCAGCCTAATCTGAAAATGCTGTTTATTTGGTTGTGTAAATTCTCATTTTTTATTAATTCTCAGTTTATTTAATCTGAGAATTCAGTTTATTTAACTTTAGTTATTCTTCAGTCCTATTGTGAATGTGTGTGTGTGTGTGTGTGTGTGTGTGTGTGTGTGTGTGTGTGTGTGTGTGGCCACCACCACACAAACATAATATTTACATTCGTATTCATAACGTAATATTAAAGTTAAATCCATGAAACGTTAGCATTATAACTTAGCGATATTATTGTAGGCTTTTAACCAACTTCTGAGTTTTACAGTAGCCTATAAAGTTGTGGCGAGACAATTAACTAGTCACAAATACCGTTACGATAAACATGTAACTGCACAAAATGCATAAAATTATGTTATGTGTAAACGTACGTGTTTTTTAAGCTTTTATTTTTGTTTTAGCTCGGTCATATTTCCGGGATCGAGCGGCGATTAACCAACTTCCGGTTGTGACTTCCAGCATGGATTGGATGTATGGCGGCACCTTGTCGGCCATCTTGACTGCAGCAAGGTACTCTTGGGCAATATTTACATACACCTAGTGGCGGCAGTATTTATTGTGGAAGTAACATTAGACAACATTCTTCAGCTACCTAGCTAACGTTAACGCTGTCTGCTTATTAACTCCTTGATCTTCATAGACCATAGTAACTTTCACCACTGCTCATTTTAGAAAGGACACCACAAGAAAATGTGTTCTTAGTTTAGATTATCAAACATACAGTGGATCATAATGTTTGTTTCTAGCTGTCAGCAATCAGCCATAGTTTGTGCGCTAACCACGTTAGCTACATCGCTAATGTTAGCAAGCCTTTCATTTTCCCTGCCTAGATGCAGATGGGAATGATCTAAACACACATTATAGGCTATACGTTAGGATAAACTAGGAACGTGTTTTCTTGTGGTGTTCTTTTTTAAAGTGAGCAGTGGTAAAGTTAATGTACTTTGTTATGGTCACAGTGTTTATAAGCAGACACCATTAGCTAGTCAGTGTGCTAGCATGTTGATAAGTTGTACTTACATATTAAGTTGTATTATATGGGGATGTCTCCAACACTATTGAGTAAAGACAATAAGCTGAATTCGTGCTTGACAAATGTGAGTTTTTACAATTCTTATGATTTATTTTTTTGTCACGTCAGTAATTCAGTTCATGTCAGTCTGACACACACTCTGAGCAATGAGCAGCAGTGATTATTATTACTATTTTTTCTACTACACATAGATCAATTGGTTGAGAAATATAAATGTCATGGTGCTTTTTACATTCAGCAACCAGTTTGGCTCCGGCCACAAAATATGTCATTGTTGTTGACCAACACAATAAATGTCTATACCTGAATGGAAAAATATCCTCACAGGCAAAACTCCTTAAAGGTCCAGCATTTAGGATTATAGGGCAGAATATATATAATATATAGGGGAAAATATATAATATATAATAGTAAAAATATAATAATCATAACAGGTTTTCATCAATGTATAATCACCTGAAAATCTGAATTATTGTGTTTTCATTACCATAGAGTGAGCCGTTTATATCTACATTCAGAACAGGTCCTCTCTCACAGAGTCTGCCATGTTGTTTCTGTAGTAGCAGTAGCCCGGAACAGACAAACCAAACACGGCTCCTGATGTGGCCATTTGTGTCTTCACGACAGTCATCGCAGTTGGCTCATACATGCCTGGCACACTGGAGAAGTTGAAGTTCTGTACCTTAACTGTGAGATGCCACTAAATCCAGCACACAGGAGCTTTAATTCAAAATTAGGTAAATGAATAAAGAATGGACTGTATAAAATAATGGAGGTAGCTACTGTGATGTTTGACTGCCATTTTAAAACCTTCAGGTTGGTATTCCGGCCATTGCCATCTTGGTGTTTTGGAGCCAAAAGTGACCATATTTAAACAAGTGGCATGATCAGTGACGAAGGGAGGGTTGGATTTGACTCATAGACTGTAGCGGTGCCTCGCAGACAGCCGATCACTCAAACCAGTCACACCCTCAACTGTAAGTACGTTTAAGCTTTAATAAAATGTAAACAGGTGAGTTATATAAAAAAAAATCACCCCAGTACAGTTGTCATGAATGTTAAAAGTAGCTATTAAGAGCAAAGAACTGCAGTTTTTGGGACATCTGTGTTTTTATTCCTAGAGGTTGCTGCTTGGTGTAAATCTGTGACGGAGCTGCTCCATCACACTGATTGGTCACACTGTTTCAGTAGCAAGACCAAGTACACGTATTCTCACAAGTGTTACATTTACTAACGTGTTGAAATTTGTTGCATGTTCGCCGCCCCAGTGAGTTTGTTTGGCAAAACAAGGGCGTAACATTTTCCTCTGTTAAATGGTGTTCTTGTGCACTTTCATGGTCACATGAACTGCAAAATTGTTTCTTCTTTGTAAGATTAATTTTAAGATAAATACACCATCCAAATATTTTTAGGAATCTAAAAAAGAACCACTCTACAAAAGGTATCATCAGAAAAACACACTTAAAGTTTTCACATTAAAAAAACACTGTTGCAAAATCACACATAAGTCTCTTTGAATTTTATTCACAAAAGCTTTGACCAATTGGCTTTTGTAAGAGATCGGGAAAACCGGAGTACCCGGAGAAAACCCGTACTACCTAAGTAGGCAACACAAAGAGTTTGTGTGTTGCCTACTTAGGTAGACAGCAGACAAACTCACAAAGGCTCAGGACCGGAAATCAAACCCTCGCCTGTGAGTTTGCGTTGTTGACTGCTAAGGTCGTCCTGAGAGCTCAAGTCCTGCCCCACATCCAGGTTATGTCCGGGTCACCCGGAGGTAACCTGAATGGGAGGCAGGATCTTGATTTAACGGGGACTGACTCTTCGTCTGAACGGGGCAGTAAATGGCTTGGATATAACTCTGCCCACACATGAGAAGAACCTGCAAATGGTGTTACGCTTCTTTGGTGGATCTTTAAGGTGACGTTTGAAGGCGTTTGCAATGTGGTCATAAACTTCTGGGTCCTCTTCAGTCATTGCAGCCAGCACTCTTTCTGGATTCCCCCAGCTTTTGCACAGTTGTTTGAATATAGCTTTGTCGAGGCATTTAAGAGTTTCCGTGTTGATTTCGAAATCCTCTTCTTTGACTTTGGCCCATGTTCTTTCAAGCACGCAGTCAACGATGATAGTTGGCTTTTTGCGTAGAGTGCTCACCTCTTGTTTCTTTAAGGTTCGCGAAACGAGCTTCTCGACAAGTACTCTGAAGCTTGCTGGAGCTTGTACAGGTGTTGTTTCCTGCACAGGTGCTGGATCCTCCACAGTTGCGGTAGGTGTTGAATCCTTCAGAGGTTCAAAGTTTGTCCCCTCAATAACGAAGTCTATGTGTGTTTCAGTTAACACAATTGCAGACTCCTTCAAAGCCAGTGTCACCCTTTCACATTGGATGCCAGCCTGACTGGTCAGCCACCATCTCAGAAGCCCGTGGAAACACCACAGTTTGTCATTAATGACTTTATGGATATCATTATGTGGCGAGGACCCCTCCCTTGCAAATGCTGCTGGATGATTCTCAGAAAACAGTCCATCTGAAATGTAACTGTAGAGGATATCATTAAGTTCTCCTGAGAATGCCAGGACTTTACCGTCGATGATGTCCTGTAAACTAGGACACACAGAATCCACAGCATGTCCACCTTGATTATTCTCACCGCCCTCAAGCAGGGAGTCAATATCATCAGCAAAGCACTGCAAACATTCTGGGGAGATTGCAGCCCTTAGCTGTCTTACAATATGACATAGCGACAGCTTGGCAAACTGTTTGGCAAAAAAGGTTTTTAACTTGCCAGTCACTTCCCTCATGTGCTTTGGAGCATACCGTTGTGGATTTACAGTTGCCCGTCGACGAAACATTCTGATGTAATTTCTAACACCTTCACTCTCCTGAGTGGTGTTAGAAAGCAGCAGGTCACAGTCACACCTGGGAATATCATTGATGAAAGGGACTGCAATGTTGCTTAACTCGTTGGTTAATACGTCCTGGACATTGTTGGGTGTTTGAGTCCCATTGCTCTCCTCTGGTCCTTTCACAATGTTCCCATTGGTTCCTGCTGTCTTAGATCTTGTTCCTGACTGATCTGACTTGTCTTCTGCTTCAGTGATGTGGATGAAGCTGTCCAGGGTGTTGCCTTGATTATGTGAGCTCGGCGTCATCTCGTCCTCCAACTCTTTTGTCATAGTGCAGATAAGCCTGACCATGACATCAATTCGGTGAGGTGGGGTGATATGTGCAATAGACACCGGCATCACAGTGTCCCTGCTGGCGGAGAGGAGAGAGTTCACAATTTGGGTGACCTCTTTGGACAATAATCTGGACAGGTATTTAGAGCTCCTGCCAGTGCCCAAATAGTCACGAAAACTCTCACGGATGGTGTTTTGGAGATTAGGCCTGACATGCGTGTCATGTGTGTCTATATCCACACATGTCAGATCTTCCAAAATGGATCTTGACACCCGTGCTACAAGATCCAAAATCATCTCTGCCAGCATAACTTTTGTCGGGTTATCAGCTTCGTCACTGTGTAACAGTTTCAACTGACTAGCTGATAACCGATTGTTGAATCTCTCCATCAAATAATGGAAGTTATTCACAACAGTCCGTTGGATCTCCTGTCTCTGTGAACTTTCCATTTTATCCGACGATCGTTGCTGAAGCTTCCTGTACAGTCCTGCGTACTGTGTCCTGGATGCTTTTCCAAAACCTTCAAAATGAGTCTGAGAGTTCGGGATAGGCTGAGAGCCTGATAGGGGTTATTTAGTAAATCTGGATGGATGTATCGTGATGTCACAAAGAGAATTTCAGGCCAAAGCGTTCTACAACGTGACGTCATCGCTAAGACCTGCCCCCCCGAACAAAAACAATTTTGCAACGAGATTGCGACTGCAGCATAGCAACCGTTGCTAGGCGCCGGTGGCACAGCTGACGGCACGAGACATCAGGGAAGGCGCCTCTTTAAATAACATCAGGCGTGTCAGGGGTGTGCATTTAAAGCTTCTCCCGTTTAACCCCCATCATGAAGAGAAGGCGTAGGTACCAGCACCAACACTTTACTACAACACAGCTCTTTGAAACGAAACGTGAAGGTGAGATGTTTATCCGATTGTGATGATGTAATATCAGCGTTTTAGCTAAAAGTGATGCAGTCAGATGCAACAATGTATAGTTTATTTTTTGCACCATTAAAACACTAAAAGTCAAGGAATATTCCCCTCACTTGAAAGTATTTTCGGCATAAAAACACATATTTGAAAAATATTAATGTCATAAATAGTGAGAATCTGAAGTCTCTGAAGTAAGTAAGGGTTAATGCCCGACGAGGTGTCCATTATCAGGAATTAATGGACGACGCGGGGGCGTGAACCGTCCGACGGTTAATTCCTGACAATGGACACCTCGAAGGGCATTAACCGCTTATACCATGCTCACTTACCAAATAAATGAATATTAAATCAATTTTTTATGCTTTAATGTGTTTTACAGTTAAAATCAAGAGTTTTTCACAAGCCACAGCTGAGCGGACAGGCGTTGCCATGGACACCCGCTGTGGCCGCAGCATAGAGAGCATAGTGACTCTGATCAGTGAAGGGAAGTGAGATGATGGCTAAACCTTGCGTGATATTATTCAGAAGATGATTATTTAAGAAAGCCAGTGCACTTCTTACCGCTTGTGTGTTACAGACTCTGGTGGTCAGAGGATGATGTGCAAAAAAAAAAAAAAATCTTGAAATATTACTTTCATGATTCATTGGCGCTCATTTAGGCTATAGGCTAGGCCCAAGAAAATTTGTTTCAAATAATCAACATCCAAATAGTAGTCAAAATCGTTTTTAATTGCAACAAATAATTCATAAGCATATAGTAGTTGAGATTATATCATATAAACACATTAACAAATTAATAATTGTATCCTATTTAAAATGAAATGCTACATTACCATTAATAGTGAAATTTGAAAGTGATATGGGTATGTCCATCAGAGTGGCATTTGAACTGCCCATTCCGTTGTTTTCTTGGTGTTGGGCTCATCCTTCTCATCTTCTAAATTATTTAATTCTTCTGTGCCGTTTCTCCCTTTTCTTTTCATTCTCTATCCTCTCTTCTAATGCATCCCAGTCATCAAAATAAATAATACAATAAATAAATAAATGAAACGATAAAATCACTCATGATAGCTGTTGTAATCCGTTGCCTCTGCTCTGAGTCTCCACTGCTATGGTTACAAACTAGCAGTTGAGCCAGCGCAATAATTTAGAGCCTGTCATCTGTATTCACCCAGACCATGGTATAAGACAGGATATCCGCCCTTTATATTGACAACCTTTTTATTTGTCTGCACATCCTCCCTTTACATAAAAGTAGGCTGTCGCCATGACCTTTTGTTGATGGTGGCAGGGCTGTCACTCATGTAGATCTGTTATGTTCCTATCAATATGATAGGATGGACTCCACCCAGAGAGGACAGCAGGCAGAGAGAGAGAGAGAGCAGAAAGAGGAAGACAGAAGAAGGTAATAATACTTACTGTTTGCACAATGGAAACAGAAGTTAGAGCGTCTATAGCCTCAGCACTGTGATGTATGTGATGTAGTGCTTTCTAACTTCCCTGCCTCTGTATAATAGGCCTATTTCACAAACAACCCATGGGCCTTCCTCCATATGCCCAGCAGATGGCAGGAGAGCACCAAGTTTTAAATGAAATGCATAGTAAGTTTTTGATCGTAGTTCTTCTTCTTTCTCCCTGTCTGTAGTTTTAAATGTATTTTATTCGTTGATTTCTTTCAACTGTATGTGTGTGTATGCATTTTGTTTAAGTCATTTAAATTGTACTTCACATAAGGTTCCACACTGTAGCTGTTCTTTATGAGTCAGTAATTTTGTAATTTTGGTTTATATCACACATCAGCAGACCTCCACAGTCACCAGATCTCAAGCACCTTTGGGATGTGGTGGAACGGGAGATTCACATCATGGATGTTGCAGCTGACAAATCTGCAGCACCTGTGTGATGCTATCATGTCAATATGGACCAAAATTCCTGAGGAATGTTTCCAGCACCTTGTTGAATCGATGCTACCAAGAATTAAGGCAGTTCTGAAGGCAAAAGGGGCCCCACTTGGTACTAGTAAGGTGTACCTAATATTTACATTTCCATATCTTAACAGACAAATATGTTCTAAGCCCACAGAGCAAAATTGTGTCCTAAAACACAAGGACACATTTTGGGCTCTTTATATCAGATGTATTTGTCAGTGATATGTTTTATTTTTGTTTTCACACTTTAGTTAATCAGATCTGAGGAGTTCTCCAGCTGCCTCTCATGTATCTCTCAATCTGCAGCACTAGATGGCACCTCTCTTCCATCAGTGGTCTTCATCGTTCATTCCTGACTGACAGAAAAGAGACTGTTAACACATGAGGAGTGGATTTTATTTCAGAGAGGAGAGGAGAGAGGAGTACAGGAACCTCTGGCCCAACAGGTAACAACACAATATATGAAATATAGCTGCAAACATGCCTGTCAGCTTTACACTTCACACAGGGGCCAGTGTTTGTTTCTGGGGAATCCACTTGATTTTTCTTCTCTTTTGTACTCCAAGAACAGGTGTGCAATTCTCACCTGCAGAACAGTCCAGAGTCGGTGTGTGGTCCAGTGACACATTATTAAAGCTCTGTGGTGCTTATTTTCTTGAGACATGCGTTTCTTTCTATGGGTGTAAAATAGAAATCCTGTGAAGGTAATCTGTCTGCACGCAGCATGTGAGCATGTCAGCAGGGAGGATGTGGTTGTAAACTCTGGAGATGAAGGTTCAGTCGGCATCGAAGGTGAAAGGAAAGTGAGGTTTAAAGAGAGAGAAAATTACGTGTGTTCTTCCTCAGTTGGTAACATATCAGCAGGAATTTAGTGGTTTCCTGCAGAAAATGTATTTTTGGTTCAGTTGCTAAAATTAAAAATACAAAACCAAGAACAGGTGAGAAATGATTGACTTTTGTTTTCTTGGAAAAGACTCATGTATGTGGAAATGGCTTGTCATGGTCATTCTAATTAGACATATACAATTGCTTTCTTGATTTCATGATTACTTTTGATTGTCAGCCACTGTTTGTTTACAGTTTCTCTGTATTGCATTCCTCAGAGTAATAATAAGTTGCCAACAACACTTTAACTCCCTCTATTTTCAGCATTTATAAGCAGCATATAAACTTTAAATAACTGGTTTGTAACACACTATGACATACTTATGAGTAGATATAAGCATTTATTAATGCATTTGTCAACAACTATAATTCCTGTTGGAAACCACAAGTACAGATAATGAATGATAATATAGACAAATACAGTTGTAATGATATGAAATATGTCTTATTAGGACAAGTTACATTCATTTTCCGTAACCTCTTATCCTGTTAGGGGTCCCGGGGGGGCTGGAGCCTATCCCAGCTGACACTGGGCAAGTACATGTGAGAACACACACTGACAGTGCACGAATCATGTGTGTAAACAAACATACCAAGGAGTCACACATATCTACCAAGATATCTCTCCTACTTTCAGGGTATTTTTCTTACATTTCCATGGTATTTAAACCAAAAAAATAATGCAATTTGGAAATACAGGATGTTTGAAGATGTCTTTATTGTCCATATGAAGTGATGGTGTTTCAGTGTGTGCAGCCATATGGACTATTAAAGTTAAAAATTCTCAGGGCCATATAATGTGAACTATGAACTGAAAGGATACACTGTCATTGTTTATGGGCATATAAGCACTCACAGCGACCTTTCTGCCTGTTCAGAGAGTGTCTTAATATGTCTTCAGAGGACAGTGCGTTGCTTTGCTTTTATATACATGACCTCTTAAAGGGACGGTTCATTACAACATTAAAATTACATGTGTTGGAGGTATCAGCCGTAGAGATGTCTCCTTTGTTTTGAATATAATGGAACTAGATGGCACTCGGGTTGTGGTGCCAAAAGAGCCAAAAAAGTACATTTGAAGAACTCAACAGCAATGTCTCTTTCTAGAAATCATGACCTGGTTACTCAGAATAATCCACAGACCTTGTTGTGAGCAGTTCTATGTAGGTAAGCAGAGGAAGAATGCATCTGCTGCAAGCTCACCCAGGTGTTGTTATTGGGGGACAACAAGACTTTTTGACCCAGCTCTTTCTTTGCATGCAAGATACCATCACACGCTTTATTATCTTCGACCAAGTGGCTAGACCGCATCATAAGGAGAGAGCAACTGTCTGTGGCCACCACCACTGATCTATTGTCTTACTTCTATCTTGTGTTTTAAGATCCCGACTCAGTACCTCTTGTGCGGCCCCAACATGGAGGACACCCCAGACCAAACAGCCGATCTGTTCTCTGATCAGAATCAAAGCTTCGAGCTCAACATGACGGCCGCTAACACCAGCTCAGTTTTTGTGGATGTCATGTCGCCAGAGATGAACAAAGCCATCAACATCCTTATGATAATCTGTATGTTGATCACCATGGTTTCAATGGGATGCACCATGGAGGTTTCCAAGATCAAGGTGTCCACACATGTCCAAATACATTACCTGTCTTTATAAAAGATAGAAACCATCATGTTGAGCTCTTTTTCTTTCTTTGCAGCATCACATAGTGAAACCAAAGGGGGTGGCCATAGCACTGTTGGCTCAGTATGGAGTCATGCCTCTGACAGCTTTCTGCCTGGCTAAGGTTGGTGCTCCTGTTTATAAGATCATAAACACTTTATTTTACAGTACAGGAAGCATGTGAGGCCTCCTGCCGTCCGAAAGAATGCACCCCATTATACCGATTTAAAGAATATTAATGCTTTTGTTCTGCTTGCGTATAAGATATTTGAGTATTCACCAGATTTAGTTGTGGTTTTTGATTTAATATGGTTTTCAAATGGATAAATAGGAAGGTAAAGTAGTGCTGATTAGTCGACTACTCAGTTCATTGACAACTACTGTACGCTGGTAATAAATGATGTGTTTATCCAGCCTCTCAGATATAGAGATGTGTGTGTTTTCTTTGTTTTCTGTTATTATAAATGTATTATATTTAGAGATCAAGACAGTGTCGTCAGTAATAGACATCGGCAACACAATCAGACCAGGGCCGGATTATGAGAAAATGGGCCCCCTGGGCACAGATATGCAAATGGCCCTTTCACCGCTCCTACATCAGCCCGTTCTCAAACTCGTCAGCTAACTTTATCAGCTCAGCTCAGCTTTTGTTAGTGAATGTCAGCATTTGGCACAGACGCAGCCTTTGATACAGTATGATACACACCAGGAAGCAGCAGTTTGTAACGCCACCAGCAACTACTGTAGTAAAAAGAGTGAGAAAGTCCATATAAGGAAGGTGGGAGGAGAGGTGGATGGGTCAAACAAACTTTGGACTTTCACCTGGGAGTCCACTGTTTGTTTCTGGTGTGAAACTAAAAGTCAGTGCATTTATTTTAATGTCAGCCTAGTGTGCTCGTATGTATAGCATGCTACAGTAAGGATGTATGACACATGACATATGTTACATTGCATTAGTGACATCTGTACTTAGGGAAAGCCATGATATTTTTTTTTCTGAATCTAGTCGTGTGCTTTTGTCGCCTAGACTTAAGAAAATAAGCCTAAAAACTAAGTATTTTACGTACATTGTAAGTTTATTTTAAAAAAGACTGTATGCATGTAACAAGCAGAAACTGTACATTTCCTGTGAAAATGTAAATGTATTTTGAAATGAGAATGTGTTGCCTACATAGACGTAGACTTTGAGATTGTGCTTCTTATGTTGTTTTGTCTCTTTTCCTAGTTTTCTGTCTCTTAATTGATGTTTTGCCTGTGTGGAGGTTATCTTGTGTCTCTTTGTGCTCACGACATTTTGCCTGTGCTCGATAGGCTCGTTCAGTAATCCATCCATGAGTCAGACGTACAAAACCCAAAACCAGTGAAGTTGGCACGTTGTGTAAACCGTAAATAAAAACAGAATACAATGATTTGCAAATCCTTTTCAACCTATATTCAATTGAATACACTGCAAAGACAAGTTACTTAATGTTCGAACAGGTAAACTTTGTAATTTTTTGCAAATATTAGCTCATTTGGAATTTGATGCCTGCAACATGTTTCAAAAAAGCTGGCACAAGTGGCAAAAAAGACTGAGAAAGTTGAGGAATGCTCATCAAACACTTATTTGGAACATCCCACAGGTGAACGGGCTAATTGGGAACAGGTGGGTGCCATGATTGGGTATAAAAGCAGCTTCCCTGAAATGCTCAGTCATTCACAAACAAGGATGGGTCGAGGGTCACCACTTAGTGAACAAATGCGTGAGCTGATTGTCGAACAGTTTAAGAACAACATTCCTCAACGAGCTATTGCAAGAAATTTAGGGATTTCATCATCTATGGTCCGTAATATCGTCAAAAGGTTCAGAGAATCTGGAGAAATCACTGCACGTAAGCGACAAGGCCGAAAACCAACATTGAATGCCCGTGACCTTCGATCCCTCAGGCGGTACTGCATCAAAAACCGACATCAGTGTGTAAAGGACATCACCACATGGGCTCAGGAACACTTCAGAAAACCACTGTCAGTAACTACAGTTCGTCGCTACATCTGCAAGTGCAAGTTAAAACTCTACAATGTAAAGCGAAAGCCATTTATCAACAGCACCCAGAAACGCGCCGCCCGGCTTCGCTGGGCCCGAGCTCATCTAAGATGGACTGATGCAAAGTGGAAAAGTGTTCTGTGGTCTGACGAGTCCACATTTCAAATTGTTTTGGAAACTGTGGACGTCGTGTCCTCGGACCAAAGAGGAAAAGAGCCATCCGGACTGTTATAGGCGCAAAGTTCAAAAGCCATGTATTAGTGCCCAAGGCATGGGCAACTTACACATATGTGAAGGCACCATTAATGCTGAAAGGTACATACAGGTTTTGGAGCAACATATGTTGCCATCCAAGCAATGTCTTTTTCATGGACGCCCCTGCTTATTTCAGCGAGACAGTGCCAAGCCACATTCTGCACATGTTACAACAGCATGGCTCCATAGTAAAAGAGTGCGGGTACTAGACTGGCCTGCCTGTAGTCCAGACCTGTCTCCCATTGAAAATGTGTGGCACATTATGAAGCGTAAAATACGACAACGGAGACCCCGGACTGTTGAACAACTTAAGCTGTACATCAAGCAAGAATGGGAAAGAGTTCCACCTGAAAAGCTTCAAAAATTGGTCTCCTCAGTTCCCAAACGTTTACTGAGTGTCGTTAAAAGGAAAGGCGATGTAACACAGTGGTAAAAAGGCCCCTGTGCCAACTTTTTTGCAATGTGTTGCTGCCTTTAAATTCTAAGTTCATGATTATTTGCAAAAAAAAAAAATAAAGTTTCTCAGTTTGAACATTAAACATCTTGTCTTTGCAGTGTATTCAATTGAATATAAGTTGAAAAGGATTTGCAAATCATTGTATTCTGTTTTTATCTACGATTTACATAACGTGCCAACTTCACTGGTTTTGGGTTTTGTACAAACAGACACTGTATGAATTCATTATGGTTTCATGTTGTGTGTAGGTGTTCCAGCTGGCTGATATGTTGGCTGTGGTGGTTCTGATCTGTGGCTGCTGTCCTGGAGGAAGCCTCTCCAACCTCCTGTCCCTTGCTCTAAAGGGAGACATGAACCTCAGGTACACACACACACACACACACACACACACACACACACACAACCTGTTTGATGTGATGTATTTATGCTAGACTCCAAAAATGGGGTTGATTAGGGTAAAAAATGAACACAGGAGCTTCAGACGTTGGTGGTAGCTGAAACTTCTAGATCAGAAATGGTTAAAATGATTGCAGTAAAATCACCTAACAGCACAGATACCTCAGGGATAAAACAAAGCAGTGTACATGATGCTTCTTTTAGGAGCCTCTTAGGATATAACACAATTAACACAGTGTTTAAAACAATTTAAAGTGATCCACTATTAATCCATTGTCCTCTGTAACCAGTAAGACTGAGCTGGTGCTTATTGTCACAGGTCTGAGATTTATATGTAATGTGGTGCCTGTGGAAATGATAATGCTTGTGTCCTCTAAAGATCTATGACCAAACAGGAAACTGCACAGAGTAAATAAAATATTGGTCCAACTTATCTCCTCTAGTTGCCAAAATTACAGTCCCAGTGAGAGAACACAATGTAACACTTAAATTTTGCAGCCATACAGAGAGACTTAATAACAGAAATAAACATGGTTCAAAAAACTGTTTTGTTCTCTGTAGCTAATTTCCCTGCTCATAACAGCTTTACAGAGGATGAACTTTTATGCAACTCACCCGTTTACCTTATAGTAAGACTTAAAGTTATGCATAATAAAGGGCATGGCCACTTTGAGTGACAGACTGTCTGCAGATAGTGTCCAGTCAGATCCACCTGTAGCTTTTCCACAGCTCCAGCCTCTCACCCAAATATGATCACTTCTGCCTCTAAAAAAAACCCAAGATGGTGACCATCAAAATGCCGAACTCGAGGTATCAAAACCAGAGTCCACAAACCAATGAGTCATAGTAGCTACTGACAAATCAAAATACTAGTATGCATGTGTGGAAAGCTCTACGTCCACGTTGTTATACAGTCAGTGTTAAAAAGCTGCTGCTGTCATATAAAGAGGCAGTATAATAAGTCAGATAAACCTTCTAACACCAGAAAACAATCTAACCGTAATCTAATGTAGAGCTTTTGTATGATGAGACCAAGTCATTGCTTTTCAAGTCACAGGTACGTCTCAAGTGTTTGCACTAAAGTCCCAAGTCAAGACAGGAAAGTACCAAGATGTCAACTTTGAATTTTGAGTCCTAAACAAGTCATAATGTGCTCTTCACAAGTGTAATGCCGTTTTAATAAAAGCATATATTAAATTCACAAATGTCATGAATGTTTTTTTTTAAATTTGTACTCATTTGTTAAAGTAAGTGTTTTTGGAAGTTGTTTCCTTCTGTAATTTTCAATTTCATTAAATGTCAACTTGCTGGGAATTAATAATGTTAACGTTTGCTGATTCAGGTAGGAAGGGAAATTAATGGAATTGTGGCACACTTTTTATTTAACATACTTGTAATCTGTGGGCTTGGGGGAAGGTATCAAGTATTTTCAAGTCAATAGGCTGAAGTATAGCTAAAGTCACTTTTTTTTTTGATTTTGTCAAGTTGTAAGTAGTCAAATTTGTGACAGACTTTTCTTCCATTTTGGCGTAAAATCTGAGGCTCAAAGTTCATTCTTGACCTTGGATATTGGCTATACCTCTCAAAAGCTCTGGGTCAGCTGTTAAATGTACCTTGTCTTTTTCTACATACAGTCATTTTCCCCATTACAGACCAGAATGTTGATCAAGGAGACATTTAAACTCATGTGGCGTACCTAAACTAAAGGTAATAGGTCACCAAAATAACAACAAATCATGCTCTGGGGACCATGAACAGCTTTGCTGTCCATGTGATCACCCAGTGACTTCACTAACTCTGTTTAATGACCATCTCTGGCCCAGTGGCAGTTGTTTACCTGTCGTCTCCATCACCAGCCACATAGATATGTTCACACGAGGCTGGGATTAACAAGCTATCACCCTTATGTGTTTCCCCTCAGCCTCGTGATGACGTCCTGCTCTACGCTGCTGGCCCTGGGCATGATGCCTCTGCTGCTCTACCTCTACTGTCAGGGCTTCGACCTGCATAACGCAGTGCCCTACGTTGACATCATCATATCGCTGGCTCTGATCCTCATACCCTGCGGTGCCGGCATCCTCATCAACCACTACAGGCCGCAGTTAGCCAAGACTGTCACAAAGGTGAGTGCGTATACAGGAAGGTCACAGGGTCAGATTAATGGTTCATTAATGGTTGGTAAAAATAAAATAAAAAAAAATTAGCAGCAGTTTTGATGATTGATTTATTCCAAAAAGTTGCAGGTTCCAGTTTCTTCTTTTCTAATCTTCTCAGTTATATATCATTGTTAACTGAATATTTTTAAGTTTTGAAGTGTTGGTCAACTTTGACCTTTGACCTTTGGCTTTCATAACTCTGTTGTTAAAATGGCATTACATTTAGTAAAGACATTAAGACTTGTTCGGGACTCAAAACTTAAATTTTAGGACTTGAGACTGGCCTCAGTCCCACATCCATTTGCTCCCAATGAAAACACATGTCTTGAAAAACGGGTTACAAATGTGACATTTTATTTTCAAACCAGGCTCAGTAATTTCCTTAAACAGCTTGGAGCTGGTTTTGAGCAAATGTTAGTCAAACAGAGGTAAATGATGCATTTTTGATACTATAGATGACCCTGATTAAGTTTGGGATGATGAGCTGAATGGTTACTGAAAGGTTGTGACGCCCCTCGCACTGTTTAGGAGGATGTTCCAGTCGACCTCATCGGGCAGCTGGCTGACATGGGAGGGTCGTTGCCTTGATTGGGCTCACCTGGGCCTTCAGGCTAGGAAAGCTGCCTCATGTTTTCACTCAGTCTGTCAAATAAAAGACAAATCTGATTTGTGTCCTGTCCTGCTGTGTTTCAGGCAGGCCTCATTTTCCTGGGTATCTTTATGGTGGTGATCGCCGCCGTCGCTAGCTTTGCCATCGGAGACACTCTTCTCACAGTGCTGTCTCCTCCCCTCATGGCCATCGCTGCTCTCATGCCCTTCACAGGCTACGTCTTCGGATACGTCATCTCCTCGCTCTTCAGACTCAGCCAACCGTGAGTCATCTGCTTAAACATTTGAGCTTTGGTGGATGTTGTGACAGGTAGTCTCAGTCATGTCGACTTATGAATGAATCTGCCACCTCTCGACCCACAGGGAGCGGAGGACTGTTGCTATGGAAACAGGCTGTCAGAACAGCCAGCTGTGCTTCACTATCCTGAAACTGGCCTTTCCCCCGGAGCTGACTGGCCCTCTGTTCCTGTTCCCTATGGTGTATGTGATATTCCAGCTGATGGAGGCGGTGCTGCTCATTACGTTGTTCTGGGGTCACCACAGGTTCGCACGCAAACAGAAAGAGAAAGGTGAGGCTGATGTCAGGTATTTAAAGGGTTAATGCAGACATGGAGAGAAAACACAAGACCACACAAACACTGATGTTGTGTTTGTAACAGTGAGGTTGCAGGAGGAGGAGGAGGCTGCGTTCCTTTCCTGAATGGTTATCGTCGTCTCTAGTTGATTCGCTTCCGGCTTTTCCAGTCACAGAGAAATGAACGGAGCACGGACGGACGGCTCCATCTGTATATCCGTATCCGTATTGAACGTTGAGCATAAATGGGCCTTAATACTGCAACATCTACATCGCAACAGAAGATGTTTAAAGATGGCGGGAATGGCGCGATCTGGAAATACGGAACCGGAAATGTGTTGCTACCAAGCAAACCAATCACAGCCCTGTCGGTCTGCGCTGGGTCTGCATCACCTCGACGTGTAGTTACATTTTTGGGGAGGTGCACGTCAGGCTACGCCGGGGGCTACGGCGAGCCTTCTGCGTAGCCCCGTACCCTACGACGTAGCGACGTCGTTGATTTAACGCAGGACCATAAATCAGGCTTAACAGGAGGCGCTCAGGAGGCATCCTGATCAGATGCCTGAACCACCTCAACTGACCCCTTTTGACGTGAAGGAGCAGCGGCTCTACTCCGAGCTCCCTCAGGATGTCCGAGCTCCTCACATTATCTCTAAGGCTGAGCCCAGCCACTTGTATCCACAATCTCATTCTTTCGGTCACTACCCAGAGCTCATGACCATAGGTCAGAGTTGGGATGTAGATGGACCAGTAAATGCCACACCAAAGAGCCGATCCGTCTCACACTCCATTCTACCCTCACTCGTGAACAAGACCCCAAGGTACTTGAACTCCCTTGCTTGGAGCAGTAACTCACTCCCAACCCAGAGAGCTTGGCCTTTGAATTATTTAAAATTGAATTTTGGGGTCTTGATCTGACAAAGTCAAAGAATTCAGAGAAATTTTGAGAGGCATCTTTCATTTTCTGACACCTTGACACCACCTGTGTATATTCTTATGATCCAGATAATTCTGGCATCATATATACTTTAACTTTGCACCTTATTGTTATCTTTGACTTTTATATTTTCACTCTTTATATTTGCACTCTGACCAATTTGTATTATAACCACTGAGCAGCAATTTCCCTCAAAGTACAGATTTATCTTATCTTGTGTTTTATAGACTGAGTCATGTAATCATTGCTGGACTAGTTCTGTGAACAGAGGTCATTTACCTGAGTGAGTAACACAGACTGGATGTATTTACACCACTGTATCATCAGAGGTGCACATACCTGCTGCTCCTCATTGTGTAAGAAAATTAAGTATCCAGGAGTATAGACAGGTAGGATATATGAATAGGATTTTAGCTTTAAAGCATGAAATATTGGTGTGTTAGCAGTATAAGCTAATAGTTCATTTCCATAGTGAATATTGGGAGAAACAAGTCTCATCTAACATAACAAAAAATTGTAATTAGATTAGATTAAGAGTCAAGGTATCATAGATTTTACAATTCATTCTCTGGGGACCACGAATGTCTGTACAGCATTTTGATGCCAATGAATAAAGTAGATATTAAGATTATTAGGGCGTCCTGGTAGCCTCGGCCCAGTTGATCAGAAGTAATCTGATCGGATATCTGCTGTCGGATTGGATCCATGGATAGGTCACTGAACGGGCCTATTGGGCACAGGCCCAGGGGCCCAAAGTGTCAGGGGGCTCCTCTGGTCTTCATTTGCATGTGAATGTCACTCAACTAAGAAACATACCGACAAGGAAGATGCTCAAAATGATCGCAAATGAAAATGATTCAGAAATTAGGTTCGATCACGTTATCCGGATGTGGTTTTGATCTGGATCAAACTCCAGCATGTGTTGTTCAAAATTTTTCAGTAGGATTGGGATACCTTTGATCCCCAGAATCAAGACTATCCTGACCCCAGCAGAAGGCTGGATTCAAGCTGAATTTCAGCAAGAAATTATCATAAAACATTTAAATGAGTCAAATATATGTATATTTATTTAAATTTAGACCTGATTTGTTTAACTGTTACAGTGATAAAGCTTATATTTGGCTTCCTGTTGAGCCTCTCAGTATAGTAAAGTAAACCAGTAAAGTTACAGTTTACATCCATGTCTGTGTCCATGTCACCAGTTCAGTATCTGACCAAATGTCTCCGCTTCTGTTCCTGATATATGATGTTGAATAATGTCTAGACTAGTGTTTTTGCAGAACATTATGATGTCACAGTGAAGCTGACCTTTGACCTTTTGGATATAAAATGTCAGTTATATCAGTACATTGTTTCATCCTCTTAGACATTTGTGTAAAATTTTGTCATAATTAGTGTATATATTCCTGAGTTATGGCATACATATTTTTTGAGGTCATAGTGACCTTCGACCTGACCACCAGAATCTAATCATTTCATTCTCGACTCAAAGTGGACGTTTGTGCCAAATCTAAGGAAACTCCCACAAGGCCTTCTTGAGATATCACGTAAACAAGAATGTGATGGACAGACGAATGGACGGATGGGTAACCCAAAAACTTAATGCCTCCGGCCACTTAAAGTCACCCCACACTGGATGTTCTGCCTGTTGTTCTTTACACAGCCTAGATTGTCATACATAGTCCCATTTAAAGTGCTATGTTGTTTTGAAAAAACACAAATATACACGATAGGTTATCTGATCCTGGGTAGGAAAATACGGGATTTCCACATCTGGATTATTGTGATTCTGATAGATGTTTTTAACAGCTGGGCCATTAAGACGGTGTGTTACTGTATACCAACAACATTCTGTTTGATTCTGGCTGTGACCTCTGTTACATGTCATACCTATGTCTCCCTGTTTCCTGTCTGTCTACATGGTCAACATGGTCAATAAAGCCACAGTAGCGCCAAAAATAATCTTTATGAAAGTGAATACTGCAAGACGATGTAGTGCAGAGTGCATAGAGTGTCTACATTTATCAGTCACTTAGATTTAATGCTTTTTAAGACCTTTTTTATATAATTTAAAACCAGATTTTTTTAACAAATCTTTTTCTTATTCAAGCATATAAAGAAAAAAGACAGTATTATAAAGTGTCTACAGGTATCACACACTTAAATTTAATGCTTATTTTTCACCATATTTAAGTCTGATTCTTATTCAAGCATTACAGCTAAGGTTTATATACATAGTGCCGTACAGAGCTGGTCTTATATATAAATTAAGACAATATTAGGTTCAGCTGTAGATTTAAAAATGTGGATTTTCACACAGAAGAGCTACACTCTTTTTGAAAAATAAAATAAAATAAACATATTTAAGCAATATCACACTCGAGCTCATGATGTTACAGCCTACTCATATATCGTCATGGCTGTGATTTGGTCACCAAATTACAGCCGTGACATACGTATATGTATACTCGTATACGTGATATACGAGTATAACATCATGAGCTCGAGTGTGATATTACTTTTATACAACAGTTCAGCAGTTAAATAAGCAAGGCTAATGAGGACAAAATAGATCATTTAAGCATTTTTTGTGTCTTCCGCCAACAAAAATAGTTCCCTCAGAACTCCGCTGTCACCGTTGCTATGTAACGACATGGTGCGCCAGGCACTTACTCTTTATACACATTTATCTGCACGTTTCCATTAATTGTGCAGCCGGTGAAATAAGTCTGTGGTGACTGCATGGTGGACTGTCGCTTCACTGGCACAGCCGACTCTGCCTTCTGATCTGACAGTATGTTGCTCCATCGTTTTCTGCTCTCCATGGATGGCTTCCAGTAGCTTTATAACGAGCTCTCAGACCTGCAAGACAAAAGGTATATTTTAGGGCCCGACTAATTAGAAGGCTATATTTACACATAGGCTGCGTTAAAACAACATCATACCTGTGCCCACTCACTGTCATGATCTCCCTCGCTTCAAGACCCGCATCTGACAGCTTCTGTATGGCAGTCGCCCTGAGGCTGTGATTGGTGCAGATAGCTGTTGTCCCCGCCTCTTTACACATCTTCGGCAGCATCTGTGCGAGTGAGTTTATTCCCAGCGCAGCTTTAGTGTACCAGATATTGACTGTGTGAGCTGCTGTCATCCTGGGCTTCAGATAAAGGGCATTTGCATCTGGTGGAAGTTTGTTTAAATACTTTTCCAGGGATGCAGCGCAACTGCTGACCTAACTGACACTAACCGTCAGTTTTGATTTGATTGTTGACTGCAATCAGCTGTGAGGCGGAGTGATACATATACAGTGAAATAACCGTGATGTTGTACTCCAATATCATCACGGTTCAGATTGCAGGGCCGGAACTAACTGTTGTATAGATATATAAGATCAGAAAATTAAATTATGTAAAATGTTTGTGGAAATCAAGACCTCACAAATTCAATTTTAAGACTATTTAATGACTTTCAAGGCCTGAATTTAAGACATTTCAAGACGTTTCAAGGACCTGCAGACACCCTGAGTAAGGCACTACCAAACTTGAGTTGAGTCCAGGTTCTTACCAGTTACAGAAACCAGGCTAAGAAATTTGATGAATGTGCATTTTCATGTGTTTTGAATGCGAAATTAATGATGTTGCTTTAGTTTAAGCTCCATATCATGAATGTTTTCCATTTACAATCTGCTTGTCTGTCTGACCCACAGTGACATACCAGCCTGCAACCACTGAAGAGAAGTCAAAAGAGGCCTCTGAGGGCACGGTATGATGATGGAGCTTTATTGTTTCTAATAATGTGAACTCTTGCTGACCGGAGCCTCCAGCTTGATGGAGACTGAAGGAAACCTGCACTTCTTTTTTAACACATGATGTATAACTGCAGAGAAGCCATTTTGTGCCAAATCATTTTTAAGAAAGCGAATATTTATGTTTGCACTGAATTGTAAATTGACAACTTTGTATTTTTCATTTTTAAAATAAAAGCCACATAAACACGAGATGAATGATTTAGTTAAAACTGTTTTATTAAGTCCACCGTCTTCCTACACCATACAAACGTCCATCATATTTTTCACTGAAAATAAAATCCTTACATACAAAAATGTTGCTTTTTTTTTCGTTTGTTTTTCCAAACTCTTGTCTACACGTTCATTTAAACCACAGTAACATCAGTCACAGTACCAACAAGCATTCGTGGAATCACATTATACACTGATGTCAAACAAAAGTCTGCAATGCTGTACACAAAAACCTTAAACCAAAAAATAAAAACAATAATTACAATGCTAGAGCAAACTGCATTCTGGGAGCAACACCATTTTAAAGTGTTGACCTTATCCTCAAAGAATCCCGACAAAACACAAGTGAGTCGACTGCGAAAAAAGATCCAGGACATAGTTAATTTACTGTACAGCTGTTTTCCTGCTGGAACGATGGTGGTATTGAGCTTTAGTAAAACACTTTTTAAAGTAAAAAAAAAAAAATCCAATCAAACCAAAAACACATGCAAGCATCCTCAGGTATATATATCAAACACACCGGCTGTGGTGGATACAGTCGGTCAGAAAACAAGGGAAGAAGAGGTGAAAGATCTGGACAACGAGTGATCAGGACTGACGAGCAAAAACACGCAAACGCATCGCAAAACAAAAATAAAGGAAGTGGTCACACTACTTATCAAAAGCATCCTTGTGCTGCCGACAAAAAAGACAGATTCCCTCTTTAAAGTTTTTCAAAGTGTCGAGATGACAGTGAAATGATGACGCTGGGCATTTTAGAGATTTTGTGAGAAGAGATGACGATGGTGCAGCAGCAGGGGAGTTGCAGCCTGATTGGATGAATTAATTCGGAGGGTGTCGACATAGATATGGGTTCAGACTGGATGGGTAACGACAGGTACAAAAACAGCTTCACTGTGTAACAAGTGTTAAACTTCCTATAATGACAATAAAATATTTGAGTATCTTCGCTCCTGTCTGACGATGGGTCGGTGATTTTATGTGAGGAATTTGAAAGTTATGACAAAACTGTACTCGAGGGAAGCTCTCGTCTCTCTCAGAAGGGGGATCATGGGAGCTCCAGTGTGCCAACTCCTCCACGCTGATTCTACGGCTGAATCAAGTTGTGTCTACTGTTGATTCCCTTTACACCTAAACGCAGCGTTTAGCGCTGACTGTCAGTGGAAGGGGAGCGAGAGCGGGAGCGTGAACGAGAGCGGGAGCGGGAGACGGAGGCTCTCTGTGCCGGTGGAGGGGAGGGCGGGGTAGCGGATTTGCTTGTCTTGGAAGAACGTTTGGCGGGCTCTTTTGATTTGGGGGTTGGGGAGGAGGCGCCGCCGGCGGGGGAGCCGCTGTGGGAGCGTGAGCGGTTGTGTGTTTTGTGGGCGGGGCTGCGGGAGCGTCTGGGGGAGCGGGATGGGGAGCGACCGCGGGAACGGGACCGTGAGCGAGAAGAGCTCTCAGACCGGGAACGACTTCTCGACCTGGGAAGGAGAAAAGAGAGGAAGAAGAAGAACATTAAAGGGACAGTTCACCCCAAAATAAAAAAAAAAAAGAGATGTTCTTCTGACCTGGACAGATTTCACATTTACAAACTCTCTGTGCTTCTCAGCAGCAGAGTTACAACTATATGCCACGTCCTGACAGCTCAGCCCAGCTCTACTGAATCCATTTAGAGGGATAAATTTAGTTAAGTATGTTCTTTTGCCTTGAGCTCTGTTCTTGAATGCAGGCTGAGCATTAATCCGTTAGTGATAGATGGAGTAATCTTGGATACTTCCTATTGTGACTAAAAAGAAAACATGAGTGGAAAATGGAAGTCATCATCTCTCACCTCTTCCTGGCTGCCTCAATGAGCTTGATTTTCCTGCCATTGATTTCCTTTCCAGACAGTTTCTCCATGGCGTTTTTCAGATCACTGCCAGAGGCAAACTCAACAACCCTGTAAAAACATCACGAGATTTTAGTTTCAGTTTTAGATATTTGATATGACACACACGACTCATTCTGTGATATTTATTAGGCAGTTAGGAGTAACAGAGATAACGCTCCTACCCTTCGTTGAGTTTGGGCCGATGTGCGTCGGCAAATGTCACCTCTCCAGCTTGTCTCATGAAATCTTTCAGGTCCTACACATGTAAACATCAGTCAACTTATGGAGAGGCTCGGGACACAAGCACAGCCTGAGACATTAAACAGGACTGATTTACCCAAAAAGAGAGATGGTTAGATTGTCTGAGAGGACTACACAGGCTACTGCAGATAAGGAGGATGAGTCCAAGAACCTCAGAGGCTGTTCAATCAGTGGGTTTGTTTTTTTTTTAAGTGTGTTTCATTAAAAAAAAAAAAAAAAAAAAAAAAAAGATACATATAAAACCTTAGTAAAGACATAAAGTGTGCCAATTTAGGTATCACCCAATTTTGTCAAGCCTTATTAGTAAACAGTCCCAAGTATTTGTAAAAGCTTTGAGATTCTTGGACTCATTACAGCTACAGAGACATGAACACCATCTGCATGAACTGAACTGCAGTGGCGCCACTTGGGCAGCCTTTGGCACCAAGAGCCCCGTTTTCCCTAGCAAGGAGGGCACAGGGCTCCACGCCGGGACCGCCCCTGTCTCGGCACCCTGCCTCAGTAAAGAGAGTGAACAGGGTGGAAGAGAGGAAACTACTACCTGAGAGCGAAACCCTTTGTGGTGGGCCGCAGGCTCTCCGAGCCCACCATAACCTCGGGATAACAGCAGATTATATCCATGGACACCTGGGAGGAATTCACACTCTCTCTCTCGCTCGCGATGTGCGGGAACACCAGAGGGGGGAAGGGAGGGGGGGATATCGATCGACCGAAGCCCCTCAAATAAACGAACCTTCGATCAATACGCCACCACCATCACCATCGACTCTCGCTCTTTCCTCTCCTTTCTCTCTGCCAACTCTCTGTTTCCTCTCTCTCGCTCTCAGCCACACACCAGGCGCCCCCCTGCCTTCGACAGGGGGCGTTGCGAGCGAGTGAAGGGGCCGCCAGCGCCTCTAGTGTGGAGCGAGCGCTCACATGACCAGCAGGCGTCAACTAGGAGTAGGACAGACTGGCTGACACCACAGGCTCAACCCAGACAGAAGGACCCAGAAGGGGTTAACTCCACCATAAGCGAGCTCTTCCACATGACTCAACAGTCAGGCTGGCAAATAAAGGGGTGAAGAATTGGTTAAAATTTGAATAAAGGAACAAATTAAGTGCTTTTCTTGTTGTTACTAGTCTTTGATTCATTACTTAACTGCATGAGATGCAGATTTAATAGAGTGCTCAATCATTAAGAACAATTTGAGCCTTATCACAATAACACAGATTGTTTAAACATTATAATAATAAAGTATTAATTTGATTCCAGATGTTCTATGTTCTTTAGCAGCATGGAAATTCTACATCTGTATGTGTGTATTGTTGGAGGCAACTGCTGGAGGTGATAACATTTGTGGTGTTGCAGCTTGTAGAGACTTGCTGTGTATAAGGAACATGCGGCAATACTAACCTGCCAGCTGACACGAGAGGACAAGTTCTCCACAATCAGGCGGTTCTCTGTGCGCATTGGAGGAGGGTTTCGGCTGAAACAAACACACAAAAATAAAGACTAAATCAATTAAAGAACAACACTGTGGCACTGAGACACAGACTGCAGCACAGAGAGCTCATTAGCTGTTTATCAGTAGCAAGGCTAACTCATGTCATGAATCTTTAAAATGCATTAAACACAGTGCATTTTAAGTAAGATGTGTCCAGTCTGTGGGTCATTTATTACAGTCTGATTAAACAGGTTCACCTACAGTAAATGAAGGAACGTGGACAGTAGCTTTTATGACTTCTAACACAACTGGTGCGAATTATTTTACATGCAGTCCTCCCTCATTTGAATGACATTAAGTAGAGCATATCTGCCATCATAAAGCAGGTGACCTGCTGTTACAAAAACCGCGGGTGGTGTGAGACCGTTACCTCCGACTGTTCTGGGAGCCTCGGCCATATCGATCAGAGAAACGTCCTCCTGCACCGCCGCCTCCTCTGCCACGGCCGCCTCGCAGACGTACACGGGCATGCTCAATGGTCACCCTGAAATTACAGGAGAGAAAAAAACTATTACCATGGAAACATGCAGAGGAAAAGACAGACGCATTTCTAATTCACGTCACATTTAGCACACTGTCCTACCTTTCATTGCACAACTCTTTGCCATCGAGCTCATAAACAGCATCTTCAGCATCTCTGGGGTCGTCAAACTCCTGCAACAAACAGAACATTTACAACATCACTTAGTACCGTCTGTATCATTTTAACCCGTGTTCTGTATAAGGAGAAACACACCTAACTACTTTACACATGGCAGTACAGCCTTTCTTCCCTTAAATTCAAAATGCACACACCAAGAAAAAATTTGCTCTGACCCACTTTCATTCTGTACCTACACTTGTTTATCCACCTTAATTTCACACAGCTGTGAGAAGCTCCTTCAGGCGCTGCGTGCATCACTGTGCCACAACAGCATTTATCAGAAGGTTAGTATATATGCATTAATAGTTCTAGACTCAACACAAGAAAACTGATACAAACAGGATGTGCTTGAGCTCAACTTGTGTGTGACTACCATAGCAACGGATCTGAATATTTATCCATATGAGATTTAACTTGTTTTCTGAAATCCAGTATTTTCAACTTTGTCTTTACTGGTTATCAAGCGTGAATTAGGGTTAAAGTAAAACTTAGATATTCCATAATGACATGTCAAATAAGGAAAAGGATCTAAATGGGGCTGTAGCAAATGTGTGTTGTATTTTTTTTTTTTTTTTTTTTTTAAATATTCAAAGTTTTTATTTCGGGTTGTTGAACAAGGCTTTCATCATTGTCTGTCATCATATTTTATTACATCACCCTAAAAATAAAAATCCTTGAACAAAATCCTCAACTTGAATTAAGTGATTCATCAGATTGAATTAGTTGAATTGGATTAATCTTTTTCATTAGATCATTTTTCTTTAATGAATATAAGTTTCGGCAATATGATCTTTTTTTTAACGACTTAAAGGTCCAGTGTGAAGAATTTAGTGGCACCTAGCTGTGAGGCTGCAGAACTAGATCTTCTCTTGTGTGTTAAGTATGTAGGACAACTGCGGTGGCTGACGCAAAAATGCAAAAGGTCAATATGAGCAGTGCAATTTAAGTTTCAGGTGATTATACACAATTGAAAACAGTTATAAATGTGTTAAATATGTTTTATTTAAGGATAAAGTGCACATTTCTTTGCCACCTGGCAAATATGGAAGCTGAAATATTGTACTGAGACATGCTACAGTCCCCTACTTATGTCTCACACGTTAATTAATTTGTGGTTATTTTTCCTTTTTATCATTTTCTTTGTTGTCTACTAGATTTCCCGTGACTGGTCTGGCTTTCTTGTTTGTTCCTGGGTTGATGGGTGGGTGAGGTTGTTTTTTGTCTTTACTGGTTCTGTGTTTGTTTATCAATACTCTTTTATTCATTCATTTTCCATAACCGCTTATCCTGTTAGGGGTCACAGGGGGGCTATAGTCTATCCCAGCTGCCCCTGGACAGGTCACCAGACTATCACAGGGCTGACACATAGAGACAGACAACCATTCACACCTACGGCCAATTTAGAGTCACCAGTTAACCTGCATGTCTTTGGACTGTGGGAGGAAGCTGGAGTACCTGGAGAAAACCCACGCTGACACAGGGAGAACATGCAAACTCCACACAGTAGGGCTCCCCCAACCTGGGTTCGAACCCCCTGCTGTCTCGCTGTGAGGACACAATGCTTACCACTACACCACCATGGCGCCTCACTATAATGTTTTGTATATCTTTATTGAATTACCAATTAAAATACCTATTTTTTTGGAAAAGAAATGCATCACTTTTTCACAAAAAATATTACAAAATGGATAAATGAAATTAGATATCATGTTTGTTGTAATTAGGACCTCACAAATTCAAACTGAACACTTATTAATGACTTTAAATGCCTTATAGTTTAACACTAAACTTAAAATATTTGTGAGATTTTTTTTTTTTAAAGGACCTGTAGACACTCTGGTTATAGTATCTTTTTCATTTTGATTATAATTTTCCTATTCTGCATTTCTGCTTTTTAACTAAAGCAGAGTTTTGCCTTTAATTTAATTTCCTCTTTGAATATGTATTGCATGCACCAAAAAGGAGAAGTAAGATTCCTTATTTGTGAAAATCTACTTGGCCATTAAACTGACTCTGTTGCAATGGTTTGATATTAACTGAAGGTTAAGCCTGCACCAAAATGAACAGAGCTGGACTCAGATACACACAATATCCTGTTGCTGTTAAGTCAAGCATATATCGCCATATATTAGAGAGTAGATTTGGGAGTAACTCTCGGCATATTAAAGCCGTGTGACTCACCACAAAGCCGAAACCTCTCTTGAGGTCGATGTCTCGGATGCGGCCGTATCCTTTGAAGAACCTCTCCACATCCTTCTCTCTGGCCGAAGGGCTCAGACGACCGATGAAGATACGACATCCACTCATTGTTGGTGTCGCCGGTATCAGTTCCCTGCATACAGGCGTGCACACGTTACCCTCACAGATTTAGCTAACACGGGGAATTACAATTAACGGCTGCGTATTCATAAATGAAGCCATTACGTTACTTGACCTGTATCATTTTTATTTAGCAAGCTAGCCGGACAACTGTGGGGCCTAGCAACCGATTTTATCGAGCCATGTTTCGCACTAATTAAAGCTACCGACACCGAAACACGACAGATAGCGGTTATTGCCAACAAAACGAAAGCTGTACGGTGATGTTAGGTGCATTTAAATCGCTGTACACGTACCTTTAAGTGGTCCTGGTGGTGTTTCCGTGCAGGTTGTCGACTGTGACCGCAGAAATCAAACAAAATGGAGTCTCCGCTGTTCAGGGAGGGGGCACGAGAAACACCCACGTGACGTACGATGGAGGGCCCCTCTACTACTTCCCTTTTCGTTTTTATAATAGCCTGTATAAAAAAAAAATTCATATTTGTTTAATTATGTTATAAATAATACACAATCTAAAAATGTATCCTTTATATAGTTTATGTTTCTTCTTTGATGATTAACGGCAGCCGGTGTCTTTAGTGCAACATCACCGTCCCCTGCTGGACATACTTAGCTACTACAGTATAAGGACCTCGACCTTTATTTATATTTTAATATATTTTAATTAAAAGCGTCTGTCATGTAGTCCAGGAACCAGACCACTGCGAGCTCATGTTGTGTTTCCTCTGGCAGATGCATTTGCGAGTTAGTCTGATGATGCCTGGCTGTCTGTTATCTGCTGTGGTGAAATACACCAGGGCTGCAGCCTGGAGACATGGGTGCTTGTAAAGCAGCAGACCTATAATGTAAGAAAGGAAGACAGTAATAAAGGAGGCAAAAGGGACAGTATAGTATTTCACTGGAGTTGTACCGTGTATGATTTCATGTGACAAATAAAATGATGGATTGATATGGAAAATTGTAAATAAAGGGTTTTTTGCATTGCAAGAAAAAAAAACACCCTCCTACAATCTCCTTCATTTCCCCCACAGGGTCCTCCATCTCTGATAGATATTTCCTGTAACTAACAAACACAATGTTCTGGTGCTCACCTGACTGAAGGTGACACTGCAGAACACGGAAATAGCCGAAGTGCGGCTGGAGGGTTTCCGAGCATGACATCACTCACCCACCGAATACTACCTTCCAAATGTGTCACGTTTTTTGGTCTTCTTTATTTTATGATGTACAGAGGGAGAAAACATGGTATATTTGTAATCAATATTACATCAATAACAAGTTAAGGAAAGTATATTTCAAGATGTTATATAGGATTTACCTGGTAAAGTTTGTGTTAAAAAGATTCAAGCTGAATATTGATTATACGTGTGATTTCTGTGGACTGGAAAAGGAAAGTATTTCTTTTTTTCTCACTGTGTATTCACCAGAATGTTTTGGATTGATGTAAAAGAAATAAAAATAAAAGAAATAGAAAATTAATGTTAAAATAAATTTGTTTGCTCTAATGCTCTATTTCAGTCCAGACAAAATTGTAAATAACTTGTACATCATACAACTTTATATTATTTTTGAAAAATTCTATATTCATGATGCAAACCTACACTTTATTAATGAATTTCAACAATATAGCACCATCTTATCTAATGTTTAATGAAGACCTTTACACCAGAATAAATGATTATAATATGATGCATATAACACAAACTCTGATATTATAAAACTAAAATGTAATTACTGTATATTTCTATCTGCTTGTATTTTTTTTTTACTCATGTGTTTTGTTTGTTGTCTATGTATGTTTGTAGTTTTAAAAAATGAACTTTATACTTTCTACTACTTATTTTTGTATATATTTTATATTTCTAATGTCCACATACTATTTTTGATGACTTGCTGCTGATTCCAGTTGGGATCAAGTACTATCTATCTATCTATCTATCTATCTATCTATCTATCTATCTATCTATCTATCTATCTATCCAGAAACTGGGGGAAAAAATGAGTGCAGTTCCTGACTTTGCCCACTAGGTGTCACTCAGACACAGCATTATAAACATCACATCACACTGCACACACTGCTCAGTAGCCTTTATAGGACTCAGCTGCAAAAACATAACAGCAGGACAAAAGACATTATAATAAACCACAAGTTCATCCAGAAATATTTTTGTTTCATAACTGCAAGCTTACAAAATTGGTTTTAAGAAGATACTAGATGTTTTCTCAGCTCCCCAGGCCAGTCACTCTGCAGTCTAATCAAACACAGTAGTATGATTCAGGAAGCAGTTTTAAAGACTAATAAACTCTGACGACCTTTGACTGAGAGTACATGTACTCTCACTGTACACTGGTTAATGATTGACCTTAAAGTGATGGAGCAGATGGAGAGCTACGAGGTTTTATAGTGATAACACAGTATCATTGAGGTACTATAATGTGACTAATGTACTAGCATGTACCTGAGGGACAGTTGGGAGTAGTTTTAAGATATTACATTGATCACTGGCTGCACACTGCCAGGCAGCAGGCCAGTGCATTCATTCAGGCGGATATTAAACAGGAGCAGGATTTCCAGTGAAGTTTCAAATCTTCCGGGACCTTATCCAAAGGAAAATGGAATAATTTTCTTTTGACTATTACGAGCAGATACACACTGCCATGGTCAACAGTTACTGGAAATGTGTTGGAAAAGTGTGTAGTGTCAGTTTGATCATGAACTACACAGCAACACAGACACGGCTTCAAATAATGACACATCATCTTCCACATTCAAAAGAAAGCTTTAATTAGAAAGTTATATACACACTGTAAAATTAAATTAAACTTTATACAAATATTAAATTACTATCTTCACACCCACTGCCATGTACAGAGGAGAAACCAAAGCTGAGAGCGTTGAAACTAAGAATCAAGATGTGTACTTTTTTAACCTGTTATTCTCAGGGACGCCAACACCGTACAACAGTGCTTCTGAATGCAAAGTTAATTTCTTTTTTTTTTCTCTTTTCAATCCCATAATATTTTAATGCCTTGTAGCAAAGGAGAAGCAAAGGAATAGTGAAATATAGGTGCTTATAGGTTCATCGTCATCGTCACCATCATCACAGTAGCTGTAAAAGCTAGGGGAGGACCGAGAAGGATGGACATTCGTTAAGTCGTGTCCACAACAAAAGTAAACTCATCGATAAATACACAAAGACAGTTTTATGCATAGAATAGAAAAGAACAGAGTAAGGCCATCGGGAAAACAGAATACGTTGCAGTATTGTAAAGCAACCAACGCGGAGGCTTAAGATTATACAAAAAACAAAAGAAAAGAAAATGTACAAGTCTAAGGCAACATTCTGTTTGCATTAATAATGTAGCCGTTGACAACGACAGACAGCCACAAATGCCAAATAAAATGGGAATAGAAACTCTAATGGGTTTGTTCGGAGCAGTTAAGCTTGAAAAGCAATTCTCAGGATCCTTCAGAGTCATGCCGTTTCCAGGGCGACCAGCTCAACCCACCGAAGCTTTTCAACTGGCGATGAAAACAGAGGATGATTTCTAACAAAATAACATGATTCTCTTAAGTTTCCACTTGGCATTAGGAGGTTGGTGGTGGAGGGTGGGGGTGCTATATCACAAAACTTGAGCGTCTCACTGCAACCAGCTGCAGTTGTGTCAATAATGCACACGAGTGGAGAGTCTTGGGTTCAGTGTTGAGGTGGGCGAGGGCCAGTTCCTCTGAGGGGACTTGTGTTTTCCAGCCATTCAGCAGAAAATGATAAATAATCTAGCTGGAGAGCGGATGAATAATAGACACATTGTGTAGCCGACTCGTTGCCTGAAGTGACGCTGGTTTGTTCATGTGACTTATTCAATGCCGGGGGGGATTTTTTCTTATGGTGAGAGACAGGGGACATTGTGAAGCCAGGCTCTGATCTGAGGAGAGGCAAATCAGGAAATGGCTGAATCGAGGCCTGTCCTCATTTGGACATGTCCTCTCCTGCCTGGCTGACACACAAAGATGCGCACACACACACACGCACACACACTCAGATTCAGCAACTCAAATCCAAACTTCGCTGCACACAATAAATACAGTGGGAAGGAAAATTAAACACAAACAACCTTTTAAAGTTAAGCCCAGTCACCATGTCAATGTCAATCACATCATGTCCGTCTCTCCTTATACGAGGAAGATGTATAGTACAGCCCTGGAACCAAACACACCAATCGATCCCACTCGTGCGACAGAAGGAGCACCTTTCAGATACTGGGTGCAGCTGGCGACAGAAAAGAAAGGAGCGGGTCTTTTTATAGTTGTGATATGGTGCTTCGTAAAACGCTGCACCCTGCTTTTAGCTTCTGTGAAGTGCTTCTCGGTCCCGCTAATCCATATGCTAGACGCCACCCGCATTCACAGAAAGCTAGAGACGGAGAGAGAGAGAGAGACAGAGGAGGCTTCATGCTTCATTCAGAGTGGGCCACCGTGCTGTGACAGCAATAACTAAAAACAACATGCAGCATTCACAAAGCGGGGCCACAAAAAAAAAGAAACCCAGCCATCACTCACAACTTTTCAAGTACAGCGGGAAGACGATTCTGATTCTGAGCGCCACGGCGTCAGCAGCGAACATCGCAAGTTTTTTTTTTTTCTATCCGCAGTAATCCCAGACAGAGTCAACGTGTCTCGATTGCTATAGCCGTCTCCGATGAAGTCTGTGAGCAGTGTTTATATAGAGATCTACACCTGGGAGGAGGCAAGTGTATGGTGATACGTAGCCTATAGTACACAACCTTGACTCAGTATGTATGTTTTACATATACATAGGATCTACAGGGTTTATGTTGAGCTGGCACCACTTTGTTTGTCCGGCTTGTCTTTGATCCAGCAGCTGGGTCCGGAGGTGCTCCGTCATTGCGAGTATTGGCTTTGCTCTGCATGGGTAGCAATGGCAGAAGAGGGTTGCGTGGGGGGAATGGGGGCGTAGTTCTAGTCTTTTCTCTGCTGGCTGCTGAGGGGAGTTGGGAGGAGAAGTGGGTTGACAGCCACAGTCAGTCCTGGTCAGCAGTGAGAGATAGGGAAATAAGGGCTCTGCTGCTGATGCTGATAGCGGGCTGGGAGACTTCATGCTTCCTTCAGCAGGGGAATATCTGCAGGGGAACAGAGCGGACATATTAGGAAGGAGAAGTGGCTCCGGAATCAGCTGTTTACGCATCGCACAGTCATGCAATCCATTACATCACCAAAGATATTTCAGTGTAACTGGATTTCATGTGCATTTGCGTCATTAGACGTCACTGTCTGGGCCTATTGTCATATTCTGTCCCTAAACACATTCTCAAGATACACCATGCCTTTGACATTTCTATTAAAAAGTATTGACTCTGCTGGTCACTGAAACAACTCTAGACAGGTTTCCTCACTAGTCATGGCATGAAGGACTTTGTATGTGATGTTATCAGAGCTAGATGTATAAATCTGCAGATATGTTCTCACTGCTCACTGTATATGTCGGCAGATATGTAGAATAACAGAGTTTCCTTTTACCATCAGAGAAATCATCCGCAGAGGTGACAGAAAGCAGACTGTGCTGGTCGCTACTCTCAGAGTCTCTACGCAGAGGTAGGGGGCCTGCACATGCACCCCCAGGGTGCTCTCTAGCCCATGACGATGAAGAAGAGGAGGACGAAGAAGGGGCCTGATGAACCAGCACCGTCTCTGCGTGACGGCGGGAGGAGAAGGACGATGAGGAGGACGTGGATGGGAGACAGAAGTCTAAGTCTCTGTGGTGGCGGGATCTGCTGGGGCCTTGGCCTCCCGTGGCTCCCTGAGGAAGCCCCTCAGACAGCACGATCGGGACTCGAGTCTCTGGAGGAGCCGGAGGAGGTGGTGGAGAAGGAGGAGGACCAGACGCTCCACAGGGCCCACCGCTTCCATATACTGCCTCTTCATAGGAGGGCAGTGTCACCTGGACGCCCTCGACCATGATGGAGCTGGACTGGCCTGAGACTCCCTGCTCCCTCCTGATGGACACAGAGACAAAGACAGAGTGAGACAGGCAGGAAGACAGGTGTGGATGAGGTGAATCACGACTGAAGGCTCAGGTTGATGCAGTCATGTGTGTTGCGTGCCACAGTCGAACCTCTGAAAGGAGGTGATTAGTGTTGACTGTACAATCTCTTTATAGCAGGCTGCACTAAGCCCTCAGGCCCACAACACAATCAACAAGAGTGCCAATGAGCATTAGATCAAATCATTCTGCCCTTTTTTATCTCTCAGGCAGCGACTGACTGCTTTTTATACTTTTACTTTCATTTCTCAAGTATTTAAGAAATGCCAACTGGATAAACTAGTTGACAGGTTTTGTGCTTCCAACTCATTTATGTAACTAGTTTCAACCAAAACTGAATGCTAGGTGTGTCCACAGGAAGAATGAATGCAAAATCTGATGTGTCACTTTATGACATGCTGGGAGGTGGTTTTACAGCTCCAGACATAAAGGGGCAGTGTTCTTCCAGGACAAACAGAACTAAGCTTTCAAGAGTTTCCTGCAACAACAGGTTGTGTGAGAAGGAAACGGCAGGAAAAAAAATCCTTTTCAACATGTTCAAGAAACAGAGCACAGAGAGTGACATAGAGACTGAGGGTTCTGGGTCAAGTGGGGCACATACATTCTCTTTATGTTAAAAACTAAGGGGGAAATTGGACATTAAAAAGCATAGAAATATTTTATGTGATCAGGGAAAGGGTCAACTTCCTTTGGCGCAACTTTACAATGGAGTTTATTAAGGCTAGCAACACAAGAAGTCAGAGGATCAGAGATGTGTTACAGGCAGGATATCTCCATTATTTCTGCCATTTAACAGCTTGTATTTCATGCAACCTCAAAGCTTTTAACACTTTAAATTAGGGCAGTGTTAAGAAAATCAAAAATCACAATATCTTTGTCGAAACACCTCCATATCAATTTTCTGATGATGTTGTGGGGTTGACTTATCGTGCTTTAACAAAATATGAACACAATGAGAGTTTAATAAAGCATCATCAGCGATGCATGGGGCTGGATATCGTTAAAAAATATCACAACACCAGTACCAATACCAGCACCCTTAGAGTGATACAGAAACCAGCAGAGTACTTCATTTAATACCCTTTTATTAGTTCTATTTCACTCAATTATAATCATGTCAATGGAGGCATTAGGCTGTGTAAAATGCCACCAGATAATCATGTAGAATAGACATACTGTCAAACCTGTTGGTGGCATCTTGGCACACTGAACTGCCAACTCCCTAAATGCACCATGCTCCATGTCGCATTAACACACTTGTGGTGACTGGCTGTGAGAAAATCCATACATATTGTCTTCTTTTGTATATCTGGGTACAAAAAGGATCAAATGCAGGTACTGTTTGACTGAAGAAGTATTGATACGACTTGGTGCTGGGTTATTTTGGTCGACACGTTTCAGGTATCGCGTACCAACACCCAGCCCTTGTAATGTGGATACAATGACTAAGCAGGCGAAGGTAAATAATAGAACAGCTAGAACAGTCTGATAAGCTCAAGCTGTAATGTAGCCTTTAACACCAGGAAAAGAGAACACTTAAAATATAATCATATCCAAAATCTAAGATGATATCTAGTCTGATGTGTATTGCTGACGTACAGTGAGCACATGATTGTGTAAGGACGTGCTGGGTGGAGTTACTGTGTGACTATTAATCTATGATTTGCATGGCAACTATGACAAAAACAGAGCTGGCATGAGATGGAGACCAACTGTGTCAACACTTTTCATACCAGTGAGTATGTAGAGTGAGTCCAGATATAGTGATGTTAAGGATTTGGCTTTATTTGGGGGTGAGAATACAGTGATGTGTGTGTGTGTCTTACCTGCTGTGATGGAAGGACTTGAGTTTTGGCTGTACGAGAACAAACAGCACCACTAACAGCAGGATGAGCGCCACAGAACTGGCTGTGGACGCCACAATAGACAGAGCGGGTATACCCAGCGGAGAGCTCGGCTCCTTGTCTGAGGGGCACAAGACGAGACAGAGAGGACGTGAGAATGCGGTTCACAGATTTCGATTCACATTTCCTGCAGGACGTTGTGTGTGCTCACATGAAAGGTAATAGTTAGCGGAGGTGACAGACCTTGTGTGAGTCGGCAGCTAACTTGCATGGGACCGTCCCACTCGCCGTTCTGGCAGGTGAGGAACTTGTAGTCTCCCTTTAGAGCGTAGCCCTCGTCACAGAAGTACTCAATGACAGTTTTCTGGGTGAGGCGGTGGCAGGGAGACGGGTGACAGCGGTAGCCCCCGTTCTCTGGCTCAGTGGGGGGCGAACACACTGAGAGGAAAACAGAGGAAACAGATTTTAACAATGCTGTCTGTTGTTGTGCACCCAGAATGGGTTATTTCTACCTGTGGTCAGGTTTGATTCCTGTGGTTTAAATGCTCATATTCTGGGTGAGATTCCCCAGCGCTCCCTGCTAGCTCTGAAGGACAGTCCTCACTATTAGTGTTATGATACTGTGGGATATTGAACTGTGTGATATTTCAGGTTTGATGCACACACTCGACCTCAGATGTTTACAAAGCTGACTTTTGAGGAAGTGAGAATACAATCGTACCGTTCATCATTTCATTAACTTGACCATGAAATGTTTGCAGTAACAAGCAGCCGTGACAATTCATTATTTCGGTTATAATAAGGGTTTTCTATGGACAGGCGAATTAGGCCTGCACGTGAGCATACTCAGCCAGGAATGACCTTTTTAAAAGGAACATGTCACCCACAAAATGATCACCTGTATATCAGTTTAAAATTTAACATAACATAGGGTGAGTAATTCATACACAAATCATAATTTTTGTGAGTGAAGTGTTCCTTTAAAAAGCTGCAGAACAGACCATAAACAACTTATTATTATGTTATCGTTTTATGTGCTTTGTCGTATGTATATATTTACGTATATGCTCACCGCTGCTTCTGATGCAGCGTGGAGGTTGATGGGACCAGGTTCCAGAGCTGGTGCAAATGATGGTGGTGGTTCCATCTGCAGTGTAACCGGGCTCGCAGCCATAAGTCAGCAGGGTGCCCGGGGGGAAAGAGCCCCGGTTAGCTTCGGTCTGGTTCAGCAAGTCTCCGTGCTGCACGCCGGGTGGCCGCGCACAACCTGAGGACACAGAAACAAGTGGAGAGAATAAGAATGAGCTGGCTGCTTGAAGGCGTAAACGACAGAGGCCCTTCAGGTTTTGCTTTCTGAACCGGACAAATGTAAGATAAGAAGCTCGTTCCTCCAGGCTGGACTTATGATCGTGTACTCTGTAAGTGAGGAGCTACTAGCTTCAGGCACGCAGCCAAGTTAGGATCCTGAAACATATTTTAATAATGTAAGGTAACAAGGTAATTATGAGGCATGTAAGTTAACTTAGTAGAGTTAGAAACTGCCTGTGGACAGGATATTACATCTTAATTTTCAATTTATGCAGGGATTTAAAGTATTACAGGCCTGCTGGGGAACGAGGACAAGTTGTCTCACATGTGGTTCTTTGACGAATAATGTTCCAATATTATGTCAAACAAACAGAGTATTTAAGATCACTAATGGTGCTCATTATAACTGGCTCCATCATAATCTCATAGACAACCTTGATAATTTAAGCCTTACATAAATGTGGTGCTGCTGTTCTATCATTGCGCTGACACAAACTATCTGCTGGTCTCCTCTGCAGGCAGCTGCCACCGGGTCAAACAACTTTTCACAGGGAAACTCTGTCAAGTTGACAGGTTGGAGCTGATAATTAAAACTCAGAGGTATTGTTACTTGAAACTAGGCTGCATTTTACACAGGCGAGGGAGAAGCACTGTATCAACATGACAAGTTAGTTGGAGACAGCCATAGTGTGCAGTACAGAGAATATTTTAAGTGCCCACAGTGGATTAAAATGTCACAAGGAGCTTCATATAGATCTGATTTCTCTCGATTATCTCCTGCTCATTAAACTGTCTCCATCCCAGGCCAGCACTGGGTCTATCTGTAAGACGAGATCTTCGGCAAGGCTCATTTGCTTGGCTCTAATGACAGACTTGCAGCTCTAAGCCAGCCAATAAAGACAGGGACGAGGCAGAAAACCTAAAGTTAATTGTGCTTTGATCCACCTTCCCACGCTCCATCTATGATGTTGCAGTGTCACGCCAGCTCCTTGTGTCTCGGTGTGTGTTTCATCGCAGTGTGAGAGTAAATTATCTGAATGCGTTCTGCCCTCCCACGGCTCCAAACACTGTCCACACACACAGGCTCACGTTAATACGCACGCATTTGGAGCTGCAATCTGGCGAGAGCAGAGCGTCTAAATCCAGCAGGTCTGACATAACATTGCAACACCTGTGTAAACTGAGACAGGACAGCAGGAGGCCAACTTTACTCTCAGTATTACTGATCTTCAAGAATGGCCAACAGACATACCAGTTTTATTACCGCTGAGCTGGATCATCTGTGAAGTGGTTCGAATCTGGGCTTCAGTGGACATTTTTCCATGTACTGACTCTCAACACCGTAAACCCGTCTGGGCAATGATACATAAATTAAGTCTGTCATAATAAGCAAAGGATTCTCAGTGTTTTATTTCCGCATCTTATCTGATTGAGTTATTAAATGGAATTATACAATGTGCAGTGACTTCTCTCAGTAACAAGGCCCAGACATAAGTACATTTAAAACACCCCCACGAGGGAGAACATTAATAACGCCATAAACACTAATGACCATATGGCTCATTATTTAATCCTTGGTCTGAGTATTTATAAAATCATATTAGCCATGGTCTATTGCGGGGACTTATCACTCGGTTGACGTAAACAAACACACCAACATCGCAAACAGCCACTTTGTCTTGCCTCTGTGTGTGTTTAGAGATTGAAAGAGAGACTATTTCCACAGCAGTGCCTCTAACATCCTCTAATCTCCGGGAAGAAACGTCGCTCTAAGCTGGCAGCACAAGATTAAAAGCAAACACTCAAATGTGCAAGCGCCTACTCACCCACGCACACACATACATACACACACACATACACAGACGCATTCAACACCCACAAACAAAGACACTCCCAGGACTAAGTCGTGTGATACCAAAGGGTGTGTTATTGAATTTAGCTGGGGACAGATTTGGTGTGTGTGCTCCAGAAGAGCTAGCACTGCCGTATTATAAAATCAAAGTCATGATACAACTACTACTAACTACAACAGAGGTCGGCTCCAGCCTGTTGTTTTCATTATTAAATGATCTGCTGATTATGTTTTTGATTCATTGATTTATTAGGGCTGGGCAATGTGCTGCTGTTTTTGTTGTTACTTATTTTGTCTTTGTTATTTATTCCCCCTTTTGTGCTGGGGAAACAAAGAAACAACCATAGAAAAAAACCAACTGAAGCGTATTAAAGTCAGTCAGCCCTTCATTAAACTGTCTCTGAATGAGCACAAATTCAATCATACACATTAATGAAACAGCCTTTAATACAACCGTCTTTCACATAATAACCATTTCCAAAAATAGAGAGCTGCTTCAAAAGCCTTTTTACTATATATATATTATATTTTAGTATATTATATATTCATATTGCTGTGAAAACATCAACAGATCTCTCCCTCAAACAGCTGTATTTATTCAAGTTCCTCACCAAAACCTACATTTTACAAGCCTGAATGCATCATAGCGCAACTCAATGCAACTCCGTCAGCAGTTAGCTCTGGCTGCTAACAGCTAATGCTAACTAGCACTCCTCCTGCCAGTGTCAACACAGATTTGTTGTTCACAACGTAGCACTATCAGGGAAACAATAGGGTGTGTCCCCTGGCATGTTACTAGTGAGTTTACTCTGTCCTTGCATCCCAACAGTGTCCAAGGGAAGATCTCCGTTTGTCTAAGACATGATTTCTATTGTCCCAGGGATTGTGAGAGTTCGTTAGTTTCGAGCCCTGCTTTTTAGCTTCACAAAATTGATGTGACACAACAGAAAATCATAGGCCACTGCCAGTGGTGAAGGTAATCTTATATGCCAGCAAACTGATGGTAGTCAACAAAGTGAATATCGGCTGATACCAATGTTCGACTGATAATCAGGTGCATACCTACTTAAATGTTTGTGAATTTGATGGGATAAAAAAAATCTAGGTCTTGAAAGTGTTTGAATACAGACAATAATAGACATGGGTAATTGAAAGCTTCTGTTCATATATTTATAATTGCTCTGTCTCTATAGCTCAACATACACAATGTATTGTTGCTTTTTAAATTACTTACACAAACAAACAATTATTATAATAGCTGCAAGATTAATGTTTTGTTGATCAACTAATCAGTTCATCAACTTATCGTGTCAGTTTCGGCTAGCATTTGCATGATTAAGCGGAGAATGAATAAACTTCCCCTGACATTAAAACACACATTAAGTCACCCATTTTCAAACAACAGTATAACAGCTATTGTATTCTGATTAAAATAATGATGCAACAGCTCTGTAAATAATTACAATTTGTGTAATTTAGTGGCTTAGCTGTGGTATGTAGAGAGCAAAATACACAGGCTAAGGTACCACACTGATATTGCTTACAGTCTGGTTTAATGTCTCAAACACAAGCTGAATGTTTGTTTAATATGATGCGACACACACACACAGTTTGTGTATTAACGCAGTATTAATCTCTCCCACTCAAACACATCCATGCTCCTTCTCTCACATGTAGAAACTCTATCTGCACACCCACGTTTCAGGATGCCATTTGACACCGTGACCTGAGCAGTTGTTTCGCTGAGCTGCTTCAGGGCGACTAAAGGCCCTCTGAGGAGGAGATGGTGTTAATGGAGGTGGTAAAGATGATGAATTGATGACCCCGGGATGGGGGGCAGCAGGGGACAAAAAGGCCTTAGGGGGCAGTTTAGGACAATAGCCTCTGGCCAAAAGCCACTGTTATGATCTTTTGTGGTGCACTGGAGGCAGTCAATGCAGCTGCAGAAGACAGATGAGCATTAACAGCATTCATTATCTGACTCTGAATAGCTTTGTTATCTGCAGAATTGTCTCTGGAATAAAGGCATGTGCATACCTAGTGCTTTCATTCTTTTTCATATTAAAAAGATATACAGTAGGAGTCTTAAATACCAAACACCTTGCATGTGGGTACAACATGCAAGGAACAGATCCAAGTAAACACTAACTGCTTAATAAAAAAATAATGAGAAGGGAAACATTGAAGAGACCAGGGAATGAGCTCCAGTATGACGAACATACAACATAATTTGGCTTTAACTCAAAGAGGGACAAGCTAAATACAGAATAGGACTAGCAAGTTTTTCTTGTAGCTTTAAGCACATCCACTGTTGTTTATATTGTTGTTAAATCTCCAAGGAACCTCCCTGCATTAGCATTAAGACTGGTTACAGTGAGAAGCTTAGCCCACTCGAGGGTTAATTCTTACAGAGAGATCAGGTCACAGAGGTCATTGAAGTCAGGTCAGTCTAAACGAACCATGAAGCCAGTAAAATGTCCATTTTGAAACTTGCAGTCCTCTCAGAGACACAACAAACCAGGCTCTCCCTCACATGCCAGGAAAACCTTGAGCTGCCTGCACAAGCCAGCCAGTTTCACCATCCAAGTGTCGTCTGCATCTACCACACTTGCACAAGTATTAGTGGTTAGATGGCATTAAAGGAATATCTGCTACAAGCCTTTACCTGCCATGTACATAACTACAATACATGCAAGAACAAAATGTACCAGTATGATATTTTTACTCCAAGATTGTGCAATGCAACATAAACTAGGGACATTGTATCTTCAACATGAGGCTTTTAGACCAACATAAGTTCTCAAATGGGACTGTATTACCAGAAAACTGTAGTATCCATTTCAAACTCGCAGCAGTGATAATAACAATGATAGGTAGGACTCTAATATATTTCTGTGCATCTCTAGGTTATGTTACTATGCAGGTCCTAATGTCATGCTTCACTGTATTGGAGCAATTACCCAGTGCCTCAATCAACAGAAACGTAATCAGCAAGCATTTTGCGAATCAATTATTCATTTCAGTCATCTTCCAGGCAAAACTGGCAAACATTGTCTGACTAGAGCTTTTCATATGTGAGAACTTGCTGCTCTCCTTTGTGCAACATGTTAGTAAACTCAGGGGGCTTTCACATCAGGGTACCAGGCCTGGATCACAGTGGACTTGGCCCTTAATTCCAGTTTGTTAGATTAGTGTGAACACTGTGTACCATACCTGGGCATGGTATGCTGATCCATACTCTAGTCCACTTAAAAAGATGGTCTAAAGCACTGTTTATGTGTGCTCCAGTGGAGCATCAGGTATGGAGACAAACTGTACCAAAACAAGGAAGTGAACTGCTAGGATTTTTTAACTGGTTATAAAACAACCTCAATTTAACACAGATGCCTCTACGTCAGACAGCAGTGCAGCCTGCCGTGGAAAGACCCAGATCTGGCTTTGCTGCCACCTTCGACCAAGAGTAGGAGCTCTGGCGGGAGGCAGAGAGCTCAGCGTGCAAAAATAAGCAGAGCTTTGCCTCGTTGCTCCGCCTGTCGCCATTGACGATGGGCCCCTGGAGCAGCAGTGCCATCTTAAAACACCCTTTTCTACACAGTAGCACGACAAAAATGTCAAGTAGATGATGACCCAAGTGTACTTGGGGACGGGACAACATTACTTATGTGAAAGCTGAGTGGTGGGGAAGAAATTGTACTCAGACACGTTGCGAATCAATTGTACCAAATATGAAAATGCAATTTAATACATCACCTTGGACTCTGAGAGGCTATGCTGGGCATTATTTTTTAGCATTTAATAGACAAAATGATTAACCTATGCCAAGAAACTAGTCAGCAGAATAACTGCTAGCCCTCAACTGTATATTGCATATTAGTAGCAGCTTACAACAAAGAGCCCAAATATAGACTAGATACACATTAATGCACACACACTTGCCTTGCACACTACATCCCCTGAGAATAGAGCAACTCATACCTGTGTCAGCTTAAAAAGGAGATGAAGACAAAATACAGAAAGATAAAGAAATGTCAAAAAAGTGCTTCTTAAAGTTGGAGCAGTGAAGAATTTTCTCTTAAAATCACTCTCCCCTGAGATTATACCTGTCAGAAGAAGTCAGAACAGGAAATGTTAGACAAATATATAAATATATTCAACATCAAAACCCTGACACTACTTTTACAAATTACCAGGAAACAGAGAGGTGAGGTTAGAAAGTAGCAGAAAGAGTAATCGAGAAACTCACAGAAAAAAAAAGGGAAAACTACTGACAGGGAAAAGGTAGTCATCATTGGATACACGGGCAGAAAGAGAGGGGGGAGGGGAAGAAACGTCAGCATCATGGAGCACTGTGGCCCTGAGCAATTACAAGCTAAAAGGAGACATGTCGTGGCAGGTCGACCGATAGTTCTGTGTGTGAGGGAGAGGCTCTGTGCGGCAACAATGGGAAGAGGAGGCAGCCGACAGCTACAGTACATACCACACTGTGGGTTGGGCTAGTACAAACGAAGAGACTCTGCTGAAGGAAAGAATGAAAGCTGGTTCAGTATCCAGAGATGGTAGAGTGGTTAAGATTAATAACCTTGCTGTCTCTCCCTTTTCCATCGCCCTCTCAGTCCAGATTGAATATTGGCTTTGAAAACACACACACAGGGAAAAAAACTGATTAAAGCACTAAGCAATGCCAGAGTGGATTTCAGCACGCCATGTTTTGTGCTTATGAGGAAGGGAATGAGTCACAGTTAAACACAAGCTGTTCTCCCACTGGTCTGATGTTAAGAGTTTGCTCAAGAGAAAAGGTTCTTGAGAAATGTCAAAAAACAATAACGACTAAAACAGAGTCACAAGTGCCTCGTGAGAGCTGGTGGAAGAGGAGAGAAGGAAAAACATTCTTGCATAATTTCAGAAATTACAGAAATGACAAGTACGTTTCTGTTTAGAGATGTGAGAGGGATCATTGCATGCTGCTTCCAATGTCCACTGATGACTTGAACAGAGCCTGAGCTGTGGCATTTGCCATACTGAGTTAAATAAAGTGGACATATAAAAAGGTTAAACTATTAGAAATCGTCTGGGCACACAACTGTAAGCTGATCACAGAGCTTAATTGCTAAAAGGTTGGAGGAGCACTTCATGCAGTGGGAGGACTGGGCCAGGATGGAGCGCCGATGACGCTGATCGCTAATCTCAACATCCAGTGCCTTAAGGCCGTGCTAGAGGAGACTCAGGCCATGGGGGGCGTTAAAATCCCCTGCCTCGCTCTGAAGTGCCCGCCTGGCTGTGAATATCTTCCTTTCCCCATCTGTTACCGATGGCACTCGCCATCGCAGAGCTGCGAGGGGGGTGGATTGAGGAAAACACGGGTGGCGGAGAAGGGGAGACAAGGGTTTTAGCCCCTCTTTGCTCAGGCAAATTAAAATTCTAATTATCCTCTATTACAAGCTGGGAGCGCTCTAAAGCAGATCAGATACTGATGACTTCTGCAGCCAGCTGTTTGGCTGCTCCATAGAACAATAGGCCATAAAAAAACAGGGTGTGTATTCCAGTGTGTGTGTCTGTTCAAGTGTATCAAGGAGCAGGGGAATTTGTGTGTGTGAATGTATGCTACAGGGGGGGGTTGTGTGCTGGATTAGGGTAAAGACCAAGAGGATGATGATGCTCTCTTTGGCCTGGTAAATATGTTTTTGTTCCTTTGCTGGCCCCTTGCCAAGTCCTGTGTTGTTTTTGATGATGTCGCTGTCATTTTTGAGCTACGGGTGTTTTTGTTTTTTGCCACGTTCCCCCGTCTCCCCTGATAATCCACGGGATTTTTAGCCAAGCTGTTGTTATTAGAGCGCAGTACAGTGCAGCAGAGCCCATGGCGGGGTAGTGTTGGAGAAAGGTGGGCTCATTCACGCCATCGGTGGATAGTAGTTGCTCAAATATCTTTTTATTCTGTATTACTTTTTTGGGATTTTTTGTCTTTAATGGACAGCTCACGGTATAGCTGAGGACAGGAAATGAGGAGGTGGGAAGAGGGGGGGGGTGACATGCAACAAAGTACAGTAGCAACTGAGTCTACAGTTTTGATGTATGTAATATTTTCAATTTTATGATATTAAACTGACAATATTTGGGTTTTGCACAATTGGGCAGATGAATCAAGATATTTAAAGACATCACTGTGGGCTCTAGAAACTTCTAATGGGCATTTTTCATCATTTTATGACTTTAAATATTCAAGTAAATAATTGGGATAAATGGTGTAGACTGAGTAATATAAACACCTGTCAGTATAATGCAATACAGTTTGACAGCAGCACCAATGGCAGCCTCCAAAGTGAAACAAACAACTGAATCAACACTTCTCCAAAACAGATCCAACAAAAACTGAACCATCTTGAAGGCAGGATTTATTGCAAGACTGCTGTATGTTCAGAATTGATTAAATTACTTGCTGGATTACGCATTTCAACAACAGGCCAAACCCTAAATATATTTAATTAAGAGTTTAATGACATTTGAAAAGCTGGAACCAGTAAATGACTGAAACAATTCACTGATTATTATTAACAGGGCTCGACAGTAATGGTTGCCAGGTTGTCATTAGCAAACAATTTGAGAATTTGGCAACCAGTTCTTGGCCTTTGGTTGCTCCCAGTGGCAACCACTTTTACCTTAAAACAGGTAAACGTGCACCCCGAATAAATACATTTGTAATATTTGTTGCATTAGTGATATTTGAACACTGCTGTTACAGTCAGAACAGGAAGCAGACAACGCTGCAGTGTGTTTACTCACATGTGCACAGGCATCTGTTTTTGAGACAATGGCGATGCAAATTAACTTGTCTGACTGCGGGGTGAAAAGTTCAACTGAACTGTCAATATCATAAAAACCACATGTGTGCAAATTGATTTAAATGAGTCCAAGCATCACTGAGTGATGGAAATTTATACTACAAAGCAAGTACAACTTACACCTCGATAAGTGACGCATCAACTCTACTAGCTCAAGGTAGCACATACTACAGGACCACAAGGCTAGACAAGCGCCAGAGCTCGAAGCAACACAAGAGCACAGCTCAAGGACATAATGAGGTGATGGCTGCGGGAGCTGACACACCCACTGATGGGCTGCTGAACGCCACCATTCACAAGATTAATGCCACCAATCCTTATCAAACTTTTTAACACGCATTTTGTGTTCTGAAAAATGAGGAACCCTTTATGTCCTTGCTTCATCTGCTGGATCATAAACTACAAAGAATTGTGTTTGTAGGTTGGTTAAAATGACACATCTGAGATAGGTCTCCTAAGTCCTTAAATTCAAAGTGACTAGATTGGTCCATCACGAGATACAAAATTAGAACGTTTAAGTTAAATAAACTTCAGGTATCATACATACATCTTGCTTTAAACCAATTGACAGTGAAGCTATAAACACTAAATTATTAGGCGAGTAATAGTGTAACTGCAAAATGTGATACAAGGTGTATATGAGTGAGCCTCCTTCTTTCACATATACACAAACATCACAGATGAGCTTTCAGTGACAGACACTTCACAGAGTATGAGGTGACACGACTGGCTGCGTGCTGACCTGGGTGGGTGACACGGGACTGTAACATAGGATGCTTAATGTCAGGTTGAGCGATACTAGCAGTGTCATATTCGACAGCGAGCGAGTGAGAAGTCGTCATGCTGTAACACTGACACACAGCTCGTTTCTGCTTTCATATCCTGCCCTCTCACAACAGCTGAGAACTGACTCAAAGAGAACAGCAGATTTTGTTAAACAGGGGGAAAGGTTATGGGAAAGAAAATTCGGAGGAAAAAAAAAACAGCTTATGAAGGTGGACTTGTAATACTGTAGGGCAGAAAGAATGCAGAACAAAGCTGAAACCTCAAAGCATGAAACCCATTTTTTCAAAAAGCGCCGTTGTTCCATCTCCAGGGCTTCTGAGGGAAGGTGGAGGGACCTAAACGTGGAGGAAGGGGGGAGGAGGCGGAGGAGGATGAAGAGCAGGGAGGCAGTGTGAGGGTGGTGCCGGCACATTTATACAAAATCCTGAGTACACACAGATACAGGCGGACAGTTTACTCACTATGCAAGTGTAGGTTGCAAGTGTCCCAAGGCGCCTTTGTAAACAACGGGTTTGTGTTACTCACTGACATCCTATCTGTGTTGAGAATGCGTGTGTGTGGATGGTTAGGGGTAGGAGTGTCAGGCGGAGCGGTGGGCACTCATATCATCACCCCACACTCCTAAAAAAGGCCAACCAGTGTCCGTATTGTACACTGGTGTCAAAGCCAACAGTGTCATTTCTACAGTAAACAGGAAGCTTGCCAGAAAACACGAGAGTCAAGCAGCTGTGGGCTCCCAAAAGAGCCTTTCCAGAGAACTTCACCGTCCGCTTGTCACATCTTTTCTCACAGCTGCAACACACAGAAACAAACACACACGCTGCTGCATACACCCAGGGTGAAGGAAGTCTCTGAACAGACAGAAACATCCTCCCTCTCCCCACCCGTTCCTCCCCTGCTGTTGCAATGCATTTAGCAAGCCACGTGTGCTGCCATTACACCCCATTGTCCCTGCTCGCTGAGGGACGGGGCACGGCGACAGATTTAAGCAGCGTGCCTCCGAACAGGACAACAGACAACTTTGCATTTGAAGGGTTAAATATGCATGTGAGACCACAATGGGTGAAAGCAGGAGGTGGGGGGTATCACCATTGTGTGACCCTCTTTCCAACCCCAAAGATACAAGCATACACACACACTGCCCTCGGGTAACAGATGGGAGGATGTTAGCGAAGGCGAACAGTGAGCTCCCCCTTCTCTTTTCTTCACCCGCACTGCTGAGGACAGCTGGGAGGCAGACATTCCTTCTTCTCAGCTTTCAGAGCAAAACAAAAGAGTGTGTGGGACCCCTCCCACACACACGTGCATGTGTTCAGACAACCCCCCCCAAAAAACTGTCAATGCAACTGTGGGCTGATCATATTTCAGCAGCCTGGGCTTGCTAGCCAGCGGAGGTATGAGTGCTGAGCCTGGGACATTTGTTGAAGGTGAAAGTCAGGGAGATAATCCCAACCCTGCTTACCAGGGCTGGCACGCTGATATGTTGGTAGTACCACTGAGGGGAGGGCAGCTCAGGTCCATTGAGAGCTGTAATAGTATGGAAATTTTTTAAAACTGCAGCGAGACAAAGCTTAGTCTGCAGCTGGTGTATCTGTTCTGGTGAACTGATCTTAACCTGCATGCTCAGACTGTTTGGTGAACAGGTTCACTGCAATAGCACAGCACACTCTGTACTACAGACAACACAACAGCGAGGAGGAAAGCTATTTTAAATGGAGCAGTCATACACCAGAGAGCAGGGAGACTTACAGCAGGATTTAGGATGTATGATTATGGTGGTTTATATTAGACACAAAGAGGCAGGGAGAAAAAAACGGGTGTCCCGCACTTTGCATTACAACTCCAATGATTCAACAATGCGGTCACTGTTACAGCCATCATCACCCTGATACACTCCAAATGAACTTTGATAAAGCAACTGCTCTTGCTAGTCACCGAGGGAAAAAACAAATGGCAGCAAGTGTGTAACCTCTGAACACATGCAGACCACTCTGCTGAGAGAAGTGATATGCTGTTTGTTGTTAACAGTGGTTTCTTACCATAGACTGTATTGAAATAATGAACGTCACCCACTGGTTTGTGAGCTCCCATTTTAAAGATTCGAGTTTGCCATTTTGGCCGTCATTATCTTGGATTTTTGGAGCCAGAATTGCCGCTCAGTTCCTACACGCTGTCATACCGTGCAGTGGTCTTCTAACAAAAACTCTAGACAATGTCTTGGTTTAGTCGAGGGGCAGGACATCATGCGGACTGCACTGCGGTCCTGTGGCTGGTTCTTAATTTTGTCATCAACAACAGAGTTTCTTGCTGTTTCTTTAATTTGTCTGACGATTTCAGCTTGGCCCTTATCAACAGAGGTTCCCCAATCATGTGATCTCTCCAGTTAGACATTTTTGTTCCCATCTTAGTGTACATGACTGTTCATATTCACTGTCACATGTTTGCTTTTTCCAGTTTCAAGAGGGCCACAAGATAGGATTATCATAAACTCACCCACTCACATGTTGTGAATTCTAGGGACAATTACCTGCTCTATTCACACGTGCGCTCAATCAGACAGGACACAGGTGTTGCACTAGAGAGCTGGAAGGATAAAGTCTGTTTAATGACTGATTCAGCTGATTCGGACATGTGTATTCTCATGTACAGCTCCTCTGTGTAATGTCTAGATAAGTCTAGTTTTGCAGTGCATGTGTGAAAGGAGCTTATGTTCAAAAAAAAACCATATAGGCTAGTGCAGTTTTCTGTCACCTCAAAACACAACACAGAGTACTAAAAACTGACACTGCTACCAATCACAAAGGGAAGCTGATCAAAGGACGTACTTGTCACAAGCAAGTGCAGATACTTTAAGTGTTGCTGTTAAGGCTGCCTTAGGTATAATCCAGGCATTTTTTGATAGATCTTATCGGCTGTATATTTCAAAGCCTGATCCTTTTCTGAATCTCTGTTTGTTCCTTGCAGAGCAACTGCTGTTTCTATAAACACAGTAGTGAGCATACAACCACACAAGAACGCAGCCAGCAATTTCAATTCACACATAAATGTGCATTAGCAAGAGTGTTAGATGCTGAATATTTAAAGGACTTGGATCTGGAATGGACACAAAAGAAAAGCTTGATGAGAATATCTCCACTCCCTGGTATCTCTACATCAGTCCAACTGAGCAGAGTAGAAAAGCCAGGATTAGCAATGGCCTCCACCTTTATTTGGCAGGAACAGCAAAACATTCCCAAGAAAAAATATTAAGCTCCTGGGAAACTATCCATTGGCCTCAAGTAAAAGCCAAGCAAGCCACGTCAAGACGAGTTGGACAAAACTGCTGCTGGATTAAACTGAACTTAAACTGATACCTGTGAATATACTGTCATACTGAAACCTAACATGGTGTACAGTAAAAAGTTAAGTTGAGGAAGTGCAGAAATTCTGGAAGACAAATTTAACTTGAGCCAGAACTACTTGATTTTGGGGGATTTCCTTGTCAGTAAGGAAGTCCAGTGAGAGTTACCAACAAAATACTGTTTATCATCACGAAGAAGACACAAAGTACTGTTTATATTGTAGACTAGACTCACAGCACTGCGAACAGTTTGTGGATGGATACACAGAAATTAAATTCCATCATCCAAAGCCTAGATGGGCCTACTGCCAGTAAGAAAAGCACGGCAACATCACCTACACTACCTTGTAACTTGCAGTGAGTGACTGAGAGTGTGAAAGGAAGCACAGCACAATAAACAATATAGTTACTTACACGTACTGAAATTAATGATGTAGTGTTGTCATGACACTGGCATTTCTAATTTCAATACAAAACCTTGAAAAATATTGATATTTTTTCGACTATTTCTTGGTTAGAAGCAGAGATGAGCCAAATGACTGTGGCTAACACTGACGATAAGAGAGAGCAAGAAAAAGCAGCTGGTACCAGTGTATAATTATTACTATGGAAAATAATTGTTAAACCATTTCAAATATTCAGATTCGATAAGTATCGATAAATTGACATTTTGGACAACGCTGGCTGTAACTTAGAAGTCATCCTGCCTGACTCATTCCCAACTGCCATCTACAGTTAATAACAATGGCTCCAGCCCACACACATAAACACAAGCTGTTAAAAATAACATGACTTATGCAGCTGAAAGGATTAGCATAACAGAAAATTAACCAGATCTCCAGTTATTTATCTATTAAAAAAATATTTGCAGGCTGCAGCTTCACAAATGCGAAGGTTGCTCACACTACCCATTATGAATTGATTATTTGACCTTCCTGGCAAAGATTCCTTTAGACCCTGATAGCTTGTGATGTCCATTTGTTATTACTAAGGATGCACCAAATATTCAGTAACTGAATATATTCGGCCGAATATTGCAAAAAAACCACACATTTGGTATTCGGTGGAATAAGTTAAAAGCAAGGCCGAATAATAGCGGCGTGTTTTGATAACGCAATCAAACAGCGTGCCGTGACGCGTGGAGTAAAAAGTCGGTAGTGTGGCAATCCGTCCCTCACTGCACATTTGCGACTAAAAATAGTTTTGAGCGAGCAAAACAGGCTTAAATCATTCAGCACGCTGTGCTAGCAGCCTACAGATTTCAACCACCAGCAGAAACGAAAGGCGAATCCCACCGATTGTGGGTTGAACAGGGGTCAGAGACACAGACAGTAATGTATTCCTGTCAAATACGGCGGCCATCAGCTTACCGGCGTGTGGACTGCCCAGAAGTACCTGAACAGCCGAGCCAGCCGAACACAGGTATGTGACGTGTCAGAGGAGAAACGAGCCGTTCACGGCCCACAAACCTCACCGTTCTTTACTTATGAAGGGGAGGAGGGTGGCTGGTTGATTCTTATTTTATTTATTTATTTTATTTTGATCCCCCCTATGTTAATCACTTATTGATGCTGTTTTTGAAGTATGAATAAGTCAATAAGTAATTTATTCCATTGAAATATCATTGATGTAGCCTATAATAGAAAAGTAATTTATCTTTTCATAAATGACAAAAGGCACATCTGTCTCATTTTCGCTGTGGTATCGTGATACTACTCAGAACCATGATATTTTCATTGGTATCGTACAGTGGGATCCAATTTTGGTACCGTGACAACACTAATCTGGAGGGGGTTCATCTGCAAAAACGAATGAAAAACTAAACAACGATATTCGGTATTCGGTACTCGGTATTCGGCCAAGCTTTTAATATTATTCGGCTTTGGCTTCGGCCACAAATTTTCATTTCGGTGCATCCCTAGTTATTACTTTCAAATTAAATATAAACTCAAAGATTAATTTATACATCTATAGGCTTATACAAATACATATGCAAATAAATATAGATATGACATACGAAGCAATGCACGCTTCCCATAAATCCCGACACAATTATCCAAATGGACTCCTGTGTAGCCTGTACAAAGACCTTTGCTTCGTGGCTGCTGCTTATTGCAGAGAGCTGTTTACAGATGATGTAATAAGGACAGAGGGCATTAGAGTGGAGCCACGCCAACTGGCCACTAAACATCTCAATGCTCCATCTAATGGACTGTCTACAGTTAGAGGGATGAGACTGGACAGAGCAAAGCAAAAAACAGGGACTAATGAGAGGTAGACAGAGAACAGTGAATGTTAATTACAACATACTGCTGGCTAAAATGAGACTAACTGTATTCTAGCTGTGTCAGGAGGGTGGTGCAGAAACTAGAGAGGCCATACTTTAAGTGAGGACCCAGGGTCAGGCCTACGAGTCAGCAACTGTGCTCCGTACTGAAGTGTCTTTAAGAAAGGCATTTAATCTCTAACAGCTCCAGGGGTGCTGTTCTGAACCAAACTATGCTCCGACTCCCCTCTGGAGTGAGATCAGCTAAGAATCATGGGTTGTGAAGTGTCATCTCCTCTCCTCCCCTTATTTACAATCTCCATTAAACATGTACTGAAGCAGTAACGGCCGAAAATGAGACAGCAGTGATGAAGCCGTTTCTGCTGAAATGCAGTCCGCTAAAGAGAAACAGCTGTACGCCACCTCCACCCCATGACAACAAGCAACACATATGCAGCAGGATAGCACATGTACAGCCCAGCCCTTCCCCTCAGCTCAAGTCTGTCACATCAAGTGGTTTATTTTATCTGCAGCCTAAGACTGACTGTGTTTGATTAACCTACTCACACGTTGGATGAGTTATTAATCAAGTAAACTTGTAAAAGTTTTCATGACAGCTACAGATGACTAAAGGTAAAAAGCTGCGTCAACAAATTGAGGGTTTGTGCATGATGCAGAACAGTATTGCCCCATTGCTACTGTCTCTACAGCTGTGGCATGTTGGGACATGACCGTATGTATTTCCACACTGAACTTCAATGTGCATTTCTTCTAAAAGGCCAGTGATATTTCAGTCCAAACATGACAGCTGCCACCCTCGACTGAGCTGTTGTTGTGCTAAACTGACGGTCATCATTTTAAGCACTGTTTTAAAAAAACAGTAAAACTCTTGTTATATCCAGCTGTCAGTACTTTAGTAGCTGCTGTCGAACCTAAGAATTTCTGTGGGTTGGAGTTGTAATTGCCATTTTTAAGATAGTGCTAATGCAAGCCAAACATTTACTGCTGCTGCTTCGCATTAAGAGCACAGAAACTGCTAGAACAGGACTCAAGAGTGAGACCAACAGTCTGTCAAGTGGGGCTAAACATTTTATAGCAGGTCTGTGTGTGGGGTGTTACATTTTACCCCATGCTCATTGTGTGATAGCACCCCTACTCTGTACATCCGTCAGTACTCTCTCGCTCTCTGTTGAGACACAACTTCCAAATATTTAGAAGCCTGGGGTGCACATATCATTACATATCATATATGTTATATCCTTAATATATTTCATTGTAGATTATCAATGTGTTTTCTCACTCACAACCCACGGAAAAAAACAGACCAGAAGCCTAAACTATCGCTGCAGATTGCAAGTTGGCCGCACAGCTCGGCATCACGGCGCGTCCTGTGAGAATAACCCCATTGATAACATCGGCACCGAAAGGAAGCACTCCACGAAAAATCAGTGCAGCGCTCCACGTCCACTATGAATCCCGTGTTACAGGGCCTGAAAGACCCAGCCCAGACCCAACATGACCAGTGGAGATAACTGTGCCACCACCTGTCTCCCCTGTCCTCGATAAGATGGCTAATCCTGATACAGTCTCTCCTTTTTTTTATCTACATAACTGATATGAAGGGTAACACCTAAAATGTTAGGCACAGTGCAAAATTTAAGGTGCACCTAAATGAAAAAGTTAGGTGAAACCACTGTAAAAAGCTAGTCTGAAGCCCTGTGGAAAGTTTTATTGTGACGCAGCTACAGTACCAAGGTTAGCCAACAATTGCTATCTCTTTGGTCTGTAACCAAACTGGGGATGTTGTTCTTCACTTTCAATCAGTGTACAGTTAAAAAATGTCCCAGTGATGAAGAGAAAATGGTAAAAAGCCAAACTGGATAGATGAATAAACCTTTAACTTGTCATCGAGATATCACCTTCTGACCTCCCGTACTGTCCCACAGAAAACCATTCATGCTGTTCATGCGTCACGAGCTCTGACATGGATGCTCGCAGTCTGACACAGCGTGGATGTCTCAACCATTGGCAAATTCAGCATGCGTGTAGGATGCTCTGTGCCTTTATGTGTAAGCTGATGAACTTGTTTGAACAGGATGCTGCTGTTGACTAACGGTGTAACGAAAAAAATCAGCCCACACCATTTCAGTGGGCCTGAAAAACACACATCAAAGAGGAGGGAAAAAAAGACAAGACAGACGAAGGAGGAATGAGAAAATGGGAGACAGAACAGAGTTGTTGTTTTTTTTTTTTTTTTTTTTAAAAGAGAGCGATTAACATGAATATGTACTTTGGCAAGATTTTAAGGAGACAGCTTGACAATGCACATCCACAAAAACACAAAACACAAACAAGAAAGTACAAAGATGGTCAAAAACACAGAATGTAAGCAAAGAAAAAACTAAAGCAAAAGAATGAATAAAAGACTGAATGAGTGAACAGAAGCAAAAGCAACAGAAGACAGGAGGCTGGGGGATATATTTAGCAGCTCATTAGTCAGAGATGTCCTCTACTCAGCAGGCTGGTCCCTCAGATGAGGCCCTTTGGAAATCATTATGACTGCCTGCTGCTTCAGACAACCACACACATTTCACTGGAAAACAATTTACGAACTGCCTTGCTTCTCCCCAGCGTTAATGTAGCTTCCAAATAATTCTCAAGTTCTGGAGAGAGGCCCAAAAACAAAGCTTTGAACAATGCAAAGTAACATGGTGTTTTTAGTAATAACTGCAGATGTTGTAACATCACATCCATCGCATTAGCATAACAAATAACCAGTAACAGCTTGGTTATAAACGCTCCGTACATCTCAACTTATTTTGTGTGTTATCAGATTTGAATGTTGGTGTGTCTGGTGCTGCTAGTGCTACCACTTCCTGTTTTGACATTCATTAACCTTTACTACACAGCACCTGTCACATGCGGACAGATAACAAGATGGTGGCCAACACACAGCACACACACACACACACACACTGAAAAATATCAGGAGAAAAATGTGAAACACTGAGTATCTTGATGTGGAGGAGGCCGGCAGCAAAAAGGGTCAGCAGTGTTAGGTTTAAACAACAAAACTATTTCATTATGGCCGGAAAAAGATTACAGATGTCACTATGCACACAGCTTAGAGTGGCACAAACAGTGCTGGAAAAAGAGGCGGTGTGTAGCTAAAAAGCCCCCTGCTTTGAGTAGCACAAACGGTGCTGGAAAGACGGCAGTGTGTTGCTAACAAACAACCAGCTTTGAGTGGCACAAATGGGGCTAGAAAGGCAGCTGTGCGTTGCTAAAAAAGCACCCTGCTTTGAGTAGCACATACGCAGCTGGAAAGGCAGCGGTGTGTCACTAAAATGCACACAGCTTAGAGTAGCAAAGACGGTGCTGGAAAGATGGCAATGTATCGCTAACAAACAACCGGATTTCAGCAGCACAAATTGGGCTAGAAAGGCAGCTGTGTGTCGCACCCTGCTTTCAGTAGCACAAACAAGGCTGGAAAGACAGCGCTGTGTCACTAAAATGCACCCAACTTAAAGTGGCACAAATGCTACAACCGATATTGTTGTTTGTTATACACAGACACTAGTCCCCTGGGTTAAAGTCTTGCATTTGTTGGACTATACCATACTGAACTGGTGGACACTGTCCAAGCAGGTTACGCTGATGCCAGGTGAAGTGGCACTGCTGTGTAGCCAACAATAATCCTAGCCACCTGGGATCTTCACCAAGTAATGCAACTGTCTGGTCAACTGTTAACAGTGAATGAAACGGTCTTGTGTCGCCTGTCCGCACTGCAGTTATCCGTTTCTGTGGGGCATTTCTTTGTCTGGTGAGGCGGTTAAAGTTTCCCTTTAGGGCTTGATTGGGTGGGAGAGCTGTTAAGTGGCACAGGGTGAGAGCAGAGAGTGATGGCTCAAGTGATAAACACACAGGTAATGAAAGAGAAAGGCTGATGGATTCGACCAGACTGCTGCTAATGGGCTCTGGTCTCACCTGGCTAATGGCTGGAGCCTTAAAGAGAGAAAGGGAGAGAAGAACAGAGACATCATAGAAGAGTGGCTGTGCTGTGCCCCACATACTCTCTCTCAGACACACACATACACACACTGAGTGAGTTAGCAGTCCTAATTGCAGACTGGTGATCTAGCGTAGATTCAGCTTGCTGTGGTTTGGCCCATGGCTTCCAACACCCCCCTAAAAGCCCTCTTTGTTCTCACATTTCAGAAAGGAGCCAGTAGCCAGAGTATTGCTTTACTCCTTCCTACCTGCAAACTGCCATGCTAACAGGACTTTAGGGGACTATTCTGAAGAGTTAATTGCACAGGACCCATTGCTTCCCCCCCTCGGGCTGCGCTGTTTGTATATCCAGCCTATCTAGCAAACTTTCTGTGAGGGCTGGAAACCAACAATGTGCATGCAGACACAAACACACACACTTTTGTTTGGCTTCAGAGGGCAACAAGTTTCAAAGACTACAGCTGTTTGAAGACGCCTGAAGTAGGGCATGGCTCATTCAGATATTTTCCTCTGTGGTCGGAGCAATGACGCTATGCTAGCCACTGGAGTCTACTCTGTTATTAAAAAGAACGAGGGAGTTGTCGAGTCTCTTTCCTTGAGCTCGACTTTCGAGAAAAAAAACATCCTCACATCCTTGGGTTGGTCCTGCACAGTGATGCAAGACCTGCCAAAACAAAGGGATCTGTTTGTGCAATAGGCCTTCATCAGGTGGAGCAAAAATGTATTCAACTCAAGCCAAGAACGGACAACAATCGATTGTCAAAAACAAACACGAATCCCAGAGGAAATTAGTGAGGCAGCTCTCTGCTGCTTCTCTTGCTCTCCTCCCCCTGCTCTTGACTTTACCCTATGACTCCACTTTTCTTCCAGGCCGGGAGAAGGCCATTTCCCGTTCTCACACACCAACATACATAAACGTCACCGCCACACAGAGCACACAGCAGGCTTGTTTGTGGGAGACTTCTGGTCCTTGCTGGCACTTTCCTGTACAGCTTTAACTCAACTTCAGAAGACAATGGGTTTTTAGAGAGCATCGTTTATCTGTTTAAGTGGACCCACAAGGATGGTCCGAGTCTCTTTGCCTCCTGACAACACCGATACAGCAGAAAACACGCCATGTGATTGTGTGAATAGACCCTCTGGCACTCAGAGTTCCCATCTTTACTCTGTCAGTCCTGACTCACTGTCTGGGTCCACTTCCTCTAAAACAAACCACAAAGGCTCACTGTAAAGAACTGACACCATATTAGGAACTGAGCTCCATGCAGCCAACATTAGTGGGATGTCAGATAGACTCAGAAAAGACTTGAAACAAGCGATATTTGCACCGTGCCCTGAAAATCCTCCAGACTGATGCCATTTATCTTGTGCATACACAAAACCCAGAGTGCCGCTTTGTTGCTCTGTTTGTTTACTGGCACCCTGCTTGAATGCAGAAGATGTTTTTTTTTTTTTTTTTTAGCACGTTGCTACTTTTAGTAAAACGTCCTGAATCATTAACACAAATGTAATCATATGCAGTAATCACAAACTCAAATTTGATTCAGCCATTTACATTAGCGCAGCAGACACCCCACTGGTAATCCTGTTTACAATGAGCAGCCGAACAACAGATAAAAAGACATAGCTTGGACTTTGATTGGTTCTAAAAATACCCTGGCCACAGAAGGCTTTGTGACTACTTCCTAAAAGAACGTATTAACAGGTACAAGAAATTGTTGTTGTGACCTTTCTACAGAGACCACGAAGCCACCAATGAGGAAGCTTATAGCTTTTCCTTTCACTGTTAAAAGAACCACAAACGGGAGCAAAGAGTGCCCCGACCTTTACTGTCTATCACCCTGTCTCTCCGTCTTAATTCACATCACTTGAAGGCCAAATTTCTTAAAAGAGCAACATCCACAAAACACCAAAAGTGACACACAAACCTCCATGGACTAAAAATAGAGGTTTGATGCAGCTCTGTGTTGTCTCTGATGTTCAGAGATTTTGCTCTAATATGCAAATGCTGTACAGTATTTCTTTTTTTTGGTATCCATTTCTATTCATATTGCACGCTGCTATTTGTATGAGTCTGGAATAAGCCTGTCAGCAGTGATGAAATTTCATATTCATGTAAATTTCCAGAGCAATCTCCATCCCTGGAACACGTTAAGGGATTACCTATGTGAATTATGTATGCTGAGCAGGAGAGAGAAGCAGGACGGTGAACAGGAGAACTAATAACATGAGGACCTTAAATATGCCTCACCTTTATGATAATTTGTCTAATTATAGATTTATTTTCATACTTCCATGCTGTAAATGCTGCAATGCCTGTCTTGGTTGTTTTGGTATTGTGACTGCTGTGTCTGCTGTGATTTATATTCACTTCCCGGCTGTGTCCTCTGCCTTCTGCTGCAATGAAGAGAACCCTTTCCTTATCAATAAGCATTAAAGTGTCATCTTGTCTTGTATGATCAGGACTTAGATCGGTAAAATCCTCTTGCATTTCATTCTGTTACTTCTGTTATCATGGAGCTACAACTCTAAATCTTTCATTCCTCAGTATAACTGGCTTGTGATGTGTGTTTAAATATTCATGCTACACTGCCTGAATTGAGAACGCCCTCATCAGAAATCACAAAATTCTGTACTCAATCATCATTAACAGGTTAGTGAGGAGGTTTACTTCAATACAGATTAGCTAGAAGCATTATCCTGCATTCATTTAATGCAGGAGAGCAATTATCAAGTGCTTAACACCACATTGAAGAGCCCGAACTGTTGAACCATGAGTCAGCATGAATACTGCCCTGTGTACAATAAGGAAGTAATTGTGCTACAAATACACTGCTATGACAACGACTAAAAATAACCCCTGTATCATTGTCAGCTCACTCATAGAATTTTCCATTATATTCTTGAAAACTAACATAACTACAACATAAAATTAATGCAAGTGTCTGTATGAAAAGAAAAGAGACTATGTTTAAAAACATGAATGTAACATTTGAATGGGCGTGTTGTCCATGAGGATTTTTTAAAGCATCTATTGAGATTGAGACCAAGCAGTTCATGAATCATCTTTAAACAAGCCAGTTGAAAATAGTCTAGAGAACTATCTGTCCTTTTCCATCAGTTGACTGGCAGTCTTAAAGGCGCAGGTGCATCATGGGAACTGAAGAGAAGCACTCGAGTGCACATTTGTTCCTTGTAATGTGCCAACTGTCACGAACATGGTCAATAGAGGGTCTGTCTTTTAGTGCATGGAGTCACAGAACTTTAAGGTACAGCCTTTTCCTGTGCGTTAAATGCATAACATGCACGGATAGCGCGAGTATGCGGCGCACACACAAAAAAATAACACATACACACACAAATACAGTACACAGAGCACGTGGGCCGGGGATTTGAGGACACATCTCCTTGGTATTGGTAGGCAGTGTATGTGTGTGAGTGTGTTGGATGCAGAACGTGAGCGTGATACCAGCCCCTCTGGGCTCCACATGAATCATGTGTATTACATAAGACAGAGAGAGAGATGATACCATTGGGATCAGCAGTGCCCTCCCCCTGCCCATCCACCCATCTCTCTCCCTCTATTCCTTCTGTTACTGTTTCTCACACAGATTCATTTATTTAAAAGGCATTCACGAAAGTTAATCAATTAAAGCTTTAAAGCATCTCGGGGCCTTAAACCTCCCCTCACACACACACATTTCCTTATTCACACATACACAGTCTGCCTGCCTCCTCTCTGTGGCAAGGACATCTGGCACATTTCACAAGCTGGCTATGTGAGGGTAGTGTGTGTGTGGGAAGGCGTGTGTGTGTGTGTGTGTGTGTGTGTGTGTGTGTGTTTGCGTGGGGGGGGAGGGGGACTGGAACATTGAACGGCTAAAGTGAAAGGAAAGCTGGCACAAGTGACGGAGTTCAGTGAGTACATTCCATTAACATTGTATTATTTTGCAGGGAACAAAAAGAGCACAAGCTTTATAGGTCCTGTGGTTACCTATGTTCACTTTAACCTCCACGTGTGAACCAGATTTCCCTGCACAAGACCACAATCAAAAAACCTGATACCTTACATTCAAAATGACTAACCTAAGATCATAACCTGATCTGAAGGTTATTTTGGGGCATTAACCAAAGCTCGCTAGCTGTGCTAAAAGCTCTCAGAGGACACTAAATGTCACGGCTGATAAAAACCTTATGACAGCAATGTGACCGCAGACAACATTATCTCTCTGTTTCACTCGATACAGCAGACGAAAACGGTTGTGACTCATTAGGGGAGTGAATAGATTTACAGAGTGGGTGGGATTGAAGCAGAGCAACCTGACCGACCCAAGGGTAAAGCGAGCCAATTTAATCAAACTGACCTGCAAGACAGAGGGGAAAATAAGCTCAATCAATTCACGAGAGACGGGCGAAGATGGCGGTTTAGTCGATGTGTATCATGTGGGAGCGGAGACAGAGAGGGGGAGAAAAAAAGATGTGTGTGTTTGTGTGTCTGCGTCTTACCTGATGCGTGACCATGAGGGAGCAGGGTGAAGAGGAGGAGAAGCGCGGAGGCAGCCAGCCTGTGGGCTCGAGAGGAGGAGGTGGAGGAAGAGGAGGAGGAGGACAGGGCTCTCGTCTGAAACGCTACCATTCCATCGCACATCTTTTCCTCCGGCGACCAGAGAGAGTCCTCTACGGCTTAACCTGTCCAGGCCACATAGAGAGGGAGGGATAGAGAGGGAGGGGGGAGGGAGGACGCGGATTACTATCAACATTCAGCGAGGATTATGTAACCAAAAGCAACACAGAGAGACAGGAGGGAATAGAGTGAGAGTGCTCTAATGACTGTATGGGAAAGAGAAAGTGACAGAGAAAAGGCCCTCTCTGCACATCATCAAATAGCAGTTGGTTTACTGATAATAACAACGTCAAGAACGACTCTGTGTATTTCCTCTTCTCGCGCAGATCCTTAAACAGCATCCTGCTATTTAAACCACCCCCCGGGCAGACAGACGGCAATTCCCAGCGCTCTTTTTTTAAAAACCACCAGTGGCAGCAGCAGCAGGAGAGATCCTCTGATCTCCCCTCGATCCCCACTTTTGGCTCTGACACAAGATCTAACTAAATAAACCAGCCATTACACTCTGCTGTAGATGATGTAACAGGGAAACAGATCCCTGCTGCTGATGAGGTAGGAGCATTAGGGGGAGAGAGGCTAAAAGTGTGTGTGAGAGAGTCAGCGCAAAACAAAACAGTGATTACAACTGCAACTTCTGCAAAAACTCGTGACGGTACGGAGAGGAGCCTGCGTTTTACCGCAGCTTTATAATTAAATAAGTAGAAGTTCAATAAGTTTCAGGCTGCTCCCTTGTGTTTGGGCAGCAGTAGTTGTTAGCACATTTGCTATCTGGTCAATATTAGTTTTTTATGTATTCTTAAATGCACATACACTAAAGCTCTGTAGCAGGGATTCCTCAAATGCAGCTATTAAAGTGTTGCAAAAAAAGAGGGTACAGTACTTTACAGTTGAATGATAAACAGATGCCATACCGCCGTCTGCTCAGCTGTGATCCTACTCTGCCATATGCTGCACACGGTTATTAGCAGCAGAGTTTGATGGATACATTATGTAAAGACAACTTCATCAGATGCTACTTTCTGAAATGTCTCCTGTACTTTTTAGCCACTCATATGGCCAACACATTGATTGTAAAGTATTTTTTATATCGGCCAAAAAAAGCAGCCTAATAAGCTTTTGTTTTGTACCTTGCACCAAATGTTGCTGTTCCATTTCTCTATGTTTTACCTACAAAAAGTGGTATCTGTTGTAAATGTCTGCAAAAAACCTTAAAAGGTTAACGATAAATCAAACACTGCACTCCCAAAACAGCTGGATGACAGCAGAGAAAAGCAGGGGAGGTGATGAAGAGTTTCTGTGAGACACCTTTAAATCAATGGGAGGAAAAACACAGACAACAACACCCCCATCCTCTCTTCGCATATCTCTTTCCATGATGCCAACTTAAGTAACTTCCTTAAAGCACTGAAGGTTGATTGGGGGGTAGATACAACGAGATGCGCACTGTCATTACATAAATGAGATGCAGGTGCACGCAGTCCTGGTCGTGTTTCTACAGATAGATTGGGATGATGTAGCAGTAGTTGCATTTTGTGCAGAACTAGCTTGCTGGCAGCCAGCATATCCTCAAGAGAGGGCAGAGGGCCCATTACAGTTACACAAGGCTGCTGAGCTAATGGCTACAGTAATGGCATGGTTGCACTTAGAGAGCTGCGAATGTGATTGCAGATCTGCTGCGTGGCCACTGGCACTGCCACAGACGAGCCAGAACTACAGTGATGAGGGAAGGAACTGTAAACACACGTGCACATATGTGGTTGTTTTTGTAACACACTGCCTGTGCTTTCACATCAGAGTGTCCTGCACTGGGCTGCATTTTATATGACCATTATTGGCAAAACATTTCCAACACACACACACACACACACACACACACACACACACAAACAAACAAACAAACAGCAGGGCCCCCTACTGCCTGCCACCTTTCTAATGTCCCCTAGAGTAGGATGGAGACAGATACCTGCATGTGGCGCATGCCAGTGGGAGAGAGTGACGTAAGCCAGATTTGGCAGGACAGTCTGGGTACTGCATTGAGCCAAAGGGCAGACAGTCAAAACCACATGCAGGGAACGTGTGCCAGCCATTTGATCCATAGACACTTACTCATTTGTCCATGTTGGGATCAGCGCGCTGCTGTTAAGGCCTAGGTTACAGAGAGGCCCTATGCTAACTCATATGATGTCCTCACTATGAACATCTTAGAAATATCAAGGACAAACAAAAGTCACAGGCAGGACAAAAAAATGACATGTTTGGCTCAAAGGCACTTTTTGGGATGTAAATAACCACTTGGGATGGCATTTATAATGCAGGGCTGACCTCCTGAGAAAGCCAAGGGCAAAGTATTGACCGGCCCGTGCGTTTCCAAAGTGAAAACTTAAGCAGAATTAGCTTAATTGCTTTCACTCAGGAGTGTCTGAGAAAGGACAAAGTCATTAACTCTGTGCTAAGGTATCCCACAAAATACAGCATTCCAATTAGCTGCAACAACATAGCTTGGAGCCTGAAATGAAGTTTTAGCAGGGCTTTTAATGCGCTGACTGTAAGCTTGAGCATTTAACTGATTAATAACACATCAGGCAGTTTGACAGCAAAAGCACAGAAATACTTCAAGTTTGGATGTCAACTTTCTAACTTGCAACTGTGTGGGCCTCCTGTCAGATACTGCCAAAGATGTCAGGCTTGACAGATCACATTAAAGGGCGTGCTGCTATTCTGAACTTCAAGAGATTTTGCGTCTGCGTTTCCTGGAACAAAATTTGGTGTCAAACCACGTAAACAAACACTTCCTGCTGGCAGCTGCATGCAGCCAGGTAACATCAGCTTGCACAGATCACAATTCAGGGCTTGTAGTGCCATTTCTATAAGAACAGTCAAACAATGCAGGTTAAATATCTATCAGTATCATTACAATGTCATTCTTAATGGCTGACATTAGAGCCATCATTGCAGTATGACTACTCATAGTTATATTAGTGTCACTGGAATGGGATAAATCTAATCACACTTGAAGCACCATCAGAGGGCTACTGACAGGAATACAAATACATGCAGAAAGCAAAAATCATTAAGGCTGATTTAACAGACTAAAAAACATGCAATGACACGAAACATGACAGCCCATACACACAGATGTTGCAAGAAAGGCAAAAGTTACCTGGCTTCATACACACAGGAAATGGATTTGCCATTTTCTCCATTTTATATCATTATAATCTTAATATTTTGGGGTTTCTAACAGTTGGTTAAACAAACATGCAAACTGAAGATGTTACCTACTCAAAAAAAAATATCAATAATGCGAATCATCATTAGCTGCAGGCCCAAATGACATTGCTAAAAATAGCAGTGTTTTGGCCCATTTCATTAAGAAATTTGAGTTTTTTCCAGCATAAATACACTGTCTGTTTGGTGCTCCACTGGGGAAAAAAACTATGCAACCCTCCACTTCAGACACCAGTGAGACAACCAGCCAGCCAGCAGGCTGCTACTGCAGTTTTTCAGCTGCCCGAGGCTCCTGGAATGCAAAGGGAGCCAAGGAGAGCAGCAGCACAGGCATGTGTCCGGGAACAGAGAGCACTCAGTGTGCCAAAGAAACAGCCGGGAGGAGATTTCCACCCGATAGGCCCCAATGCTACTGCTTCTGGTAGAGCCTGCCTGGGCCAGCGGAGGGAGCCCAGAGATGGGGCTCTGCATGGCAGCACAGAAAGGACCCTTTGTTATGAAGTATTCTGTAGTGTTAAGCCCCACAGCGCCCGAGCATCCCTCTGTACTGCCGCAAGGAAGGGGACACAAACACACAGAAAGATGGAGAAAAAAAAGAGTGTAAAGAAAGAACATAAGGAGAGAGAGGTACGATGAAACAAGGGAAACACTGTCGTATGTTTTGTTGACAGTGGTGAAAGGTGGGGAAATCTGAGAATGGGATTGAAGCCAAGCACAGTGTTCTTATCTTTGCTCACAAGATGTTTTCTCTAAGCTATGTTGTCAAACAGAAAAAGCCTCTGAATGCTGGACCGGGAGTTATAAAAATCTCACCGCAGTCACACAATGGGTTTTAAATTGAGAACCATTAAAGCTGCCCATTGTATTTCTGCTCGTTTCTGCGTGAAAGACCGGAGTGTGTACAATGTGTCAAGACAAAACAAGTCAATCTGAACAATGGCGGTCAAATGAGTGATTGTGACACCTAGAAAAAATTAACTCAAACATCTTGAGGTTTCAAGCCATAAAAAGTAGAACTCAAACTGCCCAGCAAAATAAACTATCTCTAAATATGAAAGCAAACATTGTGTACTGTTGCCATCAGAAATTTTATTGGCTGAATTTCTGAGGACAAAGTGGAGTGATGGCTGAGTGCAAACATCATAATGTTTGGTCAGTTTCTAGATTTGTTCGGAGAGCACTGTTCTTCTTGACAAAGTAGCCCACTGTCTGGACAATGCTAAATGACAGTGGGTTTTATATGCGTGGGGGCAGAATACATTTACAGCAATGGCAATAAATTCTGTTAGAGAAGAAAGAACACCTCTAGGGGTGGGTTACGTGGATAAAATCCAGCATTATGGAAAAGTACTTTTATATGTTATGACTATATAGCATCAAATAACAGTCATCTAGGGCTAGATCATCACATTGGTGCAAAAAGTAAACTAAAATCCAACCTTAATGTAAAGTAGGGATCACTACCACCTCAACTCTCACAACAACATGTGGTGCACAACAACGTGATCAAAACATTGGTTAGCCTTATATTAGACACAGCCCACCAAACTATTTGCTCAGAGGGAACATTAGTCCCAGATACTTGACTTCATAAACCCTCAAAATGTATTTAATCCTTGTCTCCATTATGATAATATACAACAGCCCACCTTTGGACTTCTCTGCCCTTTGCTGTGGTTAAGTGTCATATCCTCCCCTGCCAACCTAACGAGAAACTCTTACTGGAATAAAGCGAGGGTGTGGGAAATTGCAGTGTTGGGGATATCCGAGCAAGGCAGACCCTCAGAGCTCAATAACACATCCCTGCGACTGCATGAAACGTGGTCAACTGCCTTTATGGCAGCTCTAAAGCAGAGTCACACGCTTCGACACGTGCAACTGTACTGCGAGCTATTTAAACAAAGAGTGTGGTGGGCTGCCAGGACTACACACACACACACACACACACACACACACACACAGGACAAAAACAAAGACACAACCAAAGCAAACCCATTCTAACAATGTAGCTACACACACAGTTGTTAGATCGTTGTTTCACTTAGGCTTACGTTAAAACACCATGTATAATTTGTATATAGTGCGACATGTTTTTTTTTTACTGTACTTGAATGTAACACTACAGTAACGCTACAGCTGTTAACTGTTAGAGACAGGACTAACTAGCTACTACAGCCGGTTTTCCGCTTTTATTGTACCTTTAAGCACTTTGTCAAGCTAATTTATGGCGTCTAATAAAATATTTCAGCCAAATTAATACAGCAGACTTGTCAAAAAGCGCAAATTAACGTTAACAGATAGCTTATTAACGTTTGTCAGCTGACGCGGCTAGCTTGATTAACACTTTAGCTAGTTAGTTTAACGCAAAATTGCCAACTCACTACTCTCCTTGAGGCAGTTGTGAATGTTACGCTAGCGTGAGAAACGTGTTTTTATATTTTTAATGCTGTCGTCGACGAGAGGAAAGACAAGCGCAAGAAAGCTCGTAGTGGCCTGTGTGTGCTTAGCTTGCGAAAAACAGACAAGACTCACCAACGTATAGGTTACCAGCGGCGAGCCCTCCTCTCACTGCTTCACAGTCGAGGCATTAACGCTCGTGAAAAATGGAGACTCCCCAAAACCAGAAAATGGCGAATTAACACCAAATATATAAATAATAATGTTCTCGTCGTCTAGTTCCGTCAGCGCCTCTCTGTTGTTCCCGGTCCGCTCGGCTCGCCAGCTCTTTATTTTAGGTGAGCGGAAACACTCGCTGTGAGAACTCTACCAGCTGCCTCGCTCTCGCGCGGTCTCCATGGCGACCTCATTAGAAGGGCGGATCCTAATCTGTCAAGCCAACCGTGGGGCTCGCCTTCAAAATAAAAGCACGGAGTTTGGTTCGGAGACAAAAGAAATGGACAAAAATAGGAAAATACGCCAAAATTTATGTGTCGCCACTAGAGGCTAAAATTTGCATGTATTATGGTACATGCGTCATTATAGGAAATGTCATAATTATTTTTATTTAATTATTGTTTAATTAATTTATTTTTTAATTTTGTACTTACGATTATTGTGTATTTATTTACTTCAATAGTCTGTCTTTTTAGCTGACATGTTCTTCTATTTCGTTACTTTTTTATTTTTTTTTTTTAAACGTATTTATTTACTTATTTATCGACGGATCTAAAATGGTCTCTGGTGTTTCCCCACTTCGTTTCCTCAGTTTCGTCAGTTCCTGTTTTTATAAGAAATGTTAGAATTTTAGTCTTTAGCATCACAGTCTCTGAATTTATATCTGCGTGTGTGTGTGTGTGCGTGTGTGTGTGTGTGTGTGTGTGTGTGTGTGTGTTTTATTGTGTGAAGCACTTTGTGTTGCATTCTTTATGTATGAAAACTGCTATATAAATAAAGTTTGATTGACTGATTAATTAAGAAATGTACAATTATATGTTGTGATTATCCGCAGAGTGGCTCATATGCTCAGCTGTAATAATAGAATATTTAATAAGTAGGCAAACGACCTCCACTTGAAGATCTTAATGAGGCAAACAACCATTTATATGAGCAAAACAATTTGCAAAGAACCACGAATGGCAGCCAAATAATCTTAGAGTTACTTTCTTTGACCTCCTGTGAACTGGCTGCACAAAGACAATTTTAATGTAGCTGATATGATAAAAACATGGCTATTTTTTAACACTTTTTTATTGGGTTTTAACAACGTATAAAAAGTACACATAAAACCTTCAAAAGAACAGGCAGCTGCAGCAGATAATGGCCTAATCAGGGCCCAAACTATTATGACTGGCTACAAGATGTAATAAAAAAATAAAACCATTTTTATAAAGTGAATATGACTTAATTCACATGGAGTTATTAATTAAGTGGGGGTTTAGAGTCTAGCTTTTATTAATTCCAAAAACAGAAGAGTCATTTAATGTGAGTCCTAGTTTCTCAAGGTTGAGACTGACACTTCCCTCAACCACTGAGTCCAGCTTGGTGGTTGAGTTTCTTCCAAAACATGGCTATTTTAATAATTTTGTCACCATATTTAATTATCATTTAACATGCAATGTAAACAAATTCAATTCCAGAGAGGTAAAGGTGAAAAAGACATTAAAGAATGGACTATAGGTTCATGTTTTCACACACTGATGTTTGCACCCTGAGCTTTTATGATGTGTATTGCCTGCTTTTGCATCATCTACATCACTTATCTGAGTACCTATAGCTGTGCCATCTGAACGAACGTTTCTGTGACTGCAGTGTCACAGCCATCTCTATCAGTTCACACAGTCTTAGCTGTTGCTTTTGCTTTTGCAAGGCTGTTTGATTAGATCATCTGAGATGGGTTTTCTTTATAGCTGTTGCTGCTGCAGAGAGCACATCATCACAGCCTGCATATGTATTAGAAGTGCACCTAGATGAGAGGTGTACAGGTCATGAATAAACACACATGTGATCTAAAGGTGCTTGTACGGTACGAGTATATTTCGCTATATGATGTCCAGCACTGCACTGTATTTACACAACCTGCTTGTACGGTAAGCCCATGAGTATATTCCATTAAGTGCTGCGCTGTATTTACACAATGTGCCTGCACATAGAAGATAGAAGAGAATGAGTGGGTGGAATTTCTACTTTCATTCACTGAGCGGGTGAAGGAAGTGAGATCTCTCATCTCACCTAACTGCAGTTCACTCTTCTGCACTGTAACCCTGCGAAACATAATGCGTCACTGCAAAGAAACATCAAAACAGGCAGTCACTTGGTTTTGAAATCCCCAGCTTAAACCTATACACAGTATTTGTATAAGTCACCTCTTCCACATATATGGAGTAATTGTTCTAAAGAAAATTAATGAGTTACTGGTTTTCTGGACCCATAAAATAGGCTATATATAGGGCAGCCAAAAATGTTGACTAGAAAGATATAGTGTGAGTTAAATGTCAGGATAATTTCATCCATATCATATAATAATCTATCCTTTATCCTCGTAGTCATTTTCACTTTACATAGAAAGTAGGTGCCTTTAAGAAACTGCATTCATTTCACGGTTTAGCAAGGTGAGATAAATATTTTATATTGTAATATTCTTTAGACAAGAATTTATGTTAATGGCTCATAGTATTTTGTGGAGGTATTCCTCATATTTTTATGGTTAATAAATTCGTATTTTACATTTTGTCCCTGTTTTTCTTCTACTTTGAAATATTTCCTCTGTTCTCCAAATGTCTAAATAACCTGTCTTTGTGCTTGTTACGATGTTATTGCACTTGGAAAATGGTGCAAAGGTCAACTCAAGTCATATGAATCATTTCATGCAACAGCTGTTGATAGGAAGGAAATTCAAACTCCACCAATGACTAAAGAGGTGCTACTCTAAATATAGAAAAAAATGTGTTTTAAAGTGCCTCAAAGTCCAAACACAGATCACTATCAGGTAGAATCCAAACATGTTATTCAAATAGCACAAACACGATTGCCAGATGTTTACAAGTGTGTTTACATAGCTATTATTAAATCCACTTTTACTTTCACTTTCTCCAGTGTCAGCTGGCTCCCTCCCTGGTCTCTACTTGCACCCCCTCCTGTCTTAATGTCCCTTTTTATTTTGATCCATGAAAGATTCCTCTCCCTTCAGGATCCCAGATGGTTTGAAGTCCTGGCACAGGCCAACCAGTGATTAATTGGATAAAACTCCAGCTAAACACCTTGACATGTCATTGAGTCCTGTAGAAAACCTCTGACAACACATGCAAGGGCCTACCCTTGAGATAAACATGAAGCAGCTGAGCCCAGTGTCCTGCCATTTTGCTCATTAATATGAAAATATATGCAGCAAGGTGGTCCAGCTAATCAGATAATCTATTCCATAGGGGGAGCATGTGATGTAAATGAGTTTCCCATCATGTACTGGTCTTGTCTTACTGTGTTCTTGCTGATAGCACAAGGGCATAGCTACACCCAAATGCCATATATCGTGTTAGGAGATGGAAATTAAATGTTACTCTTGTACAGGAAGGGCATCTTAACCTTTCCAGCTTGCTTAAGTGTTAATTTTCTGTGCTAATGCTGACATCTAGTGGCTGCTACAGCTTCCTACACACATGTGAAGGTTCATGAGTCGAGTCATATTTCTTGGAAAAAAAGTTATAATGTATTAAAGTAACATCTTATTTTCTTTTTATCTCATATTTTAAAGAAGCTAACTTTAACTTCTTGCTGGTACAAGAAGGCAGGTACAACTGTCAGAGATATGGACAGTTACATTCCACACAGGGGGAGATGGACACATGCTGTCCTCGTCGCGCTGCCATACAGCATACTTCTCAGATTTTTATTTTAATTCAATTTTTTAAAGGAGTATTTTGGCATACGATTAGTACACAAAGCCATACATTTACAAAAGAAACACACACCAAAGGAAGCTGATCCAAAAACCGGCTCCCCCCTACACTGGCAAAGTGGTTGCGCCCGGTTGCCTCCTGTTGGGTGCTTCCTGCATTTAACGTTACACTTATTTTACATATCTTCGTGCACATCAATGCTACTTGTGTGTACAGGTATGTTTTCGGTTATTTTATGACTGTTTGGAGACCATGTTTCGATTATTATTGGCAGTATGACTTAGGAGGCTTTACGGAAAACCAGTTGGTTCAAAACAAAGGCGGTAAACAGACCAGAACACACAGACATGCACACTTATTTTGCTAACAGGCTAACTTTGTCAGCTAATTTAGCTAACTTACATCCACAAGAGGAGTTCATCCACAATGGAAAATTAGCTTTCATGTTTTGGTTGCTAACTACTCCTCACTGGTTCTTTTTGTAGAATTTGTAGAATAGTGAAATGCGTTGTCTTGACCTTTCACCCAGTTAGCCATCACTGTGTCCCTGAATGACCTGCTCTCCCTCAGATGAAGACTCCCAGCATTTCTCAGTTAAAACATCTCCAGTCACAGGCCATAGCTTGACACATGTTTATCTACACACACAGGTGCTGCTCATGTGACTGTGTCAAGGAGTTATAAGCATGTGGGTGAAAGGTGATAAATGTCTTCATGCAGTTTACTCATGGCCTTGTAAAACGTTTTACCTGCCCCCAAATGTCTGTGCAGGGCCTTGTTAATGCATTCATCTATGCAGACTATATTAAATATATCATGTATATATATCATATACATATCATTCACAGTCACAGAACCAAACAGCTGGATCAGTGCCTCCATCTTGTGATTGAATACTTTGTGCCCAGGTTCAAGGCACTTCTCACAGTGTGATTGTAAAAATGTAAAACAAGGTTGGTGGTGGCATGTGAAATGATCTATTGAAGGTCTATAAATGTCAGTATTTTAATTAAAGTTTCTTTAAAGTCCCAACTGATAACAGGTTAATGTTGACATTATGGTGATTAATTGCACTAGGGCTGGATGATATGGACAGAACAAAAATAACAATATTTTTGATAATGATAATAGTACATTTTTTATAGATGCTTTTCATGGCACTCAAGGTCACCTTACAGACAAAGATAGAGCAAATGACAGCAGATTAAAAAAGTTGTTGAGGCAAGGAATAAAGTAACATTAAATAAATAAATGACTAATAAAATAACAACAAATAAATATTCAGCAAACAAGTTTACAGTTAATAAAATTCTGTGTAAATAGCGGATGTGTGGCTAGGTAGATAGTCAAACTGAACAGGCTAGTTGAAAGAGGTGAGTTCTGAGGCGGGATTTGAAAGTGGAGAGAGGGTTGATGTTGCGAATGTCCGGTGGGAGGGAGCTCCAGAGGCGAGAGCTGAAGGCTCTAGACCCCATAGTGGTCAGACAGGCTGGCGGGACAGTGAGGTGGATGGAAGAGGAAGACCTCAGAGTGCAGGTGGGGGTGTGGATGTGTTAGAGTTGGGAGAGGTACCGAGCTAGGTTGTGGATGGCCCTAAAGGCGAGGAGTAGGATACAATTGCGACGATATTGTAATGTTGACTATAAGTGCTTTCACAAAAGAGAGATTTTTTTAATAATTAATCATCAGGAATATAGATATATTGACAAATTGGGGAAAATGCAAATAATAGAACAGCTGGAACAGTCTGTAATACAGCCTTTAAAACCAGGACAACACAACACTTATAATATTACTTTATCCAAAATCCAATCCAATATCTAGTCTCATATCATATCATATGTTAATATATCATTATGTTAATATAATACCGATATATTGCCCAGCCCTAATACACATTCATGAGGTTAGGTGCCCAGGATACTTAAAATATATAGTTTGGGTCCCAAGATAAAGTGTAAAACCCCTTGGTATAAATAAATCAGTAAATTGCAGACAAAAAATATCTCTGTGCAACATCGGATAATTTTTATTTTGAAGAATGTTATTGAAGATTAGAGAAAATTCACAGCAAAGTTTCTCAGTAAAACTATTTTGATACTGTTTGGTGAGGGGTTTTAAAGAAGCAGATGACATTTATAGACATAGAGGTGGGGGTTTTTTTGTGTGGTGAAAGATATTAATTTGATTCATCATTGCTTTAACAGATGCAGTGACAACTTAGCTGTACCTACAAGATTGGAATAAAGGCTTGAGTAAAGGGAAAGGACATTAAGACCATTAGAGTGAGTCACTGTCTCCATCTTGAAGAGCTGAAATGGCTTTTTCACAGATCCGCCTGAAAATTCTCCCCAGTGTTCGCTGTCTCTTCGATAAAATGGTACAGGTAAAAGTTGAGGGACTTGCTCCTTACAAACAAGTTCAGCTGAGGTCCAAACTAGTTGATGACAGAGGGGTGATTTTCAAGGCTTCTGCCCTGTACAAAGCAGATGAAACTGGCCAGGTGGATGTGTGCCGCACACCTTCTCTGGGAGGAAGTTACACCGGTGTGGAGCCCATGGGTTTGTTTTGGTCCATGGCACCGGAGACGCCGCACAGTAAATTCTTGAAGAAGAACGTCGTCAGCCCAACATTGGTGGACATAGAAGCACTGTGTGGAGAGACTGGTGAGGTCTTAGCGTCTGAAACCAACGAGAGAGACTACATGACAGAGGGGATGAAGAGAATACCTGTGCAAGAGGGAAGAATACGAGGAGTCCTCTTCGTACCACCAGGTTAGCTGTGCACTCTTGATGATAGCTGAGAAATCAGAGAGATGTCAGTGCTCTACTTACCTTTACCCCTCCCTTTTTATTTTCTTGTCATCTCCAGGAAAGGGTCCATTCCCAGGAATAGTGGATTTGTACACATTTGGTGGTCGTCTTACAGAGGCCAGAGCCAGCCTCTTGGCCAGTAAAGGTTTTGTTGTTCTGGCTTTGGCTTATTTTGGCTACGAGGGTTTGCCAAAAAAACCTAAAAAGTTGGAATTGGAGTACTTTGAAGAAGCTGTAACATATCTGAGGAGACAGCCAGAGGTTAGTATTGAAGATTAAAACAGTAAGGATAGATATAAGATAGACATTTATAATCATATAATCTTAATTTTATCCCCCCTGTGTGTTGTAAATATTTTGTACTGATTGAATATTGTGAGATTATATTAGATATTTAGGTCCATATTTGTATTTACTGTGTCAATGTTGCCATCTGCTGGCCACTTGTGATGACACAAATCTGTGAATGTGACGCAAACTCAAGACTTTATTAAGATCCTTCTTTGCAAACTATACAAATTTAAAGGTATACTGTGCAGATTGTCAGATTCTGTTTGTAAATGCGCTAAAAACTAAAAACAAAAGTCAACCCCAGATTTGGTCTCAAAAACATTAAACTACTAAATATACTATAGATACAGTACTCTTAAATAAAGTAGCTACTGTTATATTATACAGTTAAATATAGTACAGTTAAAATAACGTTTAAGTTTTGTTATAATAAAATAAATTAAAGCGGAACCACTGGTGATTTTATTCCTAAGCACCCTGCTTGTTTCAGGCAAGTAAATTATAAAGGTTTTATAGGTTTTATAGTTTCCTTGTTCTTGGGCTGGAAGTGTGGATGTTTTTCTACCCTTTTCCCATTACCACTTATTGTACCATTTGTTGTAATGGAAATAAAAAGCTCTATAGTGGAGGCTGACTGGCCAAACCGAGGCCACTGTGGTGTAAAAAGTGTATTAGTGTGAATATGGAACATCCAGTCAGCAGTTGTTTGCAGTTGGCAGAAAGGTAAACTGTTACCGCAGTGCTGTTAAATGTGAGGATTTACCTAAAGTGAGCAGGAAACAAACTAACACCTCTCCAGATTATATCTTAAGAATAATTGCAAGTCGCGCTGGTGCTCCATGGTCACAACATGTGTCAAAATTGGCATGATTTGGAGCCATGCAGATACAAAACACACGTCTCTCCTGCTTATACACTATTGCTCCAAAATCCTGCATAGTATACCTTTAAGATAACTCCAGATCTAGTTGATCAGTAGGCAGGAAATTGATCTGAATTATTTCTTAGAATTCTCCAGTTCTGGCTTATTATTATGAGAATTTATTTATTTATGTGATAAGAAGCTGAATATCTTTAAGTTTTGGACCAGGCAATGCAAGACATGTAACGATGCCACTGACGGGTCGAGGAATTTTTGCCTTTTTAAATGGTTTTGGATATAATTAAGGCATGGTTGTTATTTATCGATCCTAGGACATATTAGTGGGTTACAATCTTTTAAACATGATTATTAACACAGTTACCTCTGTGTGCAGGTTAAAGGTCCTGGGATTGGCATCATCTCAATCTCCCACAGTGGCGGTTTGGCTTTGGCCATGTCATCTTTCCTCTCTGGGATCTCAGCAACTGTCTGTATTAACACCTGCAATGCAAATACTGTGATTCCTTTACACTACAAAGACATCGTGATGCCTCCACTTCCCTCTGTCATCTGGAAGATCAGAATCACAACCTCTTGGCTTTTAAATATACGCAATGCCATATCTGACCCTTCCTTGGAAAAGAACAAGGCGTCATTGATTCCGATCGAACGTGCCAACTGCCAGTTCCTATTTGCTGTTTCTGAAGATGACTGCAATTGGAACAGTCCGTTATATGCCGAGCAGGCTGCCGCAACACTGAGAAAACACGGCAAAGAGTCTTTTGAAGTGGTGACATACCCGAAAGCCGGACACTTTTTGGAAGTCCCTTACATGCCTTATTGTCCGTCTGCGTTCCATGCGGCAGTTGGAAGGGAAGTGGTGTTTGGTGGTGAGCCAAAAGCCCACATTGAGGCTCAGCTGGACCTGTGGGAAAGGGTCCAGGAGTTCTTCAAGAACCACTTGGACACTTAGAGTGATTGTTAGCGAGCAGTGCTTAACCTTGTCTTTAGAGTCTAATGAATGAGGGATATTAAATTATGCTGTCTGGGTGTTCTCATGTTGAAGCTGTGGGTTTCTGACTTTTCTGGACCATGAACAAATTCAGCATATTTTGTTCCAACTGAGTTTTTTTCTCCTAAGCTTCAATGAGCCACACAACACAAAATTATGCATTCAGATATATTTAATATTCACAGCAGATATTTTGACCAGGAAAATAACAGGTGGCGCTAACACCGATAATAATGACACCTCTGTTTTGTTTAAGTATTCAGCTAAGGCAAGGCACTGAGCGAGCATGCTCAATACCAGGACCCTGGACCTGATGCATTGTAAGGTAATGTAGCAATCATGTGCTTCTCCTACAATGACACCACAAAATGTCTGCCTTGAAAACAATCAGCAGCACTCCTTGTGTCAGTGTCAAACGCAGTGTTATGATTATTAATTTCCAGTATGTACTGATCAGCCAAAACAATAAAACCACTGACAAGTGAAGTGAATAACATTGATCATTTTGTTACAGTGCAATGCTCTTCTGAGGAACCTTGGTTCCTGCCATTCATGTAGATGCTACTTGACACGCTACACCCACCCAAACGACATGACAGACCAAGTACACCCCTCTATTTTCAACTACATTCCCTGATTGAAGTGTGCCCCCCAGGCAGGACAGTGCACCAGGCACACCACAAAAACTGCTCAGGAGTGGCTCGGCAGGTGTGACTAAGCTCAAGGCCTTGACCTGGCCTCCAATATTCCCCAGATCCAAATCCAATTGAACATCCGTTGGGCATGCCGGCACCTTACCTTGCAACCCACAGGACTCAAAGGATCTGTCCACAACGCCTTGGTGCCAGACAACACAGGGTACCCACAGAGGTCCTGTTTCCATGCCTCGACAGGTTAGAGGCCTGATCGTAGATTGGACTTGACTCTGACCTGTCGAGGCATGGACAAAGGACCTCCTGGGCACCACTTTGTCCCACAGATGCGTGATCATATTGGGATCTGTGAAATTTGAAAGCTAGGTCGATGCTTGAGAGGTTTTTGCAGTGTGGCATGGTGCATTGCCTTGCTGGGGGGCTACTGTCATCAGGGGTAGTTTTGCAATGAGTGGGGTTACTTGGTCTGTAACAATGTTTAGGTGGATGGAGTCCGTAAAGGGGCATCCACATGAATGCTAGGACCAAAGGTTTTTCAGCAGAACATTGCACTGTAATGAAACGATCAATGTTATTCACTTCACCTGTCAGTGGTTTTACAGTTTTGGCTGATCGGTGTAGACGCTAACACTTTGATTATTTTGTTTGTGGTTCGAAAAGGATTTTCTTTTGAGTGGTGAGGTTTTGTGTTAACATTTTGCATTGAACAGTAATGATTGTTTTACACCTCATTCTGCAACCATATTATCTAGCTCAAGGTTTGAGAGCAAAAGATTGTAGAAAATACTATTCTCACTGTTCTTTTGATATTTTAATAACACTGTAAGTAATTGTGGTGTTCTACAAGAATCAGTCTTACACTAAGATGATCAGCAGTTGCATCACAGCATTGTTTCAAACTGTAACAAGTCCTCCTCTTACACTAATGGGTGTTATTATAATAAAGTTAAGTACAGCAATGAGGTTCATTAGTCTCCCAGAAATAAACTCCATGAATGTGAATCCTCATTTGTGTAAATGTTGGCATCTAGTGGCAGCTCAGCCTTCCTACATTTATCTTTGATGTCTCTTTACACATCATGTGAGCCATGTTTGGTTACACACTATATAATGTGAAACAGACTGTGATGAAAGATTGTGAAACAAAGGCATTAAATCAACGTTAATCCCACAGTTACTGTTTTTAATTCCCATGTTAAAGTTCAGAACCTTGGAATTTTTTACATGAAGGGCCGTTGTTCTGTTTCAAAGGGAAGTGGATTTACTTTGATGATGTAAGGTTGCCTCTCAGGGATTTTATTAACAATGTAGTCTGCATCAGAGAAGGGCGTCTCTGACACTGACATCTCTCTCAGCCTGTGTGAAGCGTGTCTTTACAGAAGCTGGTGTGGACACGCATGACATCTTACTAAAGCACAGAATGTCAGGCATCTGTAATGTGCTCTCATTCAACAAATATAAATGCTCGGAGTGAAGGTTTTTTTTTATCCTCTGCTTCCTTTTGTTTCCAGGAGGACTCCTAGTGTTTCTCCACAGAGGTTTACTTTACAGTGTTTTCATTGAAATGTATGAATAAGTAATATTCATGCATTGATCCTGAGCTTTTCTCCACAGTGAGTCCACAAATGAGCACCTCCTCGGGGATCCCTCGCCGCCTCACACAAAAGAGAACACAAATAGATTCACTGTTACTAATTAACACATAAAGCAAATTACAGAAAACTGTTTTGTCCTACTGGAGCATGCGTTCTCCTATTTTGGTATTTTCAGCAAACCAAAGAGGAATGTCACAAGCTCCTGTGAGAGAACAGCCTTGGCAAAACAACAGCAGGGTTGTTGTTGAGGTTAAACCCTGTGGTTACCTTTGAATATCTGAAAACCTTTTGGGGTTGTCAACAGATTGATAGTTTGCTTTATTATTATAAAAATGTATACACAAGTGTTTGAGGATAACTTATGTTTTTTAAAGTATGGCAGATTTAAGTGTGTTTGGGTGACAGGATGTTTACCCATCTGATCAGTATGTAATTCGGCCACACTCCCCTTCATCACCTGCTTGTCATTCATAAGATTCAGTGGAGTTTCTTGGTGCTAGATGAAGAGGAGGGGCTCTTCCTCTCCAGTCTTACACCTCACGCTGTGAGATATTCACTCGCAGGCTCCCCACACCAGTCAGTCTACCAATTAACAGCCTCTGACCGTGCGATTGGCAGCGGCAGCAGCCTGAGTACCAGACCTGACAGACACAATATTTTTCCCGGAGGTGATGCCAGTGTGTTCCCGGCGCTGCAGGCTTCCTCCCCGGGGCGGACACTTCGCCACCCGCTGTGGTTTTAGGAGCACTTGGTGTCAGAGAGGCGCATCCAACCGACCTCACTGCGCACGGATTTCACTGACTGATTTCTGCCATGCATCCGCATTGGGGGATTCTGGGTCATCCAGCCTGCTATTTTTGATGTATGATCATCTCACCATGTTTTTTCCAGACATATTCACTGACAAAACATCCTCTCACTGCTGGCAGCTGCGCGCATTACCTGCCTGTGTCACATCTTCACTGATATCCCTGCATGCAAGCTGTGTTTTTTAGATAGGCTATTCATCCCCACTATTTTTAAGGCATCATCACCATCATCCCAACAGAGAAGCTTCTCCAATGCTGGCTGCTGACATCCCGCCAGCCGTCTTCAAAAAGCGTCAGCATCGCGGGCTGAGCCGACATGGATAGTGGGAGCCGGGCTGCGACGGTCGGAGACGGTGCAGCCAATTTCACAGCAGCAGCAGCCAACCTCTGGCTGGATCTCCTGAACGCTTCCAGCCCGCCGACCCGGTGGGACAGCAGCCCGGCTGCCGAGGGGACCGGGCTGGGTGAGCAGCAGCAGCAGCGCCTCATCCGAGAGCAAGCTTACCGGGACTTCACCACCACCCTCCAGGTTCTCATCCTCATAGGTTCGCTGCTCGGTAAGTCATGCAAATGTACATATTGTGCATGCTTGACAAAAAATGGACCCCAAAATACCTCTTGCAGACATGAAACCCTCCAAATATTGTATGCAAATACTCCATTGAAACACTGATGATTTCATGTTTTTCATGAGCTTTAACAGTTTGATTCCCAAATCTGGGTCAAGGGAACCTTATGGGGACACCATGTATGCAAAAATAATTAAAATATCAGAGGAAATTTCTTCCAAAAATCAGCCTTAAAGACTTGAATCTGAAGCAGTTTGGTGTCTTCTAAACCAAAATGTGAAATCATAATAGAGCTAGAATTGGATTCCATTCACTTTCAGTCATCTTTACAGCCTAATGCATACATGTCTTACACATACTGTACATAGATACTAAAAACATGAACAAAAACATTAAAAAGAAACCAATTTCAAGAATAAGATGGTGTCAAAGTGCTAAAAAGAGCAGTCTGTTTTCCCTCCTCAGATTTCCTAGCATTCCCCATTTAAACCATTGCTCAGTACATACTGCTAGAAATTAATCTCTTGTAGCCACATCCTAGAGTTTTACTACAGTGTTACAATACTAATGTTACTATTTCTTTGTTAAATTGCAAACACTGTAACCCGACAGCCACTTCAACTCCAAAAAAGAATTTTCAGACTTCACTGCACATCGTGGTGTAGGATGCAAGTATGTTTCCTGATGTTGCAGGGTGGGGTGTGTTCAGTTTTACCCCACTTTGCCTTTGACAGGTGGCAACACTCCTTTTTGATAATGCTTACATGGTTCAGGCTGTACCCACTCAGACTCAGTGTGAAGACACATGCCAGTTCTTTGGTCATTTGAAAAGATTACTGTCAGCAACCATGCTCTTAAAGTGCTGTAGGGGACGATGCACTTGAGAGTAAAATGCTGTGTGACATCCCAAGACTGAGAGGTGTCTGACTATGGGTCAGATTTGTGAGTACAGGATGTGAAACAGAAAACATAGAAGAAGCAAACACAGACTTAAGCAGATCTTATAGTGTGTGTCTGGTGCCTTGTTGTATCACAGTGACTGTTTGTTGGCAGCCCAAGGAGATGCTGGCACTGCCAGTAACCCTGACAGGTGTTAGCTACCTATTTCACCATGAAATTGGCAAATATTAGCAGCAACAACATACCGTACACATTCTGAGCTTCCTTTAAGCTGAATCTGTGCTGGCTCTGTGACAAATATCCATGTTTGTGCCAATAGAAGAGCAGCCTGCTGCTGCTGCTGCTGCTGCTGCTGCTGCTGATGGGAGTGAGGAAGGAGCCGTGTGAAGTGATGGACCGCACCAGCGCATCACAAAATTTGACATCCCCTCCATCTTACTGGCAGCTAAAAAACCAGAATCCTCCTGCTTAAAATGAGTGTCGTGTATGAATGTGTTATTTGTCACAAATGCTACTGTAGCATCCTCCTAGTCTCCTTGCTGCACAAAAACACACTCAGCCATGATTGATAGTGCTGTTTGGAAAAGTACAGACTCAATGGCAGGGTGACTACAGCGAAACTGACCCCAGAAACAGCAGAAAATGACCAAATGGCTAGTGCTCTGACTCAGTACCACCTCCTGCTGTGCAGTGCAAAGTGGCAGGGTCAGGGAAGCATGACATGAATGGCCGCACAAAAATTGACTCTCAGCAGCACGGCTCAAACTGCCTGCTGTTTTTATGTCTGTGTGTTTATGGCTAAGAAAACATGTCATAGGCTACATCTGTTTTTTCAAACAGCCCCATCTACATGCACCCAAAAAATGTACTATAAGAGGCTTAAAAGAGGCTGCTGTCTTAAAGGCAGAAGCTCCCACAATGTTTGAACACACCACTGGAGCACAAGAAATACATAAAGCATTAAAAAATGCAGTATTTTGTAGCAAATGTTAAACTCATGAGTAGAATATAAAGATGTCTGACGTTGGCGCCCCCAGGTGGTAGCATCAAGAAGAACACTCGCAGACAGACTGATTTGGTCTGCAAGTATATGTAAAATATGAACAGAAATAATGATAATGATAATAATAAGGGTTGGCCCTTTTCACACAGAGTCTGTGACGCAAAAGTATTGTCGCTGAATACACAAAATATGAATTGCATCAAATGGCAGAATCAATTTTAGGGAGAGTCGCCATTTTAACACCCATTGAAAAGCTGGAGAGTCGTTTCATTCCACCTGTACAGCAAAAACAAAGGGGGAAAATGTCATTTCCTCGGCAGGCAACTTTCGGCATGACTGTGAATACACAAATTAACCCCAGAGAGAATGTGTGTTCACGACTCTCAAGCCGCTTTTTAAGACATTTTTAAAAAGGTTTTGTACTGTGATAGAAGCCAGGACACGTCATCAGACAGCACTTATTATCAGGGACACACAAGTAGGCATTTATGTTGCCCTGATGTGTGGGGTGGTTTAATTTCTTTCCATCTCTAGAAAGAAATCTGCGTGAGTGACTAAAAGATGCCAGCAATTTTCTTGCAAGTGTCGTATCAGTTCATGTTGCATCTTTGATAAATGACGCATGGGCATGAAAAAGAAATAATAGGCTACAGGTGATTGCTAATTTTCCTTGTCTGTGACACACACAGAGATGTGTAGGAGAGAAAAGAAAATGTGACCTTATGTTACATTAACTACACATAAAAGGACTCAGCAACAACTAGGGCTCATTAGATTGTAGCACTGATGTGGATGGTTGGCAGTGCTGTTAGTATGTGCACTTTGTGTTGGTGTTAACCTCACATTATTATTATTTATAAGTTTTCCCTCTTTTACACCACAATAGTTACATAATGTAACTATCCTTTAAATGGATAGTTCAAGTTTTTTTTTAAGGTAGATTGTATGATGTACTTATGTATAGTCAGTGTATTGAGAAGCAGGCTGGACTACTGACACAAAAGCTAAGCAATGTACTGCGGTCGATGGGGTCAGTATTAAAACATATTTTAGCCACCGAAAAAAGTGTATGCTGTATTAAGAGTATTTTCACTGCTTTACCTTTCCCTCAGACAGAGATGTCAGATGGGAAACAGAAACCGTGATATTGCTTTCTTCAATGCCAGACCTCATTGAGAAAAACAGTGATTTAACATTGCAGAACACAGGAGCTGCTGGTCTACCGCTGCCTCGATCAGTTATTTTTATTTATTTTATTTTTTATTTGTTATCATGTGACTTTGGTGTTTAAAGTGGTGAGTTCAGAATCACTGAAGTGGCACAGTAACACAAAGGAACTAACTGATCAAAGCAGTGGTAGGCTTTGGTAGCCTCTGTGTTCAGTGAGCCAAAATCACTGTTTTTGTCAATGGAGTTTGGTGGCTTTGAAGAGAGAATAGACTGGATAGAATTCTAAAGCCATAAATGGCTTTCTCCTTGCAACAGGCCATCTGACAGAAAAGTAACAGGGTTAATACTCTTGATATAGCATACACTTAACTCTGTCAACAGCAGGAGGTTGCTTAGCGTCTGTTTCATCACTCCTGCTGTTTCTCGTTCTGACAGACCTGTACTGTAGGTAATACACTAACTATGGATATTATTATTTTTATCTTCTTGTGTGTGTACTGATAAAAGGTTTAATAAGTAATTAGTGAGGTTTGGGAGTATTGACTGGGTGCTATAGGTTAGCTGTGTCCCCCTGCTTCCAGTCTTGGAGCTGAGACAGGCCAACAGTCTCCTCTGTACTTAAAGGTATACTATGGAGGAATTGTCGGTTACTGATTGTAAACAGTATCGCCAGTGAAAGTGAAAGTGAAATCCAATCCCAGATTCAGTCTTGTTGGCTTTATTTGCATTGTTTTTTATTTGACACTGTATCTACAAATTGGTAGCTTTCTCTTAAGCCCTTTTTAAACAGGAATTGTGCAAATTTACAGGAAAGCCCAATCAGTCTTCTTTCAGCATTGGCAGTATAAATACAAAATCAGGGAGTGCAGCAAAATGCCGCCTGCCTACTTTTGTTTATACAGAATGCGCCTTTTTCGGGGCAATGGGGGGCGTGAGCGAGTAACAAAACATGTGGCTCAGCGTGTGACGTAAACGGTGACGTGGGAGGGAAGCCGCGGCTGGTCAGTCCTTTGGCGATTCTCTTGTAAGTTGGCCCGTTCTTCACCGTCCCCGTCATCTGTTGGTTAAAGGCCTCTTCGTTTGTGAGGACAAGGAGGGTGCACAATTCCTTGTCTCCTCAGTTACTCATCTTTACAGTGTCTGTCAGGTTTGCGTTTCCCTCTTGCTACTAGCTGCTCGCTAATTCCTGCTATCAGCTGTTTTCTGTTTATCCACTGTCAGTGGCTCGCACGTGCGACGTCATCAACAGCTCCTCCCACAAGTCATCAACAGCTCCTCCTGGTGGCGGAAGGCCGCCTCGTTCTTTTTAAACCAAAAACGTTCCGCCAATATGATTACCCTCCTTGGCGGAAAATTGGGCACCTTGGATCAACTCGCCAATCCGGCTCTGTGTGTCTAAACGCTCGCAGCTTGCCGGCAAAACGGCCCAACATTAGCTGAAAATCTGTCAGTGTAAAAGGGGCTTTAGATGCATGGTGTTTACAGTCTGATACCTGGTCGCTTCTTTTTAAGAAAGTCATGACCTCACATGCTCTCAGCGCTGAGGAACATCCCAGACAGAGAGAAATAAGAAAAAGAAAATAGGAGGGCAGTCTCTGCTATAGACTGTAGAAAAAAATGGACATAGTCAGTTTCTGCAGATAAATACACCGCCTTCAGCAGAAAGGGAGTAGTTCAACATGAATATCGAAGACAACAAGTGAACCCTGAGGGACACTGAGACATTCTACAACACCACCGTCGAGGAGACGCCTATGAATGTGGCCAATCTTATCTTTAAAATAGTTTTTCAGCCATTTCTTGGAAGGATGAAGTGGATTATAAGTGATGATTGAGAGGGATTACCTTTGTATGAGTCCATAGACTGAAGCACTGTGACACTGTGCTAATAACAGTCATTTACTGGCAGACAACTGGCACTTGATTACAATTGTGTAGATATGTAAAATCGTCAAATTTGTTTATTTCTATTGGCGTTTTCAGCTCTATCATTTAAAAATCATATATTTAAACACAGTGGTCCTAGTTAAAAATACTGTTATTGTCAGTGGAGTCTGGTGGCTTTGAGATAACAGCTTCAGTTCCCTGGCGTTAAGAGCAGTCTGACAGCAAGGTAAAGCAGTGAAAATATTCTATATATAGAGTCCGCTTAAACTGATGATGGTTTTTTTTTAGGTGGTTAAATTGAGGCAGCGTTTGCTCAGTAGCATTTCATTTTATGTGCAGGGTTGTGATTCATTCTATACATTGTTTTTTTTTTTTATTTTCAATCCTGTACAGTGTACCTTTAAGGCACAGACAAGAGCAACATATTGATTTCCTCATCTATCTGTCTTTCCCAAAATTAATAATTCTTTCAAGTGTATAATGTTCGTATTAATTAGCAGATAGTCATTGCTTTTTACAGATAAAGCTCAGATCAGAGTCTGGCTGTAAATCTGATTAATGTGCCACAGTGTGCATGGCACCAGCTAATATTACCGTCTGTGAGGATTTACAGTACCCTCCTTTGTTGTTTGCCATTCATAAATAAATCTCCCTTCGAAACTAAAGGACTTATAACACCACAGAGATGAAACTAAGAGGGTGTTAAGGGTGTTAAAGATGTTTCACACTCTGAATTTGTACAGCTACTATGTTTAGACACCTTCACAGCTAACAGCAGATTATTAACACCAGCGCAGAGATGACGACACAACTCACCTTCACGTGTGTGAAGCAGACAAACAAAGCATTTTGTATTTTGGGGGGGGGGGGGTTGTGATGCTGCTACCTGTAGTTGGGCTGCCATTTGTGAGGAGGAAAAAGCAATCATGTTTAGTGTTTGCTCTTTCTCCCAATTGGCTGCCGTGAGTACGGTTGCCAAGGTGTTCCTCGAGTGGCAGGTGAGTATTTCAGGCACAAAGGACAAAGTGATTTTACAGACAATGACGAAAAGCTCAGAGTAAAAAAGAGTAAAGATAACAATTTTATTAGGTAGTTACAGTTATGTGAAGCACCTGTAACCCTGGGTTTAAAATCTGCTGCACTATTCATTTATTATTATAGATGTTCTCAATAAGCACTTAATGTCTCACTTATGTAATGTTCGTCTATACTTGTCACTTAATAACAATGAAATGACTCACATATAAAAAAACTCGTTAATTAGCATCTGAAAGAAATGAATGAAAGCCCTCTTTGGTCGTGTTTGTTTTTTTTGTTTAGGTGGGAAATGATTTTAAATGTGCATAACAGAACGTGTTTTTCTCAAACTAAATATTGTGTTGGAACTGTGATCCCACATACTACAGTGGTGGAAAAAAGTTTTCGGACACCCTTAAAATTTTACACAATCTCAAATATTATCATGAAATATTTGTGGAAAAATATTTTTTGTGTTTCAAAAGGTGTGGCTGCATTAGACAGATACAAACAAATACAAATTATATTTTTTTGTTTATTGTTTACAAGAAAAACCAACAAAACTAAATTCTTGACAGTTTCAATATGTCAGTTCTCAACATTGTCGGTATCAAAGTCAACAAATAACAGAGAATGTGTTCAAAACTGAACAAAAAATAAATAAACCATCACATCATCAAATTAATATTTAGTAGTCCTGCCACTGGCACGTAGTAGAGCTCTAATCCTGGCTGGCATGTTCCCCACGAGCCTTTCACACTGTTGAGGGGTAATCTTGTCCCATTCTTCTTGAATTACTGCTTTTAATTCTTCTAAATTCTTTGGTTTATGCTTTGAAACAGACCTTTTGATAATCCACCACAGATTTTCAATGGGGCTCATGTCCGGGGATTGAGCTGGCCACTCTAAGACCTGGATACTGTGCTCCTGCAGCCAAGTTCTACTGGCCTTGGCAAGGGGCATTATCTTGTTGAAACATCCAGTTTTTACCTCGACGGAACAGTGCACGCGCAGAAGGGAGCATGTGGGTTTTGAGAATGGTACAATACTTGGTAGAGTTCAATGTGCCATCACAGACAGTGAGATGACCAACACCAGCAGCACTCATGCATCCCCAAACCATGATACTGCCTCCACCATGCTTGACAGTAGGTACTGTACATGCTGGAGATAATGCTTCGCCTGGCCTTCTGCGTACCCTCACATTAGTGGGAGGAAGATAAAGCTGGAAACTGGACTCATCTGACCACGAAATCTTCTTCCAGTTCCTGGCTGTCCAGTTCTTGTGTGCCTGGGCCCAACGACGCCGGGCTAACCTCTGTCTCTCATTGATCAGGGGCTTCTTGATAGCCTTGTAGGACCTTAGGCCATGATCTAAAAGTCGGCCACGTACAGTGCGGGTGGAACACTGGACACCAGTTTGGTTTGACCACTGCTGCTGAAGCTCCTGTGATGTCATTCGGCGGTTTTGCCTGCACATGTGGATCAGAATGCGGCCATTTCTTGCTGAAGAAACTCTTGGACGCCCAGATCTTGGTTTGTCTTCCAAGCTGTTGGTTCGTCTGTATTTCTGCAGAGTGTATCCAACTGCTGAAGGACTGCATCTGCACTTCCTGGCTGTCTGGCAGCAGCTGTACCCTCCCTGGCTGAGAATCTTTATCTTCAGGCGTGTTTCCTGAGTTAGGTTCCTTGTTTTAGCCATTTTTGTGTCTGAAGAACTTTCAAATGTGCTGGCTTTATGTAGATATGAAGCTTGGCAACAAAAATTGAAGAACGACCTTCATCACCGGTACCAAAATGACCCAATACTCAAAATTTCTTATGTATTTTTATGGAACCAATCAATTTTAAGTTTTTAATGGCTTTTTTTAGGATTTATTTAGTATTTTGGCTGTGACTGTACTAAAAGAAATTGCACTTGAAGACCTAAGAGTGATTCTTAATGCAATATTTCACAAATGCATGGGGTGTCCGAAAACTTTTTTTCCACCACTGTATATATCACTTTAACTGCAACCACTGGGAGGGTGTGACATCACACCATTGCAGCTGTTCTCAAGTATACTACTACCTCCTGTGATCTGTAAACCCTGGAAATGATCAGGGACTGGAGAGCCTTGGTGGCTGAGTGGTAACAGCACATGCCACATAACTGAACATCCCAGATTTGGCTCCATCCTTGGGATGTTTGTTGCAGGTCACATCCCTCTTTCTTTCCCCCTTTACCACTTTGCCTTGCAAATAAAGGTGAAGATGCCATAAAAAAGAAAAATCCAGTTTTAATTTGCCATGTCTGAAATTATTAAATTAAAAATTAGTTATTTTTTGATTCAATTGTGACATGAAATTTTGTATAAACATTCCCAGATGATGAACCCTATTTATCCTATAATCCATCACTTTTCATTTAAATCAAATCACGTTTACGTACACATTTAAAAACACCCGCCTCTAGGGACTTTCCAGCTCCTTATATTACTTTATTATCGGTGGCGTTACAAACAGCTGCCAGCCAATGTGTTTAATAATGCTGCGTTACATAACACTGCGTTTCATAATGCTACATTTCATAACGTTGCGTTTCATAATGCTGCGAAAGGTGCCTTTGTGCGTCAGTATCTAATGGCCATATCACTGACAAAGTGGCAGTATTTGACGAGTTCAGAATGAGAACGGGATGAAATATCTGCAGTTTACAGAATGTGCAATGCCAACATTTTACTCTAGTAACTGGGCTGCAGACTCTTAGTTGTGTTTATATACTGTATCCATCAGTGGCGTTACCATGGGCCTAGTGCACACTATTGTGACTGGTCTTTATGCTCGCTAGTTACTAGTTATAAAACACACAAACACCACTGGCAACTGTTTATAAAAAGCTAAAGGCATCTAATTTAGGGAGCTTTGCGACTTTTTTCTTCTGTTCATGTCTCTCTTATCCTTACTGCCGCTTTTATGTTTAAAAGGCATGACTACTCGCCCGACAGATCTGCTCAGCTTAACAGTCTTGACAAATTTTGCACCTAAACTAGCTACTGTATGGTATCATCCTGCCACATGATCAAATAGAGACTTGATATTAGGCAGATTCATCATTGGAATCATTAGCCCTTTTTAAACAGGAATTGTACAAATTTGCAGGAAAGCCCAATCCGTCTTTTTTCAGCATTGTCAGTATAAAAACAAAATCAGGGCGTGCAGCAAAATGCCGCCTGCCTACTTTTGTTCATACAGAATGTGCCTTTTTCGGGGCAATGGGGGGCGTGAGCGAATAACAAAACATGTAGCTCAGTGTGTGACGTAAACAGTGACATGGGAGGGAAGCCGTGGCTGGTCAGTCCTTCGGCGATTCTCTCATAAGTCAGCCGGTTCTTCACCGTTCCTGTAATCTGACGGTTATGGCCTCTTCATTTGCGAGGACAAGGAGGGCGCACAATTCCTTGTCTCCCCAGTTGCTCATCTTTACAGTGTCTGTCAGGTTTGTGTTTCCCTCTTGCTACTAGCTGCTCGCTAATTCCTGCTATCAGCTGTTTCTTGTTTATCCACCACCAGTGGCTCGCACATGTGGCGTCATCAACAGCCCCTCCTGTTGCGGAAGGCTGCCTCGGTCTGTTTAAACTAAAAAGGTTCCAGCAATATGACTACCCTACGAGGCGGAAAATTGGGCGCCTCGGATCAACTCGCCAATCTGGCTCTGTGTATATAAATGCTCTCAGCTTGCCGGCAAAATGGCCCAACATTCGTGGAAAAGTCAGTTTTAGATATATGTGTGTGTGTGTGTGTGTGTGTGTGTGTGTGTATAGTTAATTCATGGATTAATTCAAGAAAAGAAGGACAGACAATCATGATGGCGATTTTAATTAAATGTGAGTTCTTCCTTGAACACAGATGTAGTTCCAAGGTGGCAATCTGAATCATTCACAATGCCCCCCAAACCCCACGGACCCCAGTGCACCCAAACTGCCTGCACTGTATATTAACGCCCCTGGCATCCATTATCGTTTCCCGACCACAAGTGTTTTAGGTGCCTTTCTGTGACACAAATCTTTTGCCATAGCCACAATTTGTCCTTAACCCAAACCATACCTCAGTTGCCATCAGGTTGCCGGGCCGAAGATATTGTAGAAAGCAAGAATTTCCATAACAATGGCACTGAACATTATCTGGGGCTTTGCAGAATCTTCTGATATTGACATTCCAGGGGGGGTAATAGGACTGAAATGACTGATGTTTACCTACAGGACCTCTATTGACCATGCAAATTATGACTTTTGGCGCTCAGAAGTAAAGATGGAAGCAGCGTGACTTTGTCGTATAAACCTGTAGAAAGGAGGTCAGGGTGGATGCAAAACATGTTTGATACAGATGCCTGCTGTTTGCATCTCGTTTCCCATCAACAGTCAGTATTGTTTTCTTATAACAATGACCACAGTACGTCCCTAACAACGTACTACCAGTTTTGAAAGGCCAGCCCTTGCTAATAATGTTGTGCATCTAACAGCGGTACAGATCAGAGAACACTAATGGGTTGTTTTTGAAGGCAGTAACAAAGGACAATTTATTTGCCATTTAGATTGCAGTGTGTTGCATCATTCCTGTTTCTCTCCTTCTTTTGAAGAGGTGACAGCCTATCATTAGCTTCATCATTAGCCACAAGAAACAGAATTTTAAATATCAATGACGTCTGTACACGTCAGAATCTGCACAAATATTTTCTGCTCCTCTACGTAATGATGCATCATCTGTGCTAATTTCATTATCCTGTGTGAGTCAGCTTCACAGAATGCAGAGGCTGAGCATTAATCACAGCCACATTAGGGTTTCCCCAAAATACTCCAGCATGCTGCTCTGAATCCTGCACAGTCACACCACCAGCAGCAAAGCACACAATGTTCCCCTCAGAACAGCTTCCTCCAGCTCCATCTAAAACCTCTCAGGCCACATTTCAACAACCTAATCCAAAATAATTGTTTTTATATTTAACCCTGCTCTGATAGCTTTTATATTTTTCTTTGCGAGCCGTAGATATTTTGCTTTGAATCGACAGCGAGCGCGTGTGTCTCTCTCAGACCGACTGTGTCCTGAACATTTACAGACATCAGAAACAAATAACCTCGGGATAAAATAACACAGTTTCCCTCGCCAGAGAACATCTTGCTCTGTCTCCGACAACGAGCGCACAACTAACACTCTGTGGGTAATTACATTTGGAGAGGCTGGTATCACACATATCCCTGTGTGACCTGACATCATACAGCGCTCAACGGGGAGTATTTCGGTTCACCTTTTTAAACCTAATTAACATTCATTGCCGGCTCGTTGCTCCGAATTCTGGAGGGATCTTAACATATAAATGCCACAGTTGCTTTGACCTGATTGTGAGCGGTTTAGGTTTAATTGATTTCTCTGCCCTGTGAAGAGCTCTGACATTTATCTGCTGCTCAGGGTAAAAATCTGGTTTGATTATTTGTGTGCAAAGATGCAACGCATAATCAAATATTTCTTTGGATTGTTACAAATCAGTCTTCACAATTTAAGACTTAAATAGGAGCACCACCTAAATTAAGAATTCCAGTATGTTATTTCCACTGCTGAAGAAAGTGCAATCAATATTTTTTTACTGACAGATCTGTACTTCCTTCACCTCTGCGTTAACTTAAAATCGTTTGTGGACAACCCCTAATTATACTTGGTTTCTCACCTGAAGAGTCGATCTCCAGAGCTATGACTCGCCAGGCAATATCTTTTTGGCCATTGTTTTTATAATGAAGGGACTGTGGGTCGTTTAGCTCAGGATATTTCTTGACCTCAACAAAGAGTCTCTCTTCATCCCGTCTTTGTTGCACATAAGACACAGCAACAGCTACAGTGTTCTCTTTGCATCCATGGTGAGGAGAGGAGTCAAGCTGCCATAGGAGCAGAGAAAAAGAGCTGCTATGGGAGCCGGTATGTACAAGCAGAGAGTGAGTGGGGGAAAATGCATTTAATGCTGGAAATAGGACACTGGCGTAAAGTCAGTGTGGGGCTGTATTTTGGCCTTAAGTCTCAAACTTGTGATGTCATCAAGTATAAAGTCTGGAGCTGCTCCCTAGACAATGTATGGGAGCCTGATCTTGTGAACCCTCCCAAAATCAGGCTCCCATCAGGCTCGTCATTTCCTTTTTTCTACCCAAATGAGCTTTACTCTATTATAGTGTTCGCAGTGCTGAAACAGAAAATATTCCCATACACCCAGAATGCTCCCCAAGGTGCTCTCAGTGTCAACTAGGACATCCTTCCCACTTTAGAGCAGCTCCAGACTTTGAACTCAATGACATCATAAATTTGAGTTTTAGCACTCCATAGGAATAACATTTATGAATTTAGTAAATTGGCGTAGATCCCCTTGAAGAATAATCCTTATTTGCATTGATAAAAACATATTATAGATGGGACTTGGTGACACAGAGTGGAAGGCTTTTCCATGACGAGATACCTGGATGGTCTCTGTGCCATCAGGTCTATGCAGGATGCAGGAGTACACACTGTCCCTCTGCTTCTTTTCTTCTTCTTCTTTTTTTTTTTAACAAAAAAACCCAAAACAAAACCACATTGAAACTGTGACTCTGAATTTTATGTCCATGGGTCCAAAATATGTCGTGTTTCTCCCTGCAAGAAGACACTGATCTCTGCAGTTTGCATCATAAACAACTTGAAGAGTCCCTCTCTGTTTCACAGGATGAATCTGATTTTCCTCTGAATGTAAAACATGACCTAATTGCTTCAGACACATATCAAATGTTTGGAGCTTCTCAGATTCCAAAAACTGAAGCAGCAAAAACTGTAATTTCCAAATGTCTTTTCCTCTGAATTTGTGCATCTTTGATTGTTAAACAACAGTGAACGTGCATTATTGTTGTCTTGCTATGTGGTGCCAAAATTTAAAATTATTTGGCAGTTTTGGCCTTAAACTAATACTTAACTGATTTCTAACAAGCTTTGTATCACAACAAAATGGGTAGTACATGTAAATGAACTTTGCTAAACTTCCCTCCAACTTGCCCAGGGCCAGATCTTCCTGCTCACCTCTCAGCTCTAATCGAAATGCGTCATTTGGCAGATTTTCGCTGGCTCCAGAACTTTAACTTGAACTACAGACTGTACTTCCCCATTTATGACGCAAAGAGTGTAGAAGCAGATAGAGACCTGCCCCCCTCTGTCTCTCTTTCTCCCAAAATGCTGGTCAAAAATAAACCAAGATTCTATTTCTGTGTGATGCAAAAATTTGTAAACAGGAAATGGGTGTCATGCTATTTTCTGTATTGTGAAAGTGGAGGCTGAAGAAAAGTAGAAGGGGAAATGGTCAGTAAATGATAAAACTATGAAGCATGATAAAATATGAACCATATTAACCATGTTACTGTGTTGACACATTATCCCAGAACTTCGATAACCAGTGCACCCAGGGTACCTTTCTATTCGTATTTGAACTTGGAAAGTCCATGACCAAACGTTGATATGTGACAGAGCTTGGATCTAATGTCTATATTATGTATAGGCATGGTTAAAGCTTTACTTCTTACTCCTCAGTCCATGCAATCCTTTTACTCCTCGTTTTATTCAGTCCCAGTCTCTGTGCTGGGTGGACGTGAGGTAGATATGATGGATAAATTATCTAACCATCTGTGCTAACTCACATAGTTCAAACAGACTGTCACCCGTCTCACATACCAATGGGTAATTTAGAGTCTCCAGACGACCCTACTATTTTTATTCTGGAC